>NW_024881262.1:17420988-17793861 GCF_018691265.1 Tyto alba | reverse complement strand
CTCACTTGATGCTATAGAAAAAAGACATTTTAAGAAATCTGTCCACTGAGGTTTTATTTATAAGAACTACCTTAAGCATCAAAACTCAGTTAATTCATTTCACAATGCAGTGAGATAATGTGATTAATTTAAGGACTCATTTTTCTCTTCTATCAACAAAAATTTATGTAAAACAACCCTGGTGAACATACATCTTGCAAGACAGCATGGAATATGTTATTCCATACCTTTAGAATCTTTAAAAAACACCAAGAAATTAACATTTCATTCATTAATTTTGAATCTACATTTCTTACTACTGGCATTCAAAACAATTGCTTTAGGGTGGAAGGGGGTGTAAATCCCAATACAATTGTACAAAATCATAAAGCAGACTAACATTAGAGTAATATTGCATTTTTAAATGGTCATAATGTGAAGTGACAAACTTAAATACTTATTTGAATGTAAATGCTACTTTAAATAAAATGAGCATCACTCACGTTTTAGATCACCTCTGTCTTTGCTAGACTTGCCAGTACTTTTCTCAGCAATGAGTATTTGAAACTTATGTCTAGCCCACTGAGTGAGATGATCAAGCATGGAGAACACTGTCTGTGTGCTCAGCTGACATAGATCAGATGCACTGTCTTCAAGTCTCCTGGTAGACTGGTCATCGTGTTTCAGAACAGCCATAATCTCCATATAAACCTACACAAACATTAATATGATAAAAGTCAGAAGTGCCAAACAGGCATCAAAACAGTAGGAAATGGCAATTAACACAAAAATCGAACTAAAAGACTAGATATTTTAATTGTATATGTTAATAATTCTAGGCTTACAATCTTGAGAGGAAGAAATGGCAAAGTAGCAGTTGTTGTCAGGAGATCCCATACAGGGAGAAAGTTTTTGAAAAGCAAACCCTTGGATTCAGAATAACTATCACAATTACTGGAATTTTAGGTTTCAAGACACAGTGAATGCTACTACACTTAGGCTGCAAATACAATACTTCAGGGTTTGATAAAAGTCAAGTTATCTACTGGCTATCAGATCACAGATCTACTTTTGCTTGTATTTACTAAAATACCATGCTGAAAGACCTGTTTCCTGTTTGTTTTAGTCAATAGAATATGAGTTAACATACATAACAAATGCTTATTGTGGATGTACTTGTTCACACACGGAAAATCATCACACACCTCTACACCCCCACAATTTTAAAATACAGATATCTTAGCTGTCGTATTTCAATTTAATATAAAGTAAGTTATATTTTGAGTCTCTTCAACTTCTGCTAAAGCAAACTGAAGGAAAGCAGACTAGATAATCTTTTTGCTCCTATCCCTGCTTTGCTACAAGACATCTATGAATCCTGCTCTGCATGAACCTGGTAGCTAAATAGTTTTTCCACTTAAATTGTAAGTGTATGAAAGGGAGAGAAAAAATTATGTGTTTGAATTCTTGGAAGTATACAAGTTTAATTTATTCCCTGTTTGTGTTGCACTCTCTTCCTCTTTGTACCACTCCAGCTCTTGATGTTACTGCAGTCATAATTAACTGCACAATATCTCATCCTAGGCCCTACTGAAGAAATAGATGGAAATCCATGGAAAAGAAGTTCTACAAACCTGTATGAGTATATCCAAAACCCTAAAAGAAAATACATATTATTAATATAGGAAAAGGAGGAGGAGTTTAACACCTATAGAATTTGTTCGTGTAAATCTACAGTAACTCTGCAGAGCTGAACAGCTCTTACGAAGAACAGCTCCTGAACATTCCTAGTAGAGAACATAACATCTTACACATCTCACCTCTTGTTGATCCTCTTGACTGCATCCCAACAAAACATAGACAAGGATGTGTGGAAGCAGATAAATTGTCACTTTATAGTCATTCTTCATCATAATACTACAGCAATCGAAAACTTTTCTGGCAAGATCATGTCGTACCTATTTCCAGGAAAAGCATCATTACAGAAGTGCAAATGCCTTAACAACTAATAGGTTTCCTTTTTGTTAACAAATAAAATTATGTGATGGAATAGAATTTGTAAGATACCTGTCTACTACAGAAGGTTCATCAGACTTAAACCTGCAACAGGGATGCCAAATGGCAGCTGCTATTACATGTATCAATATCTGATACACAAAGCAATGATATATTTTGTGCTGATACCACAAAAACGCAGGGAATTATTTCTTACATGTTCCAATTTTCCATGTTTTCTACACCATTGTGAATTTGCACTGGCCATAAAAATAAAAACAACCTTAAGTCCAAGAGTCTACTACTGCACTCAGCCTCTCTTCTGCTCTTAAAAGCCTGTAAAATGTAGGAAATTATGAAGACTTGAAATTCTTCTCTATCTGAAATAGGAAGAGGACAGTGTAGCTACTGAGCTACTGTGATTAAATTAACTTCTTGAAGTGGTTGATTTAGATGTAAAATTTTCAGTGGGTCACTTACATGTTGGAAAGGGGAAAAGAAAGGAAGAAAGAGGCAAGTACTTTTTCTGTGCTAGGACTGTGGAGCTATGGGGAAATGAAAGAAATCTTTCAGAAACCGAGAAAGTAAATTTGAGGCTTCCCAGAAGCATTTCAGATACTTTTCAGTAGCACTTGTCAATGCCTTCAGCTAGCTATACAAGAGTCTTTGGATAAGGGCAAACTTCTTAGACTTTTGGCTTTCATGCTACCTGTGAAGCCTGGCTAAGAATCAACAATGCTGGGCAAGGGAAGGTGCATGGTTACCTTGATGATGCAAGAAGTATGTGCTTCAACAGGCCTACAGTGAATAGACATACTGCCCCATCCAGCCCTGACTTTCAGAAACCAAAATGTGGTTCAAGAACTGTCTTGTGCATACCAATATAGAGAGCAGACTTACTCTCCTACCTTTGTTATAAGATAACCTGCCCAAGTTGCCGACCATTCTGCAAAGTTATCGCCTAATTTGCTTAAGTAAATTGGCTTCTTCACTTTAGACCAATTTACAGCCTTTTGATAACTCTTGTACCTGTAATTTAAAAACATCCATTTAATGAAATTAACTTTTTTATTTAATATAGTCTAAAACAATAGCACATCATTAATTATGAAGTTCCCTACCTGGAGTTATATTAGGTTTCATCCTCTGAATATTTTAAAAAAGAATTAAGAAAGTATTTCAATGCCCAACATCTTTTTCCTAGAGCTTCTTAAAATGAAACATGAAATACAAACAACCTAACATGTTACCAGAATTTTTCAATACTTCAAAGTGGTGTTCAAATCAGTTGTAAGAAATGCAGTTGGATAAATATTTGAGTACTATGTTTTTGACAGACAAAACCCCGCACATATATGAAAGCCAAGAAAATCCAAAATTTTTTTTTTTCTAAGAAGGTAAAACTTATCAGAGATGACCATGAGTGTCTTCATGAGGAGATGGAAAGGAAAATGTTGATTATTTCCAATTAAGGTGCATACATAATTTGAAGTTTTCTTCACATTATTTTTAATCATTAATTCAACATAATGAAAAGTCCAATTAAAATCCAGTAAGCTCCTCCTACTTCTGTAAAGCATAGCAGTAAAGGGATATCAATGGGTTTGAGTTTGTACTCAAGTAAATTTTCAAGTATGAGCTTAGAATTTTACTTGTTCGATTTACAGCGGATTATATTAAAGAAGTGGAAATTCAGCTTTACATATAAAGACCTTATCTAAATTTTGCATATACACGTATCACTCTTCACAGGAGAGCAATAATCACAAAACCAAATGAAGTTATTGCCTGCCTGGAAAAAAACAAAGTTTTTAAAGCTGTTAAGAAGATAAATAGCTTAAGTTGTCATATACCGTGTATTTAAGTGAGGTTCCAAGATCTCCTGCACATGCTCAGGAAACCTCCTCCAAAGCCTGGAGCCTGGGCAGTCAGTGTTTGTCTCTCTACAGTCATAGATAGACAGTAACTCCTAAAAAGGCATGGTTCACATCACCAAGTTAGCACTGAAAATATTTCATGACCACAGTAGTAACAAAAACTGGTGTATATACATAAGTAATGAGATAGAAGTTACAGCATGCTTAATTCCAAAATTTTAACTGCAACATTTTCATCCAATATTGTTAATCCCCTATTACTATGCAGTTTTGATTTCAAGGAAGTATTGATTGCCCAGATTCTCCAGTTGGTGTTTGGACCACATTATCTTGTATCAGTCAATAAACCAGGACTGTTAGTCTGATTCCTCCTTGTGCATAAACTAATGCAATCTTCGCATTCCACTAACTACACGGGGCAACTTATTTTCTCCTGGAGCAAAGAACTGTCCTGAAGTTCTCACAAAGATATTAAACAACAACAAAAAAATAAAAATCCCAAGCAAACCAAAACAGAAAAAGACCCCAACCACCAAATCAGCTTGGAGTTGGCAAAGTAGCCCAGAAGAACAGAGTCTGAAAATAAGGGTAGGCTCCCTTTCAGCTGCTTCTTAAAAGTGTAAGTGTTAAACTCTTTGGAATACTCACTGCTTTTTACTTCTGCCTATGGAACCTGCACCATTTCTAAATCAGTCTCAGGATTATTCCTTGAATCCCTATGTATGAATTGTTAGTTACCTCTGAAACATCAGACGTCTCCTAAAATATCATGACACAGAAGGAAACAACAACCTTGACAAGTCCCCAGAATTCTAAGCGAGCACTGAGGAGTTCAAAAAATAAAAAATCACTACCCTGAATAACCTTGTAATTTAAAGATATATAGGATGAAGTTTCATATACGTAAATATGTACTTCACAATGTACATTTATATTGCATAATTTTAAGTTCAGTGTGATAGGAAATAATCTGTGAAGTAAAAATAGGATCTAACCACGTATCTTACCTGAATCGCATATGCTGCAGAATCCTGAGCACGGACATTATCAGCATAAGCAAGGAATGCTCTGGTCAGTTCCATTAATAATCCATAGGCAAAATTTGGATCCTCCACACCAGCCTCAATCACAAACATAATGCCAGTTTTATTAAAATGGAGTAATAGCTGTATCTTTAATCTCTGAATAATCACTTTGAAGCCTGACTCTAAATCATTTCAGATGAGAAAGCAAATATAGATTTTCAAAGGGTCTAAAGATGAGAGGTTCCATACTCCCAAGTACTTTTAAAAAACCCTTAATGTTAAACAAAACACTACAGCAGCACTTCTTACCACAAATGTAAAATGCTTCCCTTGAGTTTCACTTGTTGAAAAATCAAGCCTTCCAGGATCTATGGCTCCCAGTTCACCTAAACATTCTCCACAGAGTAGTCGGGCTTGAGAATTTGCATCTTGGCAGCCGATTAGAAGTACAGTTACCAACTGGGAGATGACTGGCTCCACAGTTTCACTGTCTGTTACGTACTTTATCAACTTTTCCTAGGAAGTTGAAAAATAAAGATGAATTATTCTACAACCATGTTTATGGTAAATCATCTTAGAGATTTTCCATCTGTAACTCACTCTTAGTTTGTATTTCATTTACCCATTACTTCAGGTTACTGATTCAAATATCGTTATTTTTTAACTATAGCCCAATTGCCCTAAATTGCTTGTTACCCCAAGAAGGACTAAATAAATGATAGTTTAATTAATAATACTGTCATGGCCAATATCGTATTTCATTATCATACACCTCTCTACTAACTTCATGTTGTCTGATCAAGAACCTCTCTTCTTTTCTACATTATCTTTTTCACCTGTTTTCTCTCTTCATGCATTCTAGTACTTCCTCTCAATTTCTTTCATGCAGCTGTTGTCATACCTTCTGGTTTCACTGACATATGTATCCTTATGATTTCCCATTTGTTGGCTATTTCTTCACTCTCAGTCCTACAAAGCCCAGGGTTTCAAATCTTTCATTCAATGCCTATCATTTTAATCAGATGACCTTTCGCCTTCATTTCAGCCCAGCTTTTATTCCCCAGTTCCACATTTAGTCCAAACACAGGAAAAAAAAAAAATTGTTTTAATAATGTGAAAATGTTTGCCATTGTTATGTTTAATGAAAACTGAAACCACAGCCAACGTAAGAGAGCCAATAGTTCCACAAGCTGTAGAACTAATTAAGTTCGATTTCCCTCAGTTGTTTTGCTATACTTCTAACTAAGCAAGACATGGCAGGATTTTCCCAACCTGATGTGCAAGAATTAATGCTTGAGCAGGAATGTATGCAATGATTGTTTGTTGTTTTAGCTAGGATATTTTTTTTATTTCTGATTGAAGAGTGTCCCAGAATCTTATAGCTACTAAGGTGACAGATTTTCTTCTTTTTTTAAAATAGGCCACATACACTGCCCTTGACTAATAACCACACAGATTTGTAAAGCAGCATCCTCAACTTAAACAAACTTATGAAATTTATTTGAATATTATCAATGGATTCAAATTTTTGAGGGTGGAAGGCAAAGAAAGAAGAGAAAAAAAAACCACTAAAAGATGTGAGGTAGTCACACACATGTTAATTCTTTCAGATATTACACTTGCACACAAAAATCGCTGGCTTCCATGTATTAGCCTCCTGATGCAAAAGCCATACACGTTCTAACAGAGAACAAGCCCACACAACAGATTGCTGAAACAGACATCTTAGATACATCTTTCCTCAGAGTTGAAAAAAAGGTAAGAAATGTACCACTAGCCTTGCTGAATCAGCATCACACAGATTTGGAGAATTTTAAGGTCTTCTTCCTAGGAGACACGATGAAAAACAATCCCTACTCCCCACTATATTAAGAACCAGCTAGCTTAATAAATTGAGGAAAATACCACTGTTCATACGAACGCCCAGTAACAGTAAGGATTTTCCAATTGTTGATCCAGGTGCTACTTTGATTTATTTTCAATTCTGTTGAAGGAAGTTTTCTATACCTGATTTCTATATAATGTTTCTTTCAGGCTGGTAAGTGCATGAATACGAACATCCACATTCTCATGCTGAATAGCTCTCATAGACAGCTGAAGTGTTGTCTGCAAGTCAGTGCTTTTGGAGGATTCCTGAACAAGAAATGACGTAAGAAGTTCAAGTGTAACAGGAACACAGTCAAGCAGCATCTCAAGGAACACAACTGAGAACACCTACTAAAAACTAACTTTCTGCCTACATTCTCACCTATATCCATATACTAGTCTTCCTGTTTATTTTTTCAAGTGTTTTCCTCAAAAAGTTGCTATACTGACACTTCTGTAACAGTGTAAATAACAATGATTAAATCAGAAGAAAATGCTTTGCTTTGGGCACCTCATTACCTAAAATAAAACTAATTTTTACTTTTGTTACCTAATTCCCACTAAATAATTGCTACTTCCCATCTGGGGGCAGCCTAACCATTCTGAGGGCAAGCAAAAGAAATGAACCACAGAGTACTCCTAACAGTAGACAAGCTTTGTTACCTTTAAAGAGAATACGGAAGAGGGATCAAATTACAAGTAGCTTCTCTTGTAACATAATCATTGCCATAGCTAATACTGCGGACTTCTAACCTTATAAGTCTCTTCAGTCTCAAAAAGATGAATTGCCTGTGTTCAGGAGATGCTACAGAAACGAGCATGTTAAACATGAGCATATTTTATTTACTCCTAAAGAAGAATCAGAACCTGCTTCAAAGCATTCTTGCGATACACAAGTTCTGTTTTATTGTGGAGGCAAATAAATACCATTTCCCCTTAACAATGATCTTGACATGTTTTCCTCCCTTGTCGCGAAGTCATTTGATGCACTAAAAATAAATCAAAAAGTAAAAGAAATCGTACCTTTCTGTATTCCTGAAGGACAACCTGAATTTCTTTGAGTTCTGGAAGATCAGGCAGAAAATATATTTCATGTAAAAAATCTCGTACTGCATCCCTAGTAGTTACAAAGAAAATATTGCAAAGAACATAGCAAACATTAGTTGGATCAGAAAAAACTTAAAAACCCATCAAAAGAAAGCAATGAAATGTAATAACTAGAAGAACAAAAGCCTGAAAAGCGCACACACACACAAAAATTTACTTTTTTCATCTAATTAAGTATAAATATTATACAATTTGTTTCTCTTGTTACTCAGCTAAACCACAGGTATTTCTCCTCTATGCTTTAAATTACTTTCTCTTTTAAAAACAATTATTTTCAAAGCTTTCAAAGTTGCCATTTCTCTCTACCAGGATTGGCTCTCCTTATTTTGGACACTGGACAAAGAGTAAGAATAATCCCACTTGGTGTGAATCCAGTTCCAGTTTTCCACATAAGAAATAACCCCACACAATCAAAAAAAGAATTCTGTGTTCCTAACTCGAAGGAATCTCTTTCAATTTTGCTACTATGGGCTTCTACAAGATCCTTATTATTCCTGTCACCTATTGTTTTGAATACTGTTGGTATGGTACAGTGCAAGAAAAATGAAAACCGAACAAAAGTAATCAAGATATCAACTATCACCGTAAAAAAAAAAAAAAAAGTCATAATATTAAGCTACAGAATCTAAAATGAAAAATAATAAAGACTCAACATTGTCTTCAAAAAGGTAGTCATGACTTTACCTATTCACTCTATCAGAGTTTGATTTTATTTTCAGTTGATGTGGTACTTGTGAAGAGGATGCATGACATCTTACTCAACATTAATTTCTGTGTACTTCATAATTACAGCTCTAATTATTTAAGGAAACAAATGAAGACTTAATTTCCTCCTTGTTTCCAACTCCTTACACTTCTCCCTAGCTTAGACCAAATGTTAGCAATCAGTTATTACACCTGTGTGACCTGTAGAGGAAAGTAATTTTCCATACCAGCAGAAAAAACAGAGAATTAGAAAATCTGGCTAGGGTAAGTGTTTGAATGGGGTGTAACTTGGCCACAGTTTTATCACATATTTTTATAAGGAAAATATAAAAATACCTCTCCAGATGAGTCTATCACTTGTCAAATTTCAAAAATCTCATTGCAATTTAGGAAAGTGGGAATTCTATAGAACAACATACTGTTTTGCAGAAAAACAAGTTGTCTCATTTCAGTGCTGGACAACTTTAATTTAGGGTTATCCTCATTCCTATTACAGAGTTTGATCCATATAACTCAAAATATTTTGTACAGTACCTGTTCTCAACTATGAGAAAGAAAAATACTGCTGTAGTTTCCTTTGGCTGGATATGTATAAGGGGTAATAACGCTACTATCACATGACTAAGCAAGGAACCAAGGTATGAATGGTCCAGACTTCGAACAAAACAATCCCAGGCTCTAAACAAGAAAAGACAACAAAACAATAGTAATCAATGATTCTTCTCTGCATAAGGACATTTTAGGCAAATCATGAGAAGCATTTTAAGTTATTTCAGCTCTGTGGTTTATATTATTGTCTAGAAAAAAACAAAACAGTGTATTCAAGGGCAGAAATAGTAGGTATGTTGCTGTTTGGGGTACACTATCAATTCACCTGCAACACAATTCTGGAAAGTCATCCTTGTATCTTAGAGCTGTTCTCAGTGTAGTCATCATCTTTACTCTTACCGAACTGATGTGTTTGGGACCCATAAGCTTCATTAAAGACATAAGACTGTTTAAAGCCTAGACATAGAGAAAAGTCATTTTAGTGTATTAGATCCTCAGTAAAACATATACAAGCCATATTTTCGAATAAAATCAGGCTACTCTGGCTTAAGAAATCATACTCTGTAAGACATTAAATTCAGTTTCATGTTTCAATAAAGGATTTGAGGGTTAGAGGAAAAGAGAATGAAAGGGAATCTCTAATGACAGTATTGTAACAAAAATGTCATTATTTACACTGTTGACAGATTGATGAGGGAAGAACTGTGGACACCAAAGGAGTTAATGGTTCTAAGAGTCTGCTATAAGAAATGGTTGACTATATATCCAAAGTTTTAGAAGTGACTGACAAAAGACAGAAGAGAAATAATGAGGTTCAGAAAAAGCAGGAGATACTTCAGTCACAGTAACACTGTACCAAACAAGGTAGTACAACGTCCAGTATGACAGATCAGTAACACAGGAAGAAATCTGAGCTTGAGGAAAGGTCATGGAAGGGGAGAGTCACCAAGAACAAAAAACAGAACAAGAAAAGGTAGAAACAACAGCAGATGCAACAGAAGAAATGCTATACAAATGAAGAAATTCAGAAAGCATGAAGACATGGGGCTATGAAAATGAGAGCATCTCGAGAATATCTGAGAAGCAAGAAGTTTGAAAGAACACCAGAGAAAATGCAGTACATCAATGTAAACATTACATACATTCTAGCACTGAAAAATTCCTTACAGAAATCATCTCCACTACCTCTGTGAAGTGGCTAAAAGGCCTGTCTTGTGGTTAGAAGTACTGCCTCCGCAGGGCATAATTTTCAGACTTTGTCTCAAGTTACGAGCTCTAATTCCTTTAAATGCTCTCTACGGTATATCTGAAAGGAGCTGTTCTGTGAGAAGCAAAACCAATAAAGCCCAGTTTCTCTTGGATTTGTATCTTATTTTCTTTAGCTTTGTCCTTTGGTGCCCTTACAACCCTGTTCTCTGCAGTAACTCCAGTTGTCACCCATACTCCCTCACTCTCCACTTTCACACATATAAAACACACATTTGGATTCCTCCTCTATAATTACAGAACAAAAAATTTTGAGCTTACACATAAGTCCTACCCACAATGAGACCACCAGTTTTCAACAATCATGTCGGAACCTTAGTATCTTTGAGACTTCAATGACAGTTGCATGATCACGAGTCAGTCTGGAATACTGAAACAGCTCTTGCTTATCCTTGTTTTAATATTCAAAACTAAGTTTACGCACCATTTTTTTATCCTCAATGCCAACACTGGAACTCAGTAACTGCATGTTAAAAAAAGCCAGGATGCCAAGCAATTTAGGTTGCAGATAATCAGCCTGTGGAGGGAAAAGAAAAGACACAACAAGACCCCTACAAATAATCTCACTATTAACACATTCCTAAGCTTAAGAAATTAAAAAGCAAGTATGAAATGCTAACTCTAAAAGAAAAATTAGAAGAATATCAGATACATGCACTACTCCTCAAGAAATATCAGTGCTAATGAAAGACAACCCCATTAGACTGTGTTTTTTTTGTTTTGGTACGATTTAGGGGTTTGTGTGGGGGTGTGTGTGTGAGGGGGTGTCATTTGCTTGCTTGTTTTTTGGGTTTTTTTTTTTTTTTCATGCATACTTGGTATGTATCTCCATGTTATAGAAACACTTCATATGAAATGCTAGCCTTTCCTCTACTTGCCTCAAATAAGGAATGGTTCAGAGAATGTGAAATTGTCCTCACTCTCAGACTGAAGAAAAAAAATTATTCAACAAAACTGAATATGAATGTTTTGACGTCCTTACCATTTTCTCAGGTGATGTTATTTCTCTAGGTCCCTGATAGGGATCATCATGAGATGCGAATGAAGCCAATATTGACAAACCATTGAAGACTTGTTGATAGTGTTCTCCCATACGCAGCAATAATTCATTGTGCAGTCCCTGGTAGTCCTGTCTCAGCAAGCTGCCCAGTTCTATCTCGGTCTCATTCTATAATCAAATAGCAAGCAGAAGCCAAGTCTTCATTTCATCACAATGGAACTAGCATGCTGAGAGACAGGAGGCATTGGACTCTGGTTGATTTACCATAGAAATCAAATATCTTACAATAGTTCCTCACTGCCAACGGAACAAATTGTAACATGAACAACAAAATTTCTGCATATACAGATTCCCCACCTGTGTTTTACAATACCCTAACTTAAATAAAGCAGAAAGCTCACTATTCATCAACTGTTGCTCCTAATCCACATGTATAATAGAGCGAATGTCAATTTACCTTGAGGTAATGAAGTGCCCGCTCAAGCTCATCCTTGGAGCAGGAACAGACCAAGTGAGAGAAGATGTATTTGAAGTTATTGATTAAAATCTCTCTTCGGCTTACATTCAACTGTTTTGCTATGGTTCGAATAAGTGTAGAGGCTGCAGGACTAGCCTTGGCTGCAAGGTCAGGAAGCAAAACTTGTAGGGTCCGCTGGTAAATTAAGAACAACACATAATGGAGAAAAACAAACAAACAAACAACACCTCCTCCAAAAATGCAGGGTTCAGCTTTGTTCCATTTGTGTCAGTACAACACCACTCATCTCTGGTCATATGTATGACCACAGATATGAATAAAGAACTTTGGTAAGACAGAATTATCTAATAAAAATGCAGATAAAATTAAAATAATTACTTCAGGAGGTGCTTCATCTAATCAATACTGAGAAACACGCAAACAAAAAGTGAGCTATTATTTTTTGTGTCCATCCAGATTCTTCAGAAAAGGAAATCTTAAAAAAAATCACCAAAAAGCCCAGGAAAAATACCATATCCTCACACAGCAACAACCACCCAACCTACCAGCCATCTAGAACACTACTTACATCATGGTTGTGCATTTCCCATCTACCAACAAGTAAAATATGAGTATGAAGCTACCTAGGCTTTAGGACAGATATCCAACCAGATCAAAAGGTTTATCCACAGAACAATAGCGTTCTTCAGTTGAAACAAGACAGCAGACACCATGCAAAAATCATGCCTTACAAAGAAACCTTCCACGTGCACTAAATCATTAATACAGATATACTCAATGATTACTCTAGACCTTAGTTCATTATCTGTTATACTTGAATTAGTTCTGTAACCATCACTGTAACTCCTTGATAAAACTGTTCCCCTGTATTTGAGCTTCCATTTGCCGCAATCCCAAAGTATTCTATATGATAACAAACAAAAGCAACTAGAGAATAAAAATAATTAAAATCTGTGACATTCACAGAAAAATTGTGGACTAAAATAGAAATCCACAAGCGCACGTACACACATACACACACACAAAATCTCAACCAACCAATCGAAAGTAAAACGGACTGATCAACTTACTGAGAGAAAGCGATTTAGATCTGGAAAATCAAATACATTGGCGATCTCTGATAACATGTCCAGAGCCATTTCTCTCTGGTGAGCAGCTGTTTGTTTCCGTAGTTCATTACCCTGGCATGGAGCACTCAATACTGCCATTTGGCTGGAGTGCAGGGATTCCACTAGAAACTAACGATGAAGAAATGCCTATTTAGTATTATTTTCCCTTTCTTCGCTCCCTAAAAACAAAGGAGTTGCACTCCTCTTTCTATGAATCTGTTTTTCTTTCTCATTTACTGCTCATAGATCTACGATACTTTGCTACAGAACTGGGTTATCATCTACTTAATAACTGCATTTAATTTTTCAACCCCGAGATTCAGACACTGCATTATTAAAAAAATATTCAAAATTAGAAAAGTCTGGTTTTGATAATTTTCTTTTAAACACAACTTCTGTCTTTAGGTAATGGATACAACAAAAGAACAAATCAACCACATTAGTATTATGCATGTAAAACACTGACTTCAATTCCAATTTTGAAACATAGCTTCTTGTATCAACGGTACCACACAATGCAAGAAACGATATAGTTCCTCTATTTCAGGATGACAGCACGTAGGGAATAAAAAAGCAATACTGTTGAGGGAAAAAGATCATGACAAAGCCAAAGGTTTCTCATTCCATCCTGAATGTTTGTGGAGGTTTTATTTTTGTTTTTTAAATAATTTCTTTCTTGTCCTACAAGATTTCACCTTGTAAAATACTGTAATTCTTATGTTTTATACTGTTTTCAAAATACACAAAAAGAACCTAAACATATGCCTTTCCAAACCACCAGTTATTTTCTTTTTACCTGACAGATAGGTTTCTTGTACTGACTGAAGAAAGCTTGGAGTTTTACAGACTTTGCTGCTGCTAGAGATCGAATTTCTGTGTATGCTGCTCCAGCCACAGAGGCTGACTTGGACAACAAACAGTGTAATAAATGTAAGAGGGCAAATGGTACCAATTCTCCTTTTGATGCCCTTACAAAGTAAGCAGAAGAAAAACAATTAAAAAGGAAAAAAGAATCGTTGTATTAATAAAATTACTTAAGAATATACAGTTATTATAATGCAAAATGACTCGTCATTGTATTTGCATAGCTTATCTGTATTTCCTATGATAGGGCAGAAGAAAATGAGAAATATTCTGTATGAATCAACAGCTTAGTACAGTTGCAAAAGACTCTGAACAAAGGCTGATCTTGAAATAAATAATTTAATCTTACATTTACAATTGAACAAAAGAGTTACTTAGCATCACAAACTGACACTACTTTGTGATTTTCAAGATACTATCAAAAGTACCTTCCAATATCTCCTGTTGTAAGGATCAAGGTATCTTTAAGGTCATTATTTCTTGATATTTTGGCATTTGTATAGGCTTCTTTCATTCTTGAAACAAACAGCTGGAACACATGAGAACAAAACAAAAAAATAATTTTTGAGCAACATTAATAGAACAAAAACCATAGTAAGTTACAAAAAACAACCAAAATTAAATATTAATTCACCTCTTTTATGAATCCTTCTTCAGAGTCTAAGGTTTCTAGAATGTTCTTTATGCAGTCACTGAAAGCCACTCTCACATCTTTGTCTGGATCTTCCATTAGATTTAATAAAGACCCAACAAGAATCTTCACACTGGACTCATCAGTGTTAAAATCCAGATGTTTGCAAAGATGAGGTATATTTTCTATAAATGCTGGGTGGCATGGGTTGGAGGAGGAAAGAAAAATATATTATTAATGCTTGTTTAAAAAAATAATCTATTGAAGTACACAGAACAACAATCCAAGTAAGCCATAAAGCACACTACATTTTTTTATCAAAAGAGTAAATATTGTCAAATCAGACAAGCTAATTAAAATTCAGATTTTATCAAGTATTGCATTTCTAGATATAGCCATAGACCAAAATTAAGCCATGGTAGTTTAAAAAGAGTGTCAATGACAGCATCAAACATTAGCAATAGTATCAACTGAAACACGCATTTCAAGCCTCATTATAGCTATTAAAAAAAAAAAAATAGAAAAAAACAAATAGAGAAAGGCACAGAAATAGTGACTTAGTACCTCATACAGAAGTAGAAAATGTTAATAAAAGCAAAGTCACTTACCTAGCTTTACTGAACTGGATACTTTGTTCTCGAGTAGAACAAGAAATGGCTTGAAAAGACAGGCTTGCACAGAACAAGTTTTTCCGTGAGCAGAAGTCACAGTAAGGCTGCTACATAATATATCGTAAGTAACACGCTTAATAGCAGAGTCTGCTAAGGAAGGTTGTATGCTGAATGTACCAGAAAGACAGCAAGATAATTTCCCAACTATAGCAGCACAAGCCTCCTTGACTAGCTCAGACTCATCTTTGATTTGATTTCTGAAATAGAAACAAAAATGAAACCATTTTAATAGATTATTTACCTAAAAATTTGTATTTCTACACTGTCTGAATTCTCTAACTACACTGAAAGTACTATTAGGACAATTTAAGGATCTGTCTCACCAATTCTCTTTTTCATTTAATAGAACTTGAGGGTAATCTGAAAAGTGTTGAAGTAGCACTGGGCATGGTTGAGTCTGGCATGTTATAAAGAAACTGAAGACGATATACAATAGGAAAGAAGACACCAAGACATATATACAAAAGGCAGAGAAAATGAAAACATTCTAAGAGGCATATAGACAAATATCACATATATTTAACTGACGAAGGTATCTCCTTTCCCCTCCTCCGTTTAAATTTGTTAATTAGAAATGGGGTTTCAACTAGGGAAGTAACTTGTATACTAACATGGTAAGTGTACACTATCATGCAGACATCATCACTTACACCTAACCTGTTGATATCTTATGACTTCTGAAATTGAGATCTAACAAATTTTGGATGAAATAGAAATAAATATTTATTTTTGTGCCTATACTATGTTTCTTATCTGTCAGTTTTTCTTGCATGAAAACAGAAAAGCAGCATTAATACATACAGAAGAGCTTTGGGAATCATATTGCAGGACTGCACACTTGGTGGATGAAGCAGAAGAGAGAATCCTTTAACACAAGCAGCCCGAATTGATTCATGGGGACTTTGTAGTGCCCAATGATAAATGCATTTTCTCCAATCCAGACAAATGTTTCTTGGGAAGAGAGACAGAAGGAACACACAGCGTGACTGAGTTTGGGGTGCTAAAGAGAAAAAACAAAATGCGGCAGATCATTACTTGATTTAAACTTTTAACATCATCAATCATCATAAGAGGGCAAAGAAAATAATTTTACTTTAGAACAATAATTCTAGAGGGATATCAAGTTTTATATACTTTAACATACTTACAGAAACTCTGTGCAGTTTTTTGACTCAAAACTAGAGGATCAAACCCAAAAGCAGATGGCTTAAAAAAAGAATCATCAGGATGGCTGTAAATCCAGGGCAGAGACAGCAATGCACATAAGCTATCAAGAATTTGATCACTCAGTGAAATTTTCACTAGGGAGGAGAAGAAGCAAAACAAAACAACAAAAAATTTCATACTTTTGTGAACTATATAGAGCTGTAAAATAGATGCACACTTTATGTTCTTAATTTGTTACAAAGTGTTATTTTTTCTATCAACAAAAATTAGTATCACTATTCCCACATGTTGCTATTTTACATTTTAGACATATAATAATAAATTATCTAGTGCTATACCAAGATAATCTAAAAAATTCATCAAACAGTTGACAACATGTAATACATGAGCAGCAGAATGAATACAACTTTGGTATTTCTGGATTTGTATGAAGCCTCTCAGGTGGACTTTGGGATGGCTAGGAAGCTGAACTCATAAAACACTTCAGTCGTAGAGTCTGTCCTCCATCTTACCAGCTACTTTTAAAAAAAATCACACAAGTACTTAATATTTTTGGTACACTTCCTGCATGCCACATTTGCTGAAGCTGGTCAGAAGCTTTGAAATCTGAATGAAACAAATAGTAAGGCAAGCTGACTCTATGTTTTTGAAAAAGAAAACTGCTAAAAATTAGTTTCTTTCCTACACCTATTCACTATCCCAATACAGTCTCTTGTTCAGATAAAAATCAATAGAAGTACAAACACTAGTAAATCATGTTAAAGAAGGAATGCAAATGTAGCGCTCTGAACAGAGCACACCACTCTTTCACCTTTTTTGTACAAGAAGTAGAGTTCTAACAAGATCTATAATTTCAGTACCTCTACCACAACAGAGCAATTCAGTCAGATGCATTCCTGATTTACAAATCCAGTAAAAAACATGACAGTTTAAAGGATTTCTCACCTTGTGCATACAGCAAAGCATCAAAGATTTTCACTATTCTGTCAATTAGTTGTTCTAGGTTAACAATCTGCGTAGCAGCCTCTAACAGATTTCTGCAGACTTTCACTACTCTTGTGATAAAATCAGAGGAAATCCATGTGAACTGCATATTCACCACTGAATCTGAGGAGCTTGGAGTATTCTTACATGGATCAGAACTACACGGATGAGGTACTTTATGATCTATACTGTTAAAACAGAAATCATATGATCAACACAACAGACTATAATTTTATAGTCATTTAATATTGTATTGATTGTAAGCAAAGTTACTATAAAAACGTCCTACTTCAAAACACAGAGGACTTACCCAATACTTGTCCTAATACATGGACAAGCATTAAAGTAATCTACACAAATCATAATAACAGTTACAAGAAACTACTGATCTCACAGTTTCACCTTGGTACCTTACCTGGTAGAATTTTGCGGGGGAGAACAATGAACTATGCACAAAGCAGCTAGTCGCAGAATTACAGCAATCCCTTCTACAGTCTGAAGAATGTCCGCCGTCACAATTTCTTTCTCAAGGATAAATATTAAGGATGCAGCTTTCTTTGTGATGGCATTCCAGAGAGTGCTTTTCAATTTCATGTTTACAGGACTAAGTCTGTAATTTGACCATATGAATTACTTTCTAACATGTTTTTTGTTTTTTTGTTTTTTTGGTTTTTTTTTCCAGAAATAAATACATCATCATAGCAAAACCAGAGCTAATCCGCTTTGGATACAGGATTAGGAAAATATGAAATGAAGCTTTAGCTTAAACATGCCCTTTGGGAGAACAAGATACTAACTCTGAAATTAAGTATAATGAAAATCAGACTTATCTGAAAGGCTATAAAGGTATAACACTGCAATCCTTGTAAGGTCATGGTGACCAGGGTGGTTGCTGATGATTATAACAAGGCAAACGTTACACCTATCTTCAAGAAAGGAAAAAAAAGAGGATCCAAGGAACTACAGGCCAGCAAGCCTAACCTTGGTTCCCGACAAGGTTATGGAAAAAAAAAGTGTTCTTTGAACTCATTTCCAGCCACATAAAGGACAAGAAAGTGTTGGGGAACAGCCAGCACCAAGGGTAAATCATGCAAGACTAACCTGACTCCTTTATACAATGAGACAGGTAGGTCTGTGGATAAAAGGAGAGCCGCTTACTCAGAGGACCTCAACTGGCTGGAAAACTAGGCTGATAAGAATGTCATGAAGGTCAATAGCGACATATGAAAAGTCCCGCAACTGTCACAAAAAAACCCTGTGCAACAGAACAGGCTGAGGGCTGACTGGTTAGCAAGTAGCTCTGGAGAAAATGACCTGATGGACTTGTAGAAAACTTGAATATAAGAGCAGTGTGACCTTGTTGCAAAGAAGGTCAACTACATACTCGGCTGTATTATCAAGAGTGAAGGCTGATTATAAGCCCACAAATGGAGTACAGCATGCTGGAGCCAGCCCTGAGTGCTCAAATACAAGAAAGACCAACATGCTGGAACAAGTCCAAGATAATCACAGAGCTGAAGCACAAGCACAAGCAGAGGCTGAAAGAACTGGCTTTGTTCATCTGAGAACAACTCGACTTAACTAGACCTGCTTTACACATGTCCAGTGCAACAGCCTAGCCACATACATGATTCTGTCATTCCGTACACGTTCTCTCAGCTTCGCTGTTTTCAGTATGTAAAATTTAAAATCATTTGCATTGAACATACTAAAAATACAGTGTCTTTAACTAAAGTTTGGATTAAAAATAATCTGATCCTTCAATCTGGATTCAGGAAGGATTCTGATCCTTCAAAACATCATTTAGACCTTTCCATGTGACTGTTATGAAGAAACCACCTCAAAAAAGTTGTCATTTGTTATTTTTTACTAGCCAAATTACTATAGAAGTAGTTATTGAGTACTTGTCGTACATTACTGGTGTAGGTGATTTCTTTGGATGCTTTGTTGGTAGGTTTAGTCGTCGTCTTTTCTCTGGAACTTCATCACTGCTGCTGCTCCACCCATCAGTATCAGAATTATCTAGCTGGTTCTGATGAAGCTCCTGAAAGATTTCTTCTGTTTGTGTTTTTAATGTTGTATAAAGTGGACTCACCAGATACTGGGATGGACAAACAACAGAGATACCATGATATATGCTATGCCTTACTTCTCAAAGACATGATATTATTGTTTCTGACTTAAAAAATAACGTTTCAAAATATTACAGTAACAAGTTCTTAAAATATTTCAAAAATTTTAGTTACAAGATGAAAACTCTCATAAGCAGTGAAGTTTCCCATGTTCCTAACAGAGAAAATTTAGCTTGTACATCTGTTTCCCAGTTCTTGCCATAATACCTTGCTCTCCCAACGCCATCAAGAGAGACACAGTAAATTTAAGAGACAATAGATACAATAAGCATGTGGGTGTGTTGAGCAGTGGGAACACTTAGCATTAGCAACACCTCATTATGGTTTTAAAATAAAAGAAGGCAGATTTAGATGAGGTTGGTGACACACACTGGAACAGGTTCTCCAGAGAGATGGTGGATGCCCCATCCCTGCAAACATTCAAGGTCAATTTGGATGTGGCTGTGAGAAACCTCATCTAGCTGAAGATGTCGCAGCTCACTGCAGGAGGAGTGGACTAGATGACCTTTAAAGGTCTCTTCCAACCCAAACTATTCTATGATTCTATTTTAATTTGTCCCCAACAAATATGACTAAAAGCATACAGTTAGAAAGTAAGACCAGCTCAGATGAAGGGAAATTAGTTGTGAAGCTGCCCTTATATGAGAGTACTCTGTCCCTCACCCCCATTTTATACTATGATTACAGACAGACCCTTGTGCCTGCATAGGTTCTCAATAGATTAACACATCTGAAAAACACAGGGGCCAGCCATGTGTAACTAAAAAACTCTGACCTGCAGAAATACATAAAACAATTGAGAAACAAAGAGTATCAATCTAATTACACAACTAAAAATAGCATTTCCTAGATTTTCCTCTTTGCCCAGAAGTAGGTTTTTGTACATGATGATTCACACAATAAACACAGTTTTTAAAATGAACCTACCTCTTGTTCTTCCTGAGTTCCAAGCACATTGACAAAAATTCCACATATGCTACTGATATGGACTTTTCTTACTTGTAAGGCAGATTCATAGCCAGTTGGAACAAACTCCAGAAAATATTGCAGTATATGGCATAAAGCAGCTTTCAGCTTTTCAGACTGAAGACACCTAAACACATCACCTTCAAACAGTGCGCAGAGCTTCTCTAGCAGCATATTTAAGTAGACAGGTTCAATATTTTTGTACGAATCTGCTTCAAAAGGCAACAATGTCCTCACCAACAGTAAGAGTGGTTCTCCAAAGAGTTCTGACTCTTCAGTATCCATTTCAAGTGCTGACTGTAGAATTCCAAAAAAGACTGTGAAGAAAACACTGGCCAGCTGACCTGGAGGTCCTCCTAAATGAATTAGTTTTACTAAAAACTTCACTGCCAAAGCTTTAACTTTTGGACTGCCATACTCCAACAGGGAACAGCCTATCCCCCAGAGAATAATATCTTGTCTTACATAAAATACATCTGCAACAATATCTGTCAGAATAGACATTAATATAACTTCCAAACATTCTACATTGGGCATACTCATCAGCTGTAACGGTGCTAATCTTAAATATCCCACAGTGTCACTAGTATTGCTTGAAAACCTCTTTACAGTCACTGGCCAGAACAGTTCATCTCCACAGAGATGCTTCTGTGCATCTCTTTCACGTAGAAAGATTAAGTCTTGGAAAAGCTGCAGCAAGTCTTTTGTTAGTACTTCAAAAATGGAACAACTCTTCATTTTAAACAGAAAAAGTAAAGAGCAAATGACATCACAAATATTCTTGTGCAACGTGTTGCAGTTTGGAGTTGCAGCAATTCGGAGAAGCCTTGTTATGATCCAGTTACTAAATTCTAGGACAATAAAAAAGAAACAGCGAATATAAAATTATTAAGATAAAAACCCAAACCATCTATTTTGAGCACCTCCTTGAAAGCAGTTTGCTCATCAGTAAAGAAAAGAAAATTCCTTGAGATAAATGCATGTAGGCTTACTGAATAGAGAGCCTTCACTGAGACATTTTTTCCAGCTGATCTTATTGAAAAAGAGAAAAATGGGGGTCTGTGTGCATGTGGGGGGCGGCAGGGTGGTGGGTAAGTCAGACATTTTCCTCTGTCAAAAGAACCTTCAGGCAATGAATAGGCGTATAGGGTACCTCATCAACATGAACCAGGTAATATCACTGAGCAATGGTAAAGAATAAGGTCAAACTGTCCTGATAAATTTCCATTATCAAAAGTTCACATAAATTCAAAATATTACAAGTCTATCATAATATTCACTTACTTATAAATATGTAATGCCAACCTTACAAATCTGCCTTTTCCCCATTTTTATTCTTTTGTATGATCTCAATGTCAGAAAATTTAAATTCTGAAAATATCAGGCTTCAGCATAAACATTTTCAAACAACTCACCAATGCAACTGCGTTTGGTTTCCTCCTGATTTCCATCTAAATTTACAAACATAAGTGGGGAAGATTTCATGATATGTTGAATAAAATCAAGCAACATCACAGAACTTGGTTGTGAATCCGATTTCTTAATCAGTTCCAAAGCAACTTAAAAAATAAAAAAAAGACACATTTCTGAGTTAGCATTGCAATCACAAATTTTGTTAACACTTAATGAGAAAGAATATTTTTTTTTATATAAAATACTGTGACATGGTATTAGACCTGTATAATTATCAATTGGGAGTGTGTTTTATTAATCCATGAAGATGATTCTGTGCATAACGTAAACCCTCTATGTGACACCAAACTGTATGAAGAAAAATATAAATTACTCCTCTTAAAAATTATTCACTAACACTACATGCATTAAGATTTACTTAGTATTATATCCAACTGTATGATGAGTAAAGAACAGCAAATAGTTACCATTTAAATTTTTAATCACACAATTTTTGCTAGGTTTGTGATCTTGGTAGAAAAAAAACTCTAAGAATTGTTTAAATCTCCAAGAAATAGAAATTTTTATGGTATCTTACTGAACCAGAAAGTTTAGCAAAATACTAAACATACCTAATGCTGCTGTATAGATCCATTGAAACAGGTATCAATCACATCAGATTTATCCAAATACCACACGTTTAGTTAGCACAAGAAGGAAACTATCTCAGATTCAGATAGCAATTGACCAGAGAAGTTACATGGTAATGATAAAATACAACACTTAAGTATTCAAAAGCAGTATCTAAAGCAGATCAGCTTTTTGCTTTTATTTTTATACCCTTCCCTCTTAGGACTGTAAGAGAATTAACATACACATCATCTACAGAGTAACAGGTATGATACTTGAGTTGATCAATTCACTAGACAAAATATCAGTCTTACCAAGACAGCTACATGAAAATATACCTCGGAAACAGTAAGTTACCCTTACTGTGATTTTCCTTGATGCAAATGTACAGATAGCTACAAATGGTAATTTTGTAGTACATGTATTTCATAATTACCAAAGTGTTGTTGAAGTACTGTAATAATTGGAACCTTAAGGTATACTAAAATAGGGCTTTGTTAAAATTCTAAAATTAAAGTTGTTTACATCCAAGTATTTAAATTCTGAAAGACTCTGAGTACTAAGACTTGCAAGCTATATTACTCAATGAAAAATCACGTTACATGATACTCCTGATTATCCGTGTTGTAAGCATTTATATTCATACAACCCTGCACTGCATTCCCCCCTCTCCCCCTCCCTTTTTAACTTACTTCACAACATAATAGCAAATACTTCATCATGGAGTTATTAAATAATACAGCAGAAATGGTACTGCCTTCAACTACTAAATCTTTGTTGAAATGAGTTGTAATACTTTTTTTTTAGCAGGAATTACTTAAGGTATAAAGCAGAAAATAATTTTAGAATATAAGGATGTAATACTTACCAACATCTACATCTGTAAGAATTCTGTCAATAAACTGGCAGAGTATTTGTCTTGGTTTCTGTACAACTGTATTGTATTCTTCTGGACTAGCACTAAAATTAAAAGTAAAACATTATGTTGACATCCATTTTAAAATACAAAATAATTATTTGATGTCCATCTCAATGTCTGTATCAGCTGGGATAGCGCTAATAGTTTGGTTTCTTCCTTCCTTCTTAGTAGCTAGAACAGTGCTGTGGTTTACATTCAGTACAGGATTTGATACAAGAAGAATGTTGATGATCTACTTATGGTTTTAGTTGTTGCTAGCAAACCAAGGACCTTTCAACTTCTCCTGTCCTGCTAGTGCACAGGCAAACAAGCAGCTGGGGGGGGGGGGGGGGGGGGGGGGGAAGCACTGACAAAACAATGGACTCCAATTGGCCAATGGAATATTCTGTATCATAGAACATCATGCTCAGTATATAGTAAGGGCTGATCAAGAAGCTCCACTCGGGTTTTTGGGATGGTGGTTTCAGGATTTGCTCTCCTTTGTGATCACTAGCTGGGAATGGGCTGGGCATTGGTCAGCAGATGGTGAGCAATCACATTGTGCATTACCCATTTGTATTTTCTACTATTACTATAATCATTATTATTATTTTAATTTTATTTCAATTATTAAATTGTTTTTATCCCAACCCACAAGTCTTCTTACCCCTCCAACTGTCTCCCCCATTCCCTGGGGAAATGGGAGACTGAGACAGCGGCTGTGTGGCATTTGGTTGTCAACTAGGTTTAAACTACAACAGTCAACAACACAATGTTAATCACTGACTTTTTTTCTTCTAGAAGACTGCAAAAAGAAACACAGATTGATTTCTCATTTTAGTGACCAGTGCATCGTCTCTTCCTCTTTCTTCTTATTCTTCAGAAGTACTAAGTTTCATGAATTGTTAAAGATCACTTAATTTTGTTCCACAGTTACGTTTGATATATATTAAGTCCACATCTGGCAGACTAAGGGATTTATTCACATGCTACTACCAAGCAACAAGCCGCCTTTGGTGCAGGGAAAAAAAAAAAAATAAAGAACTCGTTTCACTTTTGGAATTAACCAAAATTATTGATCTGATTACTCTGAGTAAAAGGTATCAATAGCAACTGCTGAGGTGACTAGGAGGGCAGGTAGCTCTTTGTAAAGTTAAATCTTCTACATACAATTGTACCTCCACGCCAGCTACCTACCTACCACAAAACAAAGCTGCAGTCTTGATGTTGCCATTAATAGACAAATATTTTCAATGTCGTTTTAGTCTTAGTGAAACCACACTAGAAACACAACGGAAGCCCCCGGGACACTGGGTGCTATGCAGACCAAGAGAACTCCCCCATTAAATTCTACCAGGACCACCCGTGAGGGAGGAGACAGTTCAGGCTGGTGGCGGGAGGAGAAGGCGGCCAGGATGAGGGGGGAGCGCAGGGCCGGCCCCAGGAAAGCTCACACAGCAGCGGGGAAGGACTCTCATTTTCCACACCCCCCCCCGCCACACAGCTAGGCCGGGAGCGCTTCCCGCGGCGCAGCTCAGTCGCCGCCCTCCGAGGCGGAGGCTGGGTCCGTCCTACCTGGCCAGCTCCCGCAGCGCCGGTATCATGGAGGCCATCTCCAGGCCCTGCTCGGCCATGGCTCCCGCTTTGAAACAGGCCGCGCACCGCCGGGGCGGGAACGGCGCGACGGCGCCCGGCAGGAGCCAAAACTGCTCCGTTGTCGAACGGCGACTGCGCTCCCCGGTGGCGCCGCTGACGCTTCCCTGCCTCGTCACCAGAGGAGAGTGCGGGCACGGCGGCTCTGGGGTCGGTTCCGAATGGCCTCCCAGGAGGCCCGCGCTGCCCCAGCCAGAGGCTTTTCACCGAGGTGCACCGCACAGACCGAGCGCAACCTGCCAAGCCGCGGCCGTTTCCCGGGACGGGCGCGGAGGGGTTGCCGGCAAGGCCAGCCGGAGCCCGGCCACCACGGGCGCCTCGGTGGAGCAGGGACCGCGGCGCACAGTGGGGGTGGAAGGTGCACAAGGCTTGAGAATGGTTTAAAATGAGGGTGGAGCGGCCAAGGTCTGAGGGGTGGCGAGAAGGAAACTTGAATGCTAGCCGAGAAATCCGTGGCAGAACGCTGTCCACCCACCGGGCCAGCGATAGCGGCCCTCCTCGGGGGCCCACCAGCCCTCAGACACGCTGCAGCCGCCGCCTCCGCCCGCTGTGAGACCGCAGAGACCGGCCCCCGTCTCTGCCCGCCCCTTCCAGTGGCCGCCCTGCCATTGGCCGCTGGCGCTGCCCATCCGCTCGCCCCGCCCCGCCGGCGGCAGGTGGCGGCGGGCCCCGGTGGGTGGCGCGGCACTGCGGGAGGCGGCAGCCGCGGCGGGCGGGCAAGTACCGGGCGGGCGGAGCGGCGGGGCTCGGTTCTTCCCGACCCGGGACGGCGGGGGCGAGTGCCACTCGCTCCGCTGGTGGGAGGGCGTGTGCTGGCAGGGGTGGGGGAGTTTGGTGACCACTGGCTTAACGCTCCGCGCTGCTGGTAGCGGTGAGGGGGTTACTTAAACAGCTCCTAAAACATTGCTGTTATTTATTTATTTACTTACTTACTTTATTGTATGTTGCTTTCTGTGTTCTTTTGAGGGAGTGAGCGTGTTTAAATGCATAAAGTACGAAAGGTTTTGAGGGGAAAAAACCCCGACAGGCTATTTAGGCACCGTACTCTGTGTGGAGAGTTCGGTGCCGCGTTACGCGGGCGGGGGGGGTGTGTGTGTGTGTGTGTGTTAGCGGTGCGCGGCGACCCACGCGTGGGCCCTGCTCATGTAGCAAGTCCGCAGGACTTCAGAGTGTAAAAGGATAAAGTAAGGGGGATTATGTTTATGTAGGAGTGGAAGGGAGAGTATGTGAGGGGAATTGAAGTTTGAGCTTGGTGTTGCGGATTAGGAGGCGCAGCTCTTTCCTTATGCTTGTGAACTTTGCGTTGTTTCTGGGCTGAAATAAAATCCTCTCTGAGGCTTCTAATTCTGTTGCTTGTTTCCACTGTGCTAGGGCTCTGTCTATTGCATGTAAAACAGTGTGTGCATATGCGTATTGTAATTACTGATTCGCTTCAGATGGATGCTTTTGGGGAACCTGCTACTAATTTTTCATTCATAGATGGTTATTTTTGTCCCACAAAATATATGTATGCAATTTTATTAAAAATGCTGTTGACCTTTCAAAGATTGGTAATATGGGAAGGACCTGAAATACTTTCAGAAACTCTACAGAACATAACTGGGTTTTATCTTAGTTTGCTTTTCAACACATTGCAATGTTTTTTGAAAGCTGACTTTATAAAAAGTCGTTCCAAGAGAGAAAGCAGAAACCGTATAGCTTTGCATGTTTTGTTAAGTAGAATTTTAATGGTCCAGGAAGACCAATTACATCTGGGTTTTGTTATCAGTGGTGGTTTTGAACACAGTTTTGTACACAATTTAAATTTTTAAAAAACTATTTATTGTGAAAACAACATTCTGAGTGTAAACTTGCAAGCCTGGGCCAACAGTCACACCAAGAAAGGTGTAAATTGCATTACTTGCTAATTTGATGCAGAGTTAAAATTCCTGTGTCATCCCTGAAACTTAAGAAATATCAAGATACCTGTTGAGATTTTAGGAGAGTTTGAGCCAGTTGTATTGTTCTGTAGCTTTCAGTTCTAAGAAATATAAGTTCATTGAATCACAGGGTGATTCTTTGATGGGAAAGCATAAGTGGGGCACACAATGTGCTTAATGAAAGAAAGTGCTTTTGCCTCGAAGTCTCCTGAGTCAACAGTGTGATCATATTTATAGATGTATTGTAGAAGTGCTTTTATTTGTCATAGGTAGAATGCTGTATAAATCTGTGGTGCTTTCTCTTTAAGCATTTCCCAAGCATGTAATTCAGACTTTTTCTTTTTTGTTTTAAGTAATTGTAGCAATTCACTAAAGAGACATCTGCTGCTCCCCATTCTTCACTGGAAGTGAAGTTAGGAGACTTTTTTCCCTTCCTGGTTGCAAAGCCACGTCTACTGCTATCTGACCACATCAAGTTCTTCTTACTAACGTGATCTTATAAGACTCTACATAAGACTGTCCATAATAACAACTTCACTGTGCTGCAAGGATGTAAGAAGTCTTCTAGATGCTCCCCATAAAAACATTTTTATGGCCACTTACAAAACCTAGCAGTCCCCAAACCCTTTAAAGAAACGCCAAGTGAAACACCTGACTTTGTTTCTTGCTGTTCACGAACACATGATAAGCAGCTCAATAAACTCTTAATTCATATTCTTATTTCTTCTTTATCCCATTATTTTACACTTCTATGTCTCTTGACCATCAGGAGGAGGAGCAGGTGTATTATCTAGCTGCAGAGAGTGACTAATTACTAATGAAAATATTGTGCCTTGAGACTGTTCTGTATTTTCTCCTCCAATCCAGCATTCGTATTGGTGAAATAAATCTTAAATGTTCATAGCTTGTAGAGCTCAGGGGAAGGTTCATGTAGACAGGTAGAGCTAATTATCAAATCCAGTGTATGTGGCACTACCAAGATTTCTGCTGAAGCTGATGTCACCTTTTTTCTTTTTTTTCTTTTCCCTGTTTGGGCAGTCCTCTTGCATTATCTTCCACACCCTGGACTATCTTCTTTGGCCTTCATTGCTTCTTTACCACACACCTCTGCAGGTTAACGTAATTGTTTTAAGACACTGAGTAACTTTGCCTTGGACCAGCAGGTCCTGGGGCACAAGAGCATGTTGACTGTGCTTTTATTCTCTTTGTTGTTTCTTAATTCTGAGGTAGAATTACTGTTCTTCTTAAGGCTCATCTGCTCTGTGGATATATGTGAGATGTTCCCCTGTGTGGTTAGTGTGACTCGAATGAAACCTCAGCTGTCTCTTGCAGGTAGACACAAGTGATTATACTAAGACATTTAAATGCACGTGTGTATTCCTTGATGCCGTCATGAACTGTGAAATATGAACATTATACAGACTGATCTGGTGGTCGGAGGAAATGCAGCCAAGATTTTGTGGGGAGGTCCTCTGAACTGTACTAAGTAATTTCATGTAATATCAAGGTGTGCTTATGGTTTATCGTTTGCATGGTTGGTGTAATAACACCTGATTGTATGATTACTTGAAGACTAATTTCCATATATAGTCATGCAGGTGGTTGTCATTGTAGTTACCTGACCTTTGAACACATTGCATTGTTCCTGTACACTGTAAAAACATATATTCCGATATGCTCTGTTTTTATCTATGCCTGTGTTGCTTAGTGTCCCTTCACTCTAGCTAAGTTGACTGATTAAAACTATATCTCATCCTGAATATTGGTTTAATGATTTTAAAAAAAAAAAAAAAAAAAAAAAAAAGTGAAAAATTGAAACAGTAAATGCTGGTAAGGACAGCAGGCAAGCCAGAACCCTAAAAGCAGAATATGTACATCCAACCACTAAGCAAAAACTAACAAGTAAATGAAGAAACAAAGTGAGGAAATAAAATATATAACATTAAAACCTGCTTTTCTCATGTCTTTTATTTCTGAATGTAATCTAGACATGTTGTAGTCTTGCAAGCGTTTATCCCCGTTTTTTATGTGAATAAGCCTGCTTAGATGCTTAAGACTGTTGACGTTAAATTAAGCAATTGAGTAATTTGGAGATAGCACATTAGATGATACATTCTTTTGGAACCTGGCATTCTTATTTATATAGCAGCAATGATTATTTTTGGCTTATCTCCAACTTGTTTCTTGCTTTCCAGTATTTCTAGGAAAGTATTATTCTTGAGGCTAGGAACTGTGGAGGAAACTCACAGAAATGTATTTACTACCAGGATCAGTGTTATAACATCAAGACCTTTTGAGTTGATAATTTTTGAATGAGAGTTAAGATGCTGGAAACTAATTCCCTAAGGCAAAATTTACAGAATCTTAAATGCTGGTTTTAAAAATTAAAAACCAGACAACTAAAGAATTTAACTGTCATAATGATTTAATGGAAGGAATTTTTCCATGGTTTAATTTGCTCTGGAAATTACTTTTTTTTAAAAAAAACTTGTAGCAAAAGTGATGCTTAAATACATTAATAAAGTGGAAAACTCTGTAGTTGTCATGGTAGGAGAAAATTGTGCGGTGTTTTAATTTAAAATGTCATGTAAACTACGCTTGAAAATTCTGGTTCTTGTAATTACACAGGTTCTTTTATTAAAATATTTCTTCAATGAAAATCTGAATAACTGCTAGCTACAATTTTCATAGTGGAAAAATGTTGTACAAAAAGTGAGGAGAAATAATTTTCCGTCTCTTTCTGTGTTCCATACTGATTAAGACTAGAGTAGAGTTTATGCATGGGAATACTGATAAACATTCTGCTAAATACCAATTTTCCCTGTTGAATGGCTTACTATAGAAACTAATGCAATGGAGGAGGGAGAAAGGGGATTCGTGGTTTTTGTCATTTTATCGCCTCTTTTTTACAAGTCAAATTAAACCTATTTATGTTGGAACCTGTTCATTACCTTTTGGAGACGCATATGTTCCTGAATGCGTGTTTTCCCAGTATTTGAAGCTTTCATTACTCTATGAGATTTGTATCTATGGAATAGGCACCACCTTAACAGCATGTAATATGGAAACACCTAAACTAAAAAGATTGTACCTTCACGTTTTATACTTCATGTAAAGTCTGAGTGTAATGTTTAGTTGCTGCCCTTCTTGTTGCAGTAATTAATAAAATATTTTCATAACATTCACCATAACGTGTGAAATACTTCACATTCATGATAACTGCTGCCATAAAAACTCCCAAAATCACAGGAGTACTGACAAATCAAAAGATCTGTTCCTAGCAAACTGAATTATTACTGGAGAAGGCTCCACTGTACTGTGCCAGACAATAGGAGAACAATAAATTGTAAATCTAGTGCTAGCAAAAGATACCTAGCTGAGCAATTGCAAATGCTTTTCAATCTAAAACCTGTGTTTAAAAATCTTCTGTGTGAGATGTTATTTCACTGGCTCATTTCAGCCATGACGTTCATTGTGCTAAGAGTTGACTAGTGCTCATGTTGTGATATGCAAAAGGATATTAATGATGAAAATAAGAACTGGCATTAGTCAGCTCAATATGGATCAGGAGTTCCAGGTTACCAATAGAACCAGTTCTGCATTATAGTCATGTAATCCCACTTTATTAAGGAGTTCTTAAGCATCAGCATTGCTACACCCTTAACAGGCTGCAAAATGAAATGATAATGGTGACTTCTCTATTCTCTAGTGTATTATGTTTGTGATCAAATTACTAATTACATGATTTCAGCTTTGATTCAGCTGGTCACATGCAGGAAACACTAAATGTCAGTCATGACCTTATTATATACAGAATGATTTGTTTTGTAAATTACTTGATGAATTTCTAGATTTTTATGTGGAGGTGTGTACTTAGTTACTGCTATTACATTCAGGTGTCCAAGGAGAATAAAGGTAATACATCACAATAGCTCATCAGTGAGTCTGGTATTGCTAAACCTCAGAAATGAATTATGCATAAAGCAGACTGTGTGCTTCTATATGCATGCTTTTGGTGGGAAAAAGATTATCAACACACTTTCAGGGCTCTCTTGCAGATGTTTCCCTAATAATAATAAGCACTAGCAAAAAAAAATAATGGTGGATCCAGTATTACCCACTTCAATTCACTTAGGGTATTCATCCTTTCATCTTGATAATAATCCTTGGTAGAATGGACTGATTAAAAACATTGACATGTAGAAAAGCTGAAATATTAGGCTGTATGTTATCAGTGAGATTATATTTACTCAAATGCTAATTTAAATTATTTGGCTCAGTGTGAGCTAAAGGAACTAGCTGTTTCTTTTCAAACCAGATGTTCCCTGATAGGTTTTTCTTCTCCACAATTTTTTTCTGTTTGGAGCATTTTTCTCTTGCTGATTTATCAAGCTCTTCTTCTAGCTCTACCTCTCCTTTTTTCCCATTTTGTTGCCACATGCCCTACCATTTCAATTTGCACTGGTTTATCCCGTTATGATAAAGGAAAACTAGTTTCAGTTCTTTCTTATCCTAAAAGTAAGTCAGTATAAAGTGGTATGGAATTCTTGTTTTCTGTTGAGCTGAGCATTTTACTTCTGTGACATTTCTAGTTCTTCCAAGCTTGATCTATAAAATCAAGATATATTTAATTGAAACCATTGTGGATTTCACCAGTGATAAGTCTGGCATCAGGACTTGACTGATTCTAAATCTTTGTTTTTTACCCCTTCAGGTAACATAAGTTCAGTGAGAAAACAAATTCGTAACTGAATATAAAGATGTGTTTTGCTTTACTCGTCATCACCTATACTAGCCACTTAATTGTTTGGGATGGAATATTTTTCACATCCTAAATTAGCAAAATGTTATAGTACATTAATAAAATTAAATCTTATCAATAATTCTGTCAATTTGAAAGAGAGTTACCATGTGCTTAGAGTTGCATCCACAGATAAATACTTCACTAGTTAAAGGCCTACTGGACAAATTCTTCTAAAAGCTGGAAGCTTGTTTGTCTAAATCACTGATATTTATGTATCTTCTATCTCTCCAAAAGGATTTCATTATTCTGCTATTACTGTGTGTATCCAGATAGGTGTTGCTAAACATACATGGAAAATACGTATCCTCTGTAAGCTACAGTGTTGGAGAACTCTGTAATGTTTTGAATAAAGTAAAATACAATTTTATCAGCATTAAGGAAAATGCACATGTGGGTATGCCATTGCAAAGTGGAAGTTTATATTGTGTATATGATAATTACTCCAACTTCTTTTTTACTTTAGTCATTCTAATAAAATTAAGCCTGGCAAAATTTCAGTTGCCTCTTGCAGTTTGGAAGTGCTGTATTTGTGAGGGTGATTGAAACAGCTACTGGGGCAGCCATGTTGGGCTTTTTATTAAAGTTCTGTCTGACTGACTGCCTTGGGGAGAGTAAAAATTATGAAATGATCTATAGTAATAGAAGCACATACTTCTGTTGCATTCTAAAATTTCTGCATGCTTTTCCTCCTGAATTATTTTTTGTGATGGTTAATCTATAGAACAAACTCTTCTGCCATGTCGTTTAAGCTACAGTTCTGCTTTTTACTAAGTAAATTAAGATCAAGGCATGTAAACTCAATAGGATTAATCCATATCAGTCTTCCTCAACCAAATAAGCATATGATGGATAAGTAATTGGGTGCTACTATACTCTCTGTGCTACCTAAGTGCTTTATTAAGATGTCACTGCAGTGGTATTGCTTTCAGCTGGACTCTTCAACCGGAGGGAGATAGACCAGTAATAATAGGAAAGCTTGTCCCTCCTATTTGATTGAAAAGACAAAAGATAAGCATAGTGTTGGCTTGGTAATTGTTAGTAATAGAACAATAAATATTTGTGCTGTGTTTAGAAATGTAAAAACAGGGATTTAAATATAGGTTACTGTTTAATGCCCAAGAGCATTAGTGAATAAACTCTCCAGTATTAATTGTTACTGTGTAAAGTGACAGTAAACAATATGACAGGGTTATTCAGTTTTTGTGAAGATCAGTGGAAGGAGGATGATCCCCTTGGTGCAGACTTGTAGCTAACTTAAAATTCAAAATGTTTGCTTAGTTAGTTAAAATATTATGTGAAGTAAAACATGTATCTTGTAAGATCTCCCCCAGAGACATATTTTGCCCATGTAAAAGAGATGACTTACTAACAATCTGATTTATCTGATAGTTGATCATTTTATAATAAGAGGCAGTTTTTAGCTACATAATTCGTTTGCTGAATATGTAGAAGTCTGCTTTCAAATTCCTAACAAGGGTTATGATGGTGTACATATGGTGTAAAGAATACCAATGGTGTAAGAAATATTTTACTTTGGAAGTATCATGATTTGGAAAGACTTTGGACTGTTATTTGGCAGTTCTGGAAGACTGTAGCATTTACTGCAGGCTATGAGAGAGCTAATAATTGTCACATTACTGTGGGGTATTCTAAAATGGCTAACACTAAGCAAATGTAAATACATATTAAATTTAAGAATGCTCAGAATTCATGTATAACTAAGCAGAAAGACTCCTTACAAAGGTAGTCTGCGTGACCAGCTTACAGGATTTTCTGTGTAGTAAGTGTTGTGTCTTATAGTTACTGGACTGTAGATAACTGTATAAGCATATCTTTCTCACTTTATGGGACTTCATTAATTTTAAAGCAACAAATACTTTTTTTAACTCTAATTTTTAGGTTTGTAAGGGTTGTTACTAGCCTAGCACTATTTTGTCAGATGACTGTTTTTATGATACTTGAAAAAAGGAAACAAAATTTCCAGTTAATAAAATCATGCACATTTCTATGGATTGTTTTGCAGCAGATGAATAAAAGGTTAGATATTTATTGTTTTAGAAGTGCCTGGCTATATTTTAGATTTGTACTCATATTTTTTAAAACTCTGTATTTTTTCTCATAGTTGCAATATATGATTTAAAGGGTTAAGGATGTCTGTTTATGTTGCCAGCTCAAACTATGTTAAAAAAAAAAAAAAATCAAAGCATTTGTCCAGATCAAAGACTTTAAGAAAGTTTTTTTTTTTAATTTTGATTTCTGGTATTTGTAAGAAAGATGTAAAAGTTTTCACCTAAGCATCAGAAGCAGCTTTATATTCTTAAATGAAAGCTGTCTCCTAATCATATGAATCCTAAGGATGAGGTTTTGAATAATTTATTTACAAAACATTTGCTCAGGAATTGCTTTATTTTTCCTCTAAAATATGATTAAAAATGATGGTTGGTAACAACTGTAGATGTTTTCTTCTGGCCTATTTACCAAGGGCGACAGTGCCAGCAAGTGAATTTCACATGTGCGCCCCAGATAGTCTTCTAGTTTAGAAGCTACAAACAATACTTTATTTAGTTACTCAGATTTACTAATGTGCTCCTTTTATTTTCAACACTTTAGCAAACATAGCTCTTTAAGGCTACAAGCTGGCAAATGGGTAGCACCTGCATCTGTGGACTCGGCAGAGACTTGATGGTTTTGAAATGCTGCCAGTTGCTTTTGCTGAGTGTTGTAGAAGACCCTCCTCTTTCATCTAGCTTGACCAATGAAAAAAGAAAAGCAAAAATAACCTATGAATTTTCCATGACAGAAAATCCTGGCTTGCTTGCAGTATAGTAGCTGATCAGTCTAATCTTCTAATAATCTTTTGAACCATGTAGAGTTGAACAAGGAATTAACAGGTGACAGATGGCCATATTGCCATTTCATAATTAATGAAAAGTGAAAAATACTCTGGCAACACACATCTATTTGATACTACTTAGTAATAGCAGATAGAATATGAAGAATATGTGCATGTAAATTGAATTGCTGAGGGCAGGAGAATGAATGTGCATTTCTATTGTTACTCTTAATGATCTTCACATGATTAACTTATGGGGTGACCTTAAAGCTAAATTAATTAGTAAGAGTTAGCCTGTGCTCCTCTGCTGGAGTTTTAGTACTTGTAGCAAGCTGAAGTTTCCTACTTCAGACTACCAGAGAGCAGGCACATGGAAAGATAAAGGCACTAGTTTTCTGGAGTGTTGCAGTTGTGCTGTTTTAATATCTTCTTCCCCTTGTTCCTTTTAGGCTGTTTATTCACCGATAGCTTTGTTCATAGTTTTGCTTTTTAAGTTACATTCTAACTAAAAGTTATTTTCACAGTTGGAGAAGGGGAAAAGGGATCATAATGTTCCATTTACCTTAAGAAAAAGATACTTTCCAGAAGTTGTGTGCCATAGAAGGATAAATTACTTAGCAAAGAACAGAGTACAGTATGTCCTATCTCTCAAGCAGCACCGAATCTGGAAGAAACAGAGGCTTGGGATCAAAACTGGTGGCCTTGCAAAAAATGTTGTAAAAATATCATTGATGTTGTAACAGATTAAACAGAGGAGAGTACACTTTGACTGTAGTAGGTGCAATGCAGAATCCAGCAAACTGAAGAACTGTGAAGCTCAAAACATGAAATTATAATTTGCTGATAGCAGCAGCAGAATTTTGGCTGTGAGATTGGTAATAACAGTCGCTGGGCTAGAAGCTGGTAGATAGTGAAGAGCTGTGCTATTTGTTGTATTTTAATGTTTCTGATTACTTTTGCTTCCTTACTGTAAAAACTCAGGAGGAGATAACATTGCAACTATTTGACTTTAGTAGCCCTATCACTTCTAGAAACATTTTATTTAAATTGTAGTTTAGAGACAGAGCAGAAGGTGGTGAGTCACTGACTTCTACAATATCATCAGTTCTCATAACTTGACTGACCTTTCTACAAAAATTGAAGATGTTCTCAAAAATCACAGTTTGTGGAGTTGAGAAATTATGTGAGAATCTGTTCAATTTTAAAACAAATTTCTAGTCCTTCCAGTTAGACAGAAAAGCTTGAAAAATTTATCTGAGAACAGGAGACTGATGTCATTCCAAATGAGTAACTTTAAAACAATTTGCCATTTCATATTTTTTTCAATTGGTTAGGGTCTGACTTGTGACTGTTTTAGGAAAGTTGGGGTAATGACTACTGCTTCTGGTTACTTTTCTGTTTAGTAATTAACTAGCAGTGCTGTAGTTCAATGAAGTAGTAGGAGAATAATTAAAGCATAACCCCCAAGTTGTGAATCTTATTTGTAGAGTGCTGGGACATCCAGAAAAGCCCCTCTGTGAAATGAGGGTGCTGTCAACACATCATGAACTCTGAGCATCAGTTTTGCTGTGTGCACAGACAAAAACGTCTTATTCTTTGAATAAGAATTTCAGAATTTGTTTCCTAATTAAGATATATATCAGAGAACATTTATATGGGAATTTCCTATTAAAATAATGCAATTTTTATTTATTGTTGTGCTTGCATGCTAACAAAAGTTGTATGTGCATAAACCTAGACAAAGAAAGATTAAGTGTCGTTTGCTGGTGTGTCTTTTAACTCACTCCCTTTTGCTGTTGTAAACTTGATATGTAATGTCAGCCTAGGCACAAAATGAATTGAGGATGGAGTGCCTGAATGAACTTGCTTTTATTAGTGTAGCCTTTCCATTTATATTTTAATGTGGTTTGCTTTAATGAAATGTCATAGAGAAACCAAGTTTGGACTTAAACTGCTGTGATTCTTTGACCTTAGTAGGTATTCATCTTGCCACAATTTCTGGGTTTGGCACCCTGTGCTATGGCGGCTGTGGTGTTGGTTCAGCCCTTAATTTTTCCTTGCTTTTAGTGACAGCATCTGAGGCACCGGCTTCTAGTGCTAATTGGAAAGCATGATCCTTGCCAACTCCGGCCTTGCAGAACCAGTGCATTTGCCTGGTCACTGCGTGGATGCATTCAGAAGTGATACACAAGCTAAGATCTTCATAGGGGTAAAGGTGATGGATATGGGGACAAGGTAGGTGAGGCAAAGGTAGCCTTGTAGAATAGGAAGAGCAGAAGAGGTGCTGTTCAAGGCTCAGTCAAATGCAGCCACAAAGATCACATGTATTACCATTCTAGTGGTTTCTACAAATGTACATTTTCCAGTAGGCCAGAGGAGAAACTTGTTCTAGGGTTTGCTCAATAAGGGAAGGTCTTCTGCATGATCTCGTGTCTCCCATGGGAATTCCCTAGTTCTGCTTCTCTTGTCACTCATTTTGCCTATTCTTTCCTGTCCTTGTGTGCCACTAACAGCATGTTGATTTTATTGCTGGATGCAAGGGTTTCTTATTGTAAAACCAAAATGTTAGCAAGTGTGTCTGTGACTTCCTGTGTGTGTAATAAACTATGGAGCTGAGACCTTGAGGAACCTAGTGTTTACACTAACACTTGTATTTCTATGGAAGCACTAAACAAGAGCTGCTTCTGTCTGTCTTGGAAGGAATATCATTGCAGTTGCATTGTACTGGAGTTATTTGTTTCTAAAGTTTTTCACTAATTTGTTTATGGCATGATTATTACAGATGATGAAAATCCACAAATTCAGCTGACTCCAGTTGAAGTTGCTGGAATATCACTGAAAAACCTGCCCTTAATAAGAAGTCTGGTACCTTTGTTGTAGTAGCATCTGATAAGGTGCACTGTGAGCCTCTGGAAGATGTTTTGTACCAGAATGCAAAAGTAACTCATCTACTTTAGACCAAATGTGGGGCTTGATTAGGGTGTTTCTGAGCTGAACTGCTGTAGGTTGGTGGCACGTCTTCCTAGCTGAACTCTTATGGGCATTTAAAGCTGTGTGCATTTAGCTCTGCCTCCAGGCTGTTTCCTTGCAAGTAGTAGGCTCAGACTTCTTTAAAGGGCATAATAGGACCATCCTTTCCTACTGTAGAGTGTAGCAACTCTATTCTGGTTTATTCTATTTCATTTCTGTAAGTTACTTTTATTCACAAGGAGTTGTGAAAACACTTTTTAGTGGGAATGGTCTCATATTAGTGGACAGTTGGTATGTTTATGTTAAACATTAAGTCCTTATGCCTTTTGTGTTCATTTTCCTGATTAAATATTTATGTTGCTGAGGAATGAAACAAATATATTAAGCTGGTCATGAAAGATGACGAAATAGTATAAAAGGTAATTAAGATTTACAGTTTGAGTGTATTCAGTTTCCTGCTGTGTTTTCATTTTCCTTATGTGTCTGCACTTCTCTTGACAGTACTCGAATAGCATGTGCCAGCTGTGATTGACCCTTCACCAAGGCAAAGGTTGTGCATAATAAAACCAAGAGCGAGTGACACTAGCAGATTCACTATATCCAACCTTTACTTTGGATCAGAGTTCTTTGAATGTAACCATGTTAGAGATTCTGTAGGGAAACATTATTTTTGAGTCCCTCAATTTGTTGCTTATTATGACACAACTGTTTAGTATTTTATATTGTATACGTTGATTCTGTACTCTAATTTATTGGAAAGCTACTACGTTATATTTAAATTATATAAAATATGCATACAGTTCAGAATACTTAATCTTACTTGATGAAAACTTCAAAATGTAAAGCCCATCTCAGCACTGGCATGATTTTGCTTCAGATTAAGGGGTATATTGTTTTTGCAGACAATCTGATTTAGTATTCTGAAAAACACAAGTGTGGTCTCTTATCAAGAGATCCATGAGAAAAATCTTGTTTCTGTATTTCTAGTACTGATTTGCTTGATATTCTCAAGTCCTAAAGTAAAGCTACTTGTTGCATGGAAGCAGCTTTGTGCATGACATTTTTCCTCTGGAAATGGTTTGCTAACAGGTAGGGAGCCTAGAACATACAGTACTGGAGAAATACACACATTTAATTTCCTTGCTGTTCTGTGTTACTTGCAAAAGTGATCTAACCACAACTAGTGTGTTATGAATGACTATATTTATAAACATCAGAAAATACAGTTAGAAAGCAGTAACTCATAAGCACAGCTGTGCACGGCAAGTGGTATTGACTTGTATCACCTCAGCATTGCAGTTGCACAGAAAATAACACTATTTTGGATTTGCTCTTGATGACACGCTCATTAATGCCACAGCTTGTTGTATTAAAGCAAATGAGATGAGGAGAAGTGGAGCAGTGGCCTGTAACCTGTTGTGGGACTTGGGAAGTGAACTCCAGTCTTCCTACTTTCCCCTTGGGCTTTGGGCCTGAAGGGGAAGGTGCTGTGCCTTCTCTTGGCAGCTGCAAGGAGCAAGTGCAGGGGTGAATTCTTGCATACCACCTGTTGTTTTAGACTATAGCATGCATAGTGCAAATGAAATGGAAGAGTAGAGCCTCAAAGAATCCCTGACATAACAGATTAAAGCAGGAATTTTAAGAGTTTTATAAATCAGGCAACATCTGGGTTAATGTTATATGAGCAGATGTTGCTTTGTCTGTGGATATGGGGTAGACAGATTTCACATCCCTGTTCCAGAACAGGAGGTAAAACAATCCCAGCTCTGTGCTGGAGGCAGGTAAAACTTGTAGAACTCTAAAGAGAATAACTAATTAACCAAACCAAAACAGGTAAGGTATGGTCTGAGATAATCAGTTCGGGCAAATTCAGCCCAAAGTGTTGATGTAGCTAAACTCTAAAGAGGTTAGGTTTGCAAAATATTTCAGGAAAGGTACTTCTATGAACTCTGCATGCAATAACAATTTTTCAGAATTACTTTACTAGAAGTGGTGCTTCTGGCATAGATAAGGTTTCCATTGATGTTTTTTATTTGGAGTACTGAATGCAACAATACAAAGCACAGGCAGTCTGAGGTCCTCTTGAATGATGCATGTGAAGGAAACTACATGAAACTGATACTGTTGATGAATTTGCATGGCTATTCTGTATACTTGGCAGCCAAAGGAAGCTGCAGTAATTTTGTTTGGATGAAAAGGTATCTTTCTGAAGTAAACATGTATCTGCTTTATAATAGAACTGCTTTTCATCCTGATTTAAGCGTCATGAAATTATTCTGTACTTATAGTAAGTGAAGTCAGATCAGGTCTGTGACCAGTCAAAGAGTTAGGTACCTCAGCTTACTGTTTTACTGTTTGTTCTTGAGTCACCCATATTTATCTTAAAAGCATAGCGGAAAACGTTGATTTTATTATTCACCAGAGTTTCTGTACTATGTTGAATAAATTCCTATAGAGTGAATAATTGACTGTTCCTATAGAGTGAATATTACAGTGTAAATCTAGTTCTTACATAAGATATATATTTTATGGGCACAAAATTTATCACTCTAGCTGGTTTGACAGATAGCTGCTTAGTCTTCCTCTAGCAAAGATCAGTGCATATGGTTTTGGAAGAAGTTTAGAAACCCCCAGTTTTTCCCTCTTAAATTGTCCCTTGTTCACTGCATAATGCTGTACTTAGAAGACTGAGGAAAATTCTATGCGTAATCAGTTTATATGCTGAAGCATGACATATCTTCATTGTTACCCCCTAACTTGTAGTAATTAAATACTTCTGATGGTCAAAACTATCCAGGCATGTTTATAAGCCCAGGCTGAGAAACATACTCTCTGATTCTTTCAGGCAGTGAAGCTTCAGACTGAATGTATGATATTTAACACTTTCTATTTGATCCTACTCTGTTAATAACTGTACCTGATACCATAATTATACCCTGCCTCTTTCAAAAATGAGCAGTGTGCTTCAACAGTTGTAATATTTTTTTTTAATATATATATATACACACACACAAGCATATATATTTATATAGATAAATACTTTGACCTTTTGGTGCTCTCTTGTTTTAAAGGCTTACAAACATGCTCTTCGGTGCATTGGGAGTGGATCTATTTTTGTATCTTTCTTTATAAGACCAAGTGCTCATCATTCTACAGGTGCACTAGGTTATTCCTTTCTACATTTAGAGGACTGGCCACACCTGCAATCCTGCATTTTCTTTTGGTCCATGCTATACAAAAACAATGTGGGCAGGCTGGAGAGGGTCCAGAGGAGGGCCACAAAGATGGTCAAAGGATTGGGAAGCCTGTCCTATGAGGAAAGGCTGAGAGAATTGTTTTTATTCAGTCTTCAGAAGAGAAGGCTTAGGGGGAGACATTATCACCATGTTCCACTATTTAAAGGGTAGCTACAAAGAAAATGGAGACTCCCTTTTTACAAGGAGTCATGTGGAAATGACCAGGGGTAATGGTTACTCCTGGGGAGATTCTGACTGGGCACAAGAGGCAAATTTTTCACAATGAGAACAATCAGCCATTGGAATAATCTCCCCAGAGATGTGGTGGATTCCCCAACATTGGAGACTTTTCACATTCAGCTGGACAGGATGCTGAGCCAGCTTGTTTAGATTGTGCTTTTGCCAAGAAAGGTTGGAGCCAGTGATCCTTGAGGTCCCTTTCAACCTGGTATTCTATGACTGTAGTCAAGACTTCTTTCACTTTGGATATCTCTCTTATTAATGTCTCCTGCAGCTTTTTCACTGATATGGGACAGATAAGCTATCTTTTCGTATCCTATACCAGTGTAAACTATAATAATAAAAAAATTATGAAGTCACTGAACCCTATTGATTTTTCATTTTGTCATAAAGATTAAAACATTTATCACAATAAGATAGAGTTAATCTCTAAATTTTTTTTATAAAGTGAATCTCCACTGGTGTGTTATTACAGACCGCCAGTGAAACACTTAAAATAATTTGTCCTTTCATATTGTTAAAGGATTGATTTAATTGGATCCTACCCTGCCATACCCTGCCCCACACTAATCGTCTTTATATTTGGGGTTTAAGAATAATCTTGGCATAAGTGAAATGATCTTTCAGTGTAAGCTGGGGGGAGGGGGGAACATAAAAAACAAATGCAGCAAACAAAAATTGGGCAGTTTTATCTTATTGAAAAAACATCAGAAACCTCTGTGTGTATATTCATACAAAGCTAACATTCTGTGTATCAATGACAGCTAGTTCCTTTGCTCACATTTTTATGATACACAGGTGTTTTTGCTGATGTTTAATTAGCATTTCCTCTGTGAAAATACAGCAGCATTTTTTCTTCCCTCTTTACTGACTACAGGGAAAGTCTTATGCGTATCCTTGTTTTAAAGTTCCTTTCATATCTCTTACACCTTATAATGTGTTCTTTTTTCACTGAGGCAGGGTAGCACTCCTGTTTTAATCTGGTGAGACCTTAAAAGACTGACTGCACCTGAAAGCTACCCTGTTCCCACTACTTGGCTTAAAGAATCCCAGATAAAGTAAAACAGGAATGCTACAGGTCAAACTATGGGTTTTGTGGGTTTTTGTTTGCATTAAAATCTACAGCAGTTTGATTCAAAGCCCAATCAGAAAATCAGAATTTTCATGTTTGTAGTTGTAGATGGTACATACTAGTAACCAGCTGGTTATTGACATAAAAACACAACCTGTATTTGGGAATTATGCTAGCCTATCTGTCATTAGAAACAACAGATATAGGGATGATGCAGGAATAGAGTGGTACTTGCAGCAGGGACAGAGGAGGTGTGTCCCTAATACCAGAAAAAAAAAGAATAGCAACAAAAGAAAATAAGCTCTTGAGTCAGCATTTGTACTGTCCATTGTTGTTGTGGAAGCAGCTGCATGTGGAATCAAGACAAACAGAATTTGAAATGAAGAGCTGGAAAAGAAATTGCCAGTTGCCTGCAGGGTTGGAGAAAACTATTGGGCCTGATTGCCAATTAACTGCTCTGTTTTTTCTGACAGCTTTGATAACAGGTCAAAACTGCAGGAACTGCTGTTTGGCCTACTCACTTTATCCTTCATGGTTGCTCAGCCACAAATACTCTTCTGCACACAAAGAAATACCATTATGTGTATGTGTTTTTATATTAATGTTGAATGTGGAACGTTTCCAGGAGACTCCGGTGAATTGTCTTTAGATACAAAAAGCCTTCCAGGTGTAGAAGGCATGCTAGGGATAGATGAATATTGTTGGTTCATGTTAAGCATATTGGCAGGGACTGAAAAGAGGATCAAGGTCATTTTCCCAGCATAAAACCAGTGTTTGTACATACTTTGTCCTGGGGAAGCAGGAGATGTAAGCACAGGCTACCTAAAATTGAAGCGTCATGAATGCTGCCAGAGTACAGGGAAATGTGTTCTTGCTAAATTAATGTATCTTTCAGCAGGTAGTCATAGTTCCACTAGACATGTATCTTTGGAGGCTTAATGTTAAATCTTGTTAGAATTATCTGTGGACTGAGTCATCTTGGGTGATGATAAACCTGAGTGTGCAAGGTATTTATTAGCTTATATAGAGGGTTCCTGTTTCTATATTGAAATTATCTGAAATGTCTGACTAGTTTAGGTGATGTTTCTTATTGCTCAAACTAAATCTATCTTGAAAGCCAGAACCATGATGCAGCATTTCTGCCATTCAATTGACCATATAATTTGCCCTGTAATTATATAATAGGGTATTTAAGACTGTCTCTTTAGAGCAGAGGTATTAGCTTTATTTATCTGCATCATTCAAGAACAGATGTTTCTACTGTGTTACTGAAATAATCGACATCTTCGGAAATCAGAGATTTCTATTTTCTGAAATAGAATATGATGGAAAATCTAAATAATGAATCATAAAAGGAGAGGAGCGAAACTAACTGCATTGCAACTTTGCAGAGATTGTTTTTGATAAAATCTGACTCACGGTAATGGTAAATAGTTAAAAACATTAACAGTATGACAGAAGTGATGTTCTCTTTTGTACCTGTGTGGCTAAATATTTCACTTAGGTTTTGACATGGTGTTTCTGTATTTGAGAGGACTGTCTTCTGTCTTTTTCTAGCTTCAGAGTCCTTCAAATTTTCTTAATAATTTGAATTTAAAGGTTTAATTTTTTCCACAGTTCATTATTTCTTGATTTTTAATTGCCATATTGGGTTTCCAGTCAGGGTACTTGCACTTCCAGAAACATCTGTGTATAAGGTCATTTTTTTCTGAATATTATATTTAAAATAGTTTGGGTTGTTTTGTTTTCTTTTGGGTATGAAGACTGGTACATGCTGCTAGTAAGCTTATCAAAATGGATGAGTAGGATTTTAATACTTAAGATTGAGTGACATGAAGGAGAAAGACTTAACTAGTCACCCACACTCAAGGCTGTATCCTGTATGACCCACAGGAACAGTCCCAATGAAGACACAGAAAATATAAACCTGAGTCAAGTAGACAAGATCTCATTCAAATAACCTGCTGTTGTTTAAGACCTCTTTTTGTATAGCATCATGGAAGAAAACTAAATTACAATGGAAGTTTTATATTCATGTACTGCCTTAAAAGAAACAGCAATGTTTTCTGGGATGAGAATGGGTTACACAGTGCACTACTTGTTTTATTTTCTTTTACACAGCAGTGTAAGTGTAGATAAATAAATGTTTATGTTGCAGACGGGTCCCGAATAAATATTTTTACTTTTGTAATTTGAGACAGTAGTTACATACTGTTGTGACAAAAATTTTCCTGTATTTTCTTGAATGGTCTGGCAATACAGTTGGTATCTTAGAAGGTTTCACAACATCTTGTGTTATTTGTTTTCCTTGAAACCCTGACCCCCAGTTGAAGCGTTACATGAGAATCTTACCTTCCAAGTAATTTTGGTTTTGAAGGAAACACCTAACTCTGGTGGTTTGAGATTAGCACAAGCTTCAAAACATAATCCCTAAAGATTTAAAAAAACAAAACCAACCAAAAACAAGAGAAAAATTAGAAGTGAAAAAATGTTATATAAAATACTGTGACTTTGTTTTAAAGTATTTTGAATGAATAGTTGCTTTGTTTATTTACAAATAGTAATTTGAAAAAAGTTGGGAGCTACTCATTGCTAGCTCATGAGCATTACTTGTGTTATGATGCATATAGGTTTTGCTCATGTGTAGGATACCTCATTCTTCAGCATTTCGTTTTGAGCTCTAGGCACCTTTCCAGCATTTCCTTCAGAGTACTTTTTTTCATTACAAATAGACCAATAATTCTTAGTGAGTACCTCATAGTATGGGATAGTTTGTCCTCTCCCGTACAGAGTTCTCTTACCAGCAGTAAAAACAGTACCAAAAGATTGTACCACTGGTTCTTGTATTAGAAAATCAAAGATAAAAACTTACTTTGCATTCATGAAATTGCTGTTGAGGGAATCAAACCCATAGTATTGAAAACTGCCTAGCAATCTAAACATGTTGCATAGTTACAGTTAAGAAAGTTCTCTCAGAAGCTGAGTTTTTCATTTAATGACTCTTACTTATATGAAATATGAATATAAATTAGAAGTGTATTATTTAGGGTTGAACAAAAGGTAAAATAATGTAAGGAGGAATGCCTATGCATAGGCTATAAGCTAATATGTAGCTTTGGATTGGTAGGTTTGAGTAAAATTATCAGTCCCAATATTCTCATCAAGTTCTGATTTCTGGCTACCTGAATCTCCATTCAGGGACATGCTTTCCAACATAGTATTCAAATATGTTGAATAACTATGTTTCCTAACAATTTAATATTTACAAATTAATTTAAAATCCAGATGCTTTTTTTTGACAAGTTGTATCATGTCTCCTTTTTCTCCTGAAAGATACTCTTTAAATATGAGGACATAAGAATATTGGCAGCCTTAGGCATTGGATAGAGTGGGAATCCCCACTTCTGTGAAACTGGTGGTAGCTACAGAAGAAAGAAAAGCTGACCCTGTGCTCTTCACTCTCCCAGCAAAGGTGGGCAACTTGTGAACACCCTGCAAACCAGCAGGTTGTGTTGTACTTCTCATTTGGTCTCCTTCCACAGGTAGGCAAGGGAGAGCCGATCTGTGATAAACAGATGTTCCACACAGTTGCAGAATATGTCAGGCTTTGACATCACCAATACAGAAATGCGATATCTTCCTTGGTGAAGTAATCTCCAGCATTAATGTCACCACTTATAATTCTGAAATCAGGAGACGCTTCAGTGGTTAATGTAGTGAAGAAATGTTACACCTGTCTGTGGCTGACGACAGCTAATATATTCTGTATTCAAACTGCTTACAGAGTAGTATAGCTGTAACTCACATCAGTGCTATTGTACACACTTCTTAGCCTCCAAGAAATCTACCTGATTTCTTGGCACGACCCCCTGGCAAACCACAGCTGATGTAGTGCCCTGCTGCCTCTTCTGTCATGTGCTGGTAACCTGTGTGATTGCTTCATTTGTATTTTTTCTCATTGTCAAATTGTCAAGGATTGAAACAAAATAGGTGCAGCTAAAGTGGGGAAGAAATTATTTTTTAACAGAAATTCAGTTTGATAACGTTTATTCTCCTTTATTGTGAACCAAATTCTGATTCCATTATTACAGTCTTACAGAAGACCTTATAGGGATCCTGTTGTTGCAGGCATGGTGCAAGCATCTAGTCATGGGGCAGTCCCTGCACCCGGAAGGTTTGTAACCTGATTAGTCAGAACATACAGAGGTGGGGAAACAAGCAGTCTTGCCCCAAGGGCACCCAATCTGTCCATGGTAAAACCAACTGTTGAATTCCAGTTTCCCCTTCCAGTGTCTTGCCTAGTGGGTAACAGTACAGTTCTGTTGATATGCATATTTTCTGGGGGAGAAACAGCTGCACACAGCAGATCTGAATATAATCATTATGAGCAAATAATAACCTGGCCATTACAGAAACATTTTTCTTGCTCTGAAGCAAAGCCACTAAACCAACAAGAAAAACATACACAAGTATACGACAGTTTTGATGAAAGTACTTATGCAGGGTGGATGTTTGCCACTTAAGCTTATAAAGTAAAAGCAAAGACAAAGCTTTTACTTTGTGATAGGCACACACCACCTGTAGCACACAGTGCTCTCGCCAGCCAAGTGCTGCTCAGAGCTCAGCACACACAGGTGGGGGCTGCAGTAGGGTTACTCTGTGTGTGCTGGTGGCAGGGGCACAGTGGAAGATGGAAAAGGCAAATACAAGCTTGCAAATTGAGACAATTGTGTGTGACTTGTTTACAACATTGCACTTTACTAACAAGGGTCTGAACCCTCTGTTGTAGTAAAGCTTTGGTAAGAGGAAATGAGCAAGGATCTGTCATGGGGGTTTAGCAACCCTTGCTAAGGTGCATTCAGTTTTCTTTTGTTTTGTTTTGTTTTTTTTTTTTTATGGAGTTGGGTAGAGAAAGTAGATTCACATTGAGACTCCAATCTGTGCTCAGTAAAAGCCTTTATTTAGCTCTGTGACCATGTTATGAGCCAACAGGCTTGTCAGAAGAGTGGAGTTAAGGTCAGGAGGTGGTAACTTCTGCAGTGGCTGTGGGAAGGCTCACCAGTGTTCTCCCACTGATTGTAAGCAGCTCCTGGGAAGTGTCCTGCTGAGGCTCACTACAGTGCAAATGTTGGAGTGTGCAGTGCTTTGCAGGACTAAATCCTAGCGCTAACCACTATTTGGCAACAATACCACACTGCAGCTAGAAATTAATTTTTCTAAAAATTATTTGTTGAAACGTAAGGTGACTAATGTTGGAAAACCATTCAAACAATGGAGGTTGATTGTTGGTCAGTGCTTATTCTATGCAAATTAAAACATCAGGTGTATGAAAACAGGTGCTGCTATTGCGAGTTCTCAGTCACTATTACAGTGAAAAGAATTGCTAGGTCTTTGATGTACTTTAAAGTGTTGTTTGTAATGTTTTAAGTGTGCCAGGCCTGGAAATGTCATTCAGGTCTGGTACCTTGTATTGAAAAGGTCAGTAACTTGTGTTTATACATGCTTGGAATTAAAGCCTTATATATTTTCTGCTTAATCTTATTAGATATAGTCAATTGAGGACGACACTTCTTGTTGTCCAGAGATGGAAAACAACATAACTACTATCTCTCGTGAAGACCTTGAAGAACTAAGAGAAGCATTCAGTAAAATAGGTATGTTTTAAATAAGGATGCCATTAACATTGCAAAGCTGTGTAAGATTTGTGGAAGAAATCTTTATGGATTAGTTTGTTCTGATAGAGTCATGTTTTCCTTCAAGTTGCCAGTAGTATCTAAGAAAATAAGAATGTTTACATAAAACCTCTTATTTTCACTGAAACTATGTGCGTTTATTTACTTCTTTCAACTTTATCAATGAAAACAGATACATTTTCTTGCTGGGCAGTTGCACTGTTTGTGCCATTTTATATGCAGCATATGCAGCATGGTAAGTCTCAAAATTCATTTATTTTGAACTCCTTAAATGTGAAAAAAGTTTGTTTACACTTGTTAAAAATACTTTCATGTTAGATTACTGACACTGGTTTTACTTTACTTACATGCTTTGGTGAACTAGTAATTTCACTTATTGGATCGGATTTTAGGTTTTAAGTAAGATAAACTTGGAGACGTTCTGATCTTGCTTTTGTAGCTAGCAGGCGTTAATAAATAACTGTACAATTTTGTATGCCTCACAGGATGTTTGCAGATTAATCAGAGGGTAAACAGAAAGAGTGAGAAATTATATAGGAACTAACCCTTATTTCCAGATTACTGTTGAGAATGTTAAAGTTCACGTTTGCTTTATTTCTTATTTGCTGCAGTTCTGAGGGGGTAATGTGTAACTGTGCAACTCATCAAATCAAACCTATTTGTAATCATTCATAATGGGGGAACGTGATGTCTTAAGGCAAGAAGTTTTAAGTAATAGGAGTCTCTGGCTTGGTAAAGAGACTATTGGGCAAGTTGTATGTTAGAGATCTGTAAAGTCATGAATAGTATGGGAAAGGTGAAGAGGGAATTACTTGGTTTCTGTCAATGCAAGTATCATGTGATGCCCAGTAGAGAGACAGAAAGCTTAGAATAAAAAGAAGTAACTTTTATTTGTGACCAAATAATAAAAACATAAACCCATTTACTTGGGATGTTGTTGAGACCAAAAAGTAGAAATTCTAAAGGAATAAGATATATCCATGGAAGATAATTCATGAGTTGCTATCTAATAGTCATCTTGATGTAGTCTGTAGCTCAAAAAGTCTATAACCTGCAGGAGCTGGAAAGGCAGACCAAAGAAAAGAGCACTGTATGCATGTTAGGATAGGTAGGTACTCACTGGTGGTGTTTGACAGCTTTTCTATTTGTTTGGGTTTCACCATCTGCATTCTTTCTTTTTTTCCTTTCCTGCATGTTTTGATGTTTCTGCTCTAAGAATTGTCTGTACTACTCTTAATGAAAAGCATTTTTTTCCTTATTGTATTATGCTTTTTGCAAAATATAAAAATTAAGCATCCTTAGCTTTTTTCCTTTTTTCATTTTTTATATTTCCAATGTCTCCATGGGTAAATTGCTTGCAGCTGTATTGGTAAACTGAGAGAAAATGCATGTATTTAACTGTGCTTGTCATCATGGAAACTTACCCTTAGTGAAAGGTGAACCTAGAGAAATAAAGTAGCTGGTAATCTGAGTGAGCGCGTGAGCATGTCCTCTGCTTTTTGGACCATACCTGTTATTATATAAGTTGTTACAGGTCTGCAAGCCAGACAGTGGATGGATTAATACATATGCAGACATAAAGTTTGTCTGTGTAGTGATTTGTGAATTGTTGGTAGTATCAAAAACATAGAAAGAAATATTTAACTGGTGTTTTTAGCCCTTTGTCAGCAGTGAAATGTGGTCGTCTTATGAAGCTGTACAGAGGCTACATTGTGTAGTATGGTTTACAGGGAAATTACTGTATAGCAATCAATTATGGCTAGAGATGACATTGTGTTTCTCTGCTTGCCCTTCTGTAATGTGATGCATATACATCCACTCTGGCATTATTGGCTGAGTTCTGATACTAGAGACAATATGAAAAAAGGTGTTTTAACTAGTAAACAAAAAAAACAAAACAAACCAAAAGTGGGAGCACTGTGCCAATGTCCCCATCATTTTGCTTCTGTGTCTGACTCATTGTGTTACTCATGATGTTTTCTTAAATCACTTACCTTAGATGCATCATTTGTGGAACTGGGAAACTACTAGTAATTAATATTTTTAAAGAGCTTTAATGTGATCATGAAAGAGACTGAAAATTGTTGTCAAACATTAAAAATATTAGCATTAAATATATAAAATGCTGGGCATTATATCCAGCACTAGTTATGCTGGATATGATTTCTTGTATTGGAGCTTCATCTATACTGTGTACGGACTGTAGCTTTTCTGTTTTTAAAAGTACTTCTCTCCATTCCATAGATACTGCACTACAGATACAGGAAAGGCTATTTTAATGGATGTTCTCAAATTCGGCTCGTATAGATACGTGTGTACATATATATGTAAATATGCATAGATATAAAAAGATTTAGGAACAGTTAATAAGTCATTTATGCATTACATAGTATAGGTTTGTAAAATGATAGTGTCTTTTACAGCAAGACAAGATTCAAGATACCTTTCTGTACACAGATTAGCCTAAGGTGGAAGTACAGAGGGTATTTTTATGTTTTCTTTTGTGCTGCTGCATTATTCATCGTAAGTAACGCACATTATATTGAATTCTTCTTAATTTATTTTTATACAACACAGCCGTTCATTTATTTCCACAATTGTGGACCTTTACCATATGTCTTGTTGAAAAAAGTATTCTGATACTTTGCTGTACGTGGACATTCCTGATGGGGTCTTGGGAGCCAAGTGTAAGTGAAGGTGGCAGTACAGGTTGCTTCCAACAGAGCTAGTTAATAGATTAAGGAAGATCACCTTTAATAAACAGATCCATCCCATATTCATTCTTCACAGATAAGCCTAACCACATCAATAGTTTTGAAGAACAAAAAATGTCTATAAGACACTAGGATAAGAAAAAAAATGCAGAGTCAAGTGTGCTCTTCTAATAACAACTTGCATCAGATTGGAGTTCGCTGATTGCAAATTATATAATATTGACAGTAAGAATATTATAATTGCTCTCCCTTTCACATGAAGTTTTATAGAGAGTTTTATTGGGAGTCCTAAAAAAAGCTTGAACTTTGCTATTTACAAATTCACCATCTTGTATCTGTGCTTTGGGATTACAAGATAGTTCCTGAGAAAATACATGACAAGATGGCATAACTCCTAGCCAGTTGTGCCTCTAATCCCCAAGTATTCCTTCGTGCTTACTTGTCTATGACAGAACAAGAAATACTTGTCTCCCTAGAACTATATTTCTCACACTTCATTTTTTCTTAACAGTTACTATACTTGGTTCTTTATGTAAGTATAAAAACAACTTGTGCTTTCATTTTACAGATATTGACAACAGTGGGTATGTCAGTGATTATGAGCTTCAAGACCTGTTTAAAGAAGCAAGTCTGCCCTTGCCTGGTTACAAAGTCCGTGAGATTGTAGAAAAAATCATTGCAATGACAGATAGCAACAAGGATGGAAGAATCAACTTTGAGGAATTTGTCTCTGTAAGACATTCCATTTGGATGTTTCTATACTGTCTGATGTCTGTTGAGAAGTAGGATAGAAAGCTGAGTTAAGTGGTACAACTAAGTACTATTTTGATACAATTAACTAATATTTTGAAAATAGGAGAGTTTTCTGTGAAAATTTACAACATCCTATATATATTTTTTGCAGTCCTTATATTTCACTCTCCCATTTTAGTAGATGTCCTTTGGGCAGCATGTGAGAGCACAGTAGTTTCAATTGCTCCTACTTTCTATTTCCTCAAAGATAAGTTGGACAAGATGTTTTAGGAACTGTTGGGTCAGCCCTTGCCGTGACAAAAGAGTAGATAATTAGCTACCAGCCTCTGAATTCTCTTAGTCATAAACTAATGCTTGTGCTACTGTGCTTAATCTGTGCACTAAAGACTATGTTTTACTGGGAATGAGGTACAGTTTTTCAGTTTTAGTGAACAAAATTGAAAGGTTATAGGCTCCTTTTAATGAGAATCACTTGCTAGTGTGCTTTATTTAAGAGAAATGAAAACTTCAGGCTTTTGTGTGTGTGCTTTGGGGATGATGAGTTTTTGCTTTGAATTTAGAGTACTGCTGCTAATTGCAGCAGATGGCTTGTTGAACTAGTTATTGATCTTTCTTTCCAAGATTCTAACTTCCAATGGTTCATGGGTGAGATGCAAATATTTGCATCCAGGTATTGAACTATAGCTGTCACTTATACTTCATTGTCAGTTTTGAGACCCCCTATGGTATTTGGCAAATCTAGGACATATCAGTATATCCAATGTGGTTTACCTTGCAAGCAGGTGGAAAATGGTATCATCTTGCTTAAGGGCATGTGTTACTGTCATGTAGTAACTTTTTACTGTAAAGTATATGATGATGTAAGTGGAAGAAATATGCTATAATCATGGAAAATGTGTGTATCTTCAGTTGTTTTCTTCAGTTTACTAAAATACCTGTGGAAAAATTGTGTAGATTGTTGAATGTTTACTTTTTTAGATGGCATGGATTAATAAAGGTAGCACGTGAGATATTCACTGGGAAATAACATAATAGATATCCAGTGTGCAAGTTTAATGAAGAGATTTAAACTAGTTTTACCCATACAGTAAATTTTTTTTTCAGAACAGAAGTCTATGTAAATACAAGATAAATAAAGAAAGGCAGTCAGGTTAACTATTAACTCTAGAGTACTTACATGAGTTAACACTTAGTTATTTGAAAGTATGATCAATCACAAAATGATCTCTCTTTTTTTTTTTCTTTTTTTTTTTTTATTCCAGATAATTCAGGAATTGAAAAGTAAAGAAGTTAGCAAATCTTTCAGAAAATCAATAAACAAAAAGCAAGGTATTACAGCAATTGGAGGAACATCAGCAATATCTAGTGAGGGGACACAGCACTCCTATTCAGGTAAGACATAAATAGACAGAAGCAAATTTTGCATGGAGGAAGACTCTTCAAATTTGTCCTACAGATGAAGAAAAAAACTGAATTTTGTCAACTGAACTGTTGAGAGCGAATTCACCCAGAAAGCATGTGGAAATGGACAAGATAAGTGTGGGTGGTAGTTTATTAAAATGTGGCCTGTTCAGTTGTTGCTAGTTTCATGCTGCACTTGGAGATAAGTAAGGCATCTCTGTGCAAGCAAAAAATGAAAATAAGCACTGGTAGCATGTGGCAGTGGTGGGAAATAAATGGCCCCTTTGGCTTCTACTAATGCTAGTCAAGTTTTTGGCTTCATTATATGCTAATCTACTTATTCCTATATTCAGATAAAAATGAATTCGTGTTTTCATTTCCACAATGTTAACTTAAATGAAAAAAAAACAAAACAAAACAAAACAAAACAAAAAAAAACAAACAAACAAAAAAAAACCAAACAAAAACAATAAAAAAAAACACAAACCCAAACCACATATCCTTTCTGGATGAAAGGACCTCCTCAGCCATCTCTGCAATTACAGAATTGTTCACTCCTATATGATTTTTGCATGGCCTATCTCATACTTGAGAAGTTGGTTTTAATATTTGATCTCTGTTTTTTTTCTACCTCCCACTGCTGCATGTCATTTAAGTCGGTAATTGTGCCTAATTACATTGCAGCTCCTAGTCAGAATGTTAACCACCTTCCAGGATCTTATTGCAATAAGAAATATTGCAATTTTTTTGATTGACTCAAGCTTGGGATTTGTTGTGGTTCCAGAAGTGTGCTAGGGTTCTATGTATGAGGAAGATTCACTTCAGTTAGCTAAAGGGGGTGATACCCTCTCTTGGTTAGCTAACGGTGGTGATACCCTCTCTCCTTATAGCACCAGCTACACTTGGTATATCTCCAAAGCTGGGGTTATATTCTATCTCAAAGGATGCCCACAGCGGGTACACCATCAGAGCTAATCGTTTAGACTCCATTTCGGTTTTGCTGGAGAGAAGCTGACCCCACCAGAGTGCAATTCCTCTGACATGGCTTCATCACCTGTCTAGTTTATGTTGAGATGAAGCATGCACTACAATTTCACAATTCTTCCCACTGACAATGAAAGAAGTGTAATGAGTCAGGCATCAGCACCAGTCTTGTATGTGTCTTTGAGGTAAGTGAGGTGAATGCCACCTGTACTGTCTGGGAATTTGGATACTGATACTTGACTGTTATCCCAGTAAGCATTCTTAGATACACAGTAATAAATCCCGCACTAAATATGAAAGAGAACTTCAAACTGAAGTACTAAACTTTTCAAGTTTCTCAAAGCTAAATACAGCACAATAATCCAGATTATAGTCTAAAAAATACTGCCAGTCTCTGAAATCCTAGTAAAAGGCAAAATGAAATGCTGCATTTTAAACCAAGAGTGTATAGATTGAGATGTTGCATATTTCAGATCCCAAATTTCCCTTTTTTTGTTTTAATTGCTGAGAAACTGAATTTGAAGTCAGCCCTGATGGTACCTTCCCCATTATGTCGCTATGAATTTTATGTTGTCCTTCAGGAAATCACCGGATGTTTAGAGGGTGCAGCAGGAGAAAGATCAATCTGTACTTGCTATTTTTTGCATTCTTTCCATAACTGGCCCCTGTGAAACTAAGGGGTTTTGTTGCAGATGAACCTCTTTGACCCAAGTCTGATGTTTAATAGTATGTGTTCATGGAAATTATAATAGATTATTTTAATGCTGATGTTCTTTTCAGAGGAAGAAAAAGTTGCTTTTGTTAATTGGATAAATAAAGCTCTACAAGATGACCCAGACTGTAAGCACCTCCTACCCATGAACCCATCAGATGCCAGTCTTTTTAAATCCCTTGCAGATGGCATTCTCCTTTGGTGAGTCCAGGGTTGTGAGAAAGAAAGGAAAATAATCTCAAAGGTTAAATGCTGATCATGGTGACATGAATTGGAAAACTTCTGACAAGCTTTAACATCAAGACTCCACTCTTAAATATTTCAACCAATGTGTAAGATGGGGAAAATTTGATTGCCCAGAGAAATGTTATTTTTAGCAAATTTTTCATGTGACCGTGCATATATTATAGAAGTGGGTTTCCACTTGAGACCCATAATTATATAGGTCAGATAGGTCAGGTGCAGGCTGTTTATAAAGGAGATAATTCTACGATTCATATATTTGTTAGCTGAAATAATTAGAAAGCTTTGCTATTTCAAATATTTTTAAAAGTTACTAAATGTAGTTACTGAATCACAGGATGTGAGGAAGAGAAAACTGAATTAAATCCATGGCAAAACAGTAGGTCCCTTAACTTCAGTCTGCTGTAACTTTCTAGTTAGTTAAATAGTACTTATTCATACACTATGGTATCAAGGGATTAGCATATTAGTATTGATGTCAATTAGTCTTTGAGATCCTTGTATATGCAAGACATGATAGAAATGCAGTGCAGAAATATATAGATTATATTAGATTTTCACTAGAGAGTATTTGACTGAATTTTACAGTTTTAATCTTCTCAAGAACTTTTCTTGACATCACAGACATGTTCTGTTAATTAAGTACAAAATTCAATTGTTCAAGTTTCTTAGAATTACATAGCATCTGGGGGTTTGTGGATGAATGTATAGTTAACAGGGAAAGGAGATGTAGAGGACGAGGTGGTCTTTGTTTTTAATGTCAGAAATATTTACAGCTAGTTTAAAGTGTTAGAAGTTTATAATCAAATAATATCTTTTCTGAGAAATTAAAATTTGAATGAACTCTGACTTTTCTTCCTTAGCAAAATGATCAACTTTTCACAACCAGATACAATTGATGAAAGAGCTATTAATAAGAGGAAACTCACTCCTTTCACTATTTCTGTAAGTACTGCACAGATAGAAACTTACCACAAATGAAAAAGTAAAATGTTTTCTGTGGCTTTGTTTTAATAACAGTTCTCCTGGTGGAGCATTAAAAAAAAAAAAAGGCCTATGTATTAAAAAAAAGTCAAAGCATGAAACTGTATTTTCTAATAAACTCTGAATTCTCCTGTTTTTTACATGATCTACAGGAATACTTGTGTTTTTCATGCTTCCCTTAGAATAGTAAATAGGGAAAGAACTCATTTTGCTTTACCAAGTATCTGAAGAGAAGAATTTTAGACTTCTGAATGATGGTTATGTTGTATTTTAGCAATGCAGAAGGTATCTGAATGACTGTGTACTCTATGGTAGGATGATGTGTTTTCAGTAGTAGAGAGTGGCTTGGATAGAAGATAAGTCCATTTTTAATGGTGTATGAAGTCATGAAAATATTTGAGAGAAACACTTTTTAAGACTGTAGTTTTGGGTATAAGAAAACAGGTCTGGAACAGTAAAGTAGATCCATAAGTTACCAGCCTAATGAAAAAAAAAAAAATCCTGTTTAAAAACTTCAGTTAATTGGCAGAGTTTTCGTTTCAGGCTGTGACATTAAAATATGAAATGTTAAAACATACCATGTTCTAAATCCTTCAAGCGGGTTTTGTAATCTCAACTTGTTTAAAGATGTGTCAGTAAAGATACTACATGTGTTTTTGTTGTGTCTGTAGATAGTTAAAATAAGACATGCGAAAATAGAGAGTAATATTTAGGAGAGCTGCCAGGTATTTCTTCTTGGCATGTTTTATCTGTGACAAATCAGTAGCTTTATTTTCAGTGTCAAGATGTTGAATTGACATGGTTTTCTTATGCTGTCTGTTCAATTACAGTTTAACAGCTGTCTGAATAAATGTGTGAGCCTGTGTAAGATAAAAAATGGGGTGACAGTCATGTCAGTAGCCTCCTGCACAGACAGAATTCCGTATGAACATGTTTTTCCACAGGACCAAGCCCCTGATATTTCAAGCAATATTGTTGAATTTGTCTATGTGATACTTATGAATTACAAAAAATATTTTGATTAGGGTATTCCTCAGGAATCCAAGCTGCAGAAGGTGGTTCATAATTTTTTGGTGGGTGCACGTTATCAATAATGTTGTCCATTAAATTTTGAAAATATACGTGGTGGTTCATAAAACATCTCCAGAGTGCAGTTTTCCACTGGAAACCATTGAACTAATGCATTATTTCTTAAAACTTCTGAAACTTAAAAAATTTATTATGAACAAAATTATGAAGAATTACAACCTTATAAATTACTGTAACAATGATATTCCAAATAGGAGAACCTCAACCTGGCTCTGAACTCAGCATCTGCTATTGGCTGTACGGTTGTCAATATTGGATCACAAGATTTGCAAGAAGGAAAACCACACTTGGTATTAGGACTCTTGTGGCAGATCATTAAAGTTGGTCTTTTTGCTGATATTGAGATCTCCAGAAATGAAGGTAAGAGTGATGGGGAGGCATAGCAATGTCGACAATTTGGAATTAACTGAGACCACAACAGCAATGATTTCAGCTTACTTCCAAACTTGCTTTTAGCTCTTATTTCCTTGATAAATGAAGGGGAAGAATTAGACCTGTTATTGAAGCTTTCCCCAGAAGAGCTCTTGTTACGCTGGGTGAACTACCATCTGGCCAATGCAGCGTGGCACAGAATCAGTAACTTCAGCCAAGACATTAAGGTATGTAGTTATTGCTCTGATAATTGAACATAACACTATTTAAATACACTGACCATAGAAACAAATTAGTCAGATCAGAAGTATTTAGGAAGATAGTAGTCATCTGCTCTTTCCAGCTATAGGTTCATCCTGCATTTTTTAACACTGGAAGAGCATTATTGTAATCTCTTATATCTTACTCAATTGCTCATACCATGTATTATCACATAACAGTGCAAAGCGAACATTTCTGACAAGCTTGTATTCAGGGAAATTCCAATGTTCTAAGATTGTTGTTAGAGTTATTTAGGACAATTTGCACTACCCTTATTAGTTACCTTTTTCTTGTCCATTCTCCCCTGCTCCTGCGTCTGCAGAAACCCATTTTTTCTTTCTTTTGTTGTTCTAAAGAAGTGTATGGCTTTAAATCTTTTCCCAGTGCTTATTTGCTAATGGTGATTGCCCTTAGTACCTAGCATTCTACAGAAGAGTAGGAAACCTCATGAGGAAAGAACAGTTATTCAGAGGGCTGTCTGGAGTAGCTAATGAGTCTTGATCCAAGGAGAGAGCGGTGCCCCTCAATCACTGTGCTTTGCTGGTGTGCTGATTTACTGCCATAAGGGTACTGAAAAGCTTGCTAATTCCTTGGGGCAGATGGCAGATCTGAATAATTATTTTCTCTTCAGTCATTCTGCATAAAGTGTGCAGAGTACTGTAGTAAGTCCAGCTGAAGAGAGAAAAACCCAATTTTTAAAACTAAAAGCAAATCAGGAAGATTCTCTAAGGTGGTAAGTCCTCTTTTCATTGGAGAAAACCATGTCATTAATTGTTTGTTAAATTTTTTCAGATGCCACAAAGAAGGCTATTATTAAATCAAACCTTTAATTAGGGTTTTATATGAAAAAAACTTCTATGGTTAAAATATTGCATGCAATTTAAAAGAAATATTACATACTTCAAAAACTATCAGGTGTTTGTTTGATTTTTCTAGTTTCTTCGTGGGGAAGGAAACACAAAAATATACAGAAAACTGCATCAAATAAATACAATTGCCATTATCTTCATCCTAAAAAAGCCACTTTGCTCTCCACTTTTTATTCTAATTACTTCATCAATTAATAAAGAGAAATTTGTATGAAACAGTCTATCTGAAAAGGATAGTAAAGGAGTAAATACCAGCACTGAAAATAAGAACCATATTGTGGGGGTTTTTGTGGGTAACCTATGTAAATTTGCCCTAAATATCTTAATTACAGCTGTCTAGTTGATATCCAGCAGAATAAAGGTAACTAGCACTGTCCAGATTAATTAGCAGACATTCCTTTTCTCTGTCAGCTGGCTAAATAAGTTCTATGTGAAATAGCATAGTAAAATGGCTGTATGATGTCATCCATACTCACTGAAATTAGGGTGCCATATTTTTTATTTCTACGGCTTTTGAATTGGACTACAAGAGCGGTAAATGGCTATGAAAGGCTACAAACTTGCTTTTATTTAAATATTACGCTGCTTGTTTTAGGATTCAAGAGCATACTACCATCTGTTAAATCAGATTGCACCCAAAGGAGATGACCTTGATGAATTGACCAATAAAGTTGACTTTTTAGGATTTCATGTAAGTATCCAGAAATGTAAAAATAGACTGGAGTTATTGGAGACCTCTATGTATGTATCCAACCATCCTGTATGTATGTATCCAACATCCTGTTTACAATGCTGTCCCAGAATCCTCTTTTGGTTTGTAAAGCATACAAAAGCTCAGTCAGATTCCTCAATGTCACAAAGTTTAAATGGGTAAAAACGTGAGTAAAATTCCAGAGCCCAGCTGAAACAGGATAATTCATCCAGCATTCTAAAATTTGGAGCAATGCTGTGCTTGGAGTAGTGTCTAACTTTACTTATTTTCATTTGTGTCCTCCAACATGAATATTGCAACAACCGGCTCAGTTCTTCTCTTCTGGAATTCAGACAAGGAAAAAGAATAGACTTCACAAACCTTGTGATAATTCCTCAAACCAAATACAATTCAGAAATAACATGTGAGCCCTTCCAATAACCATCAGGAAAGGGGAGTGTGGCATCCATCAAGCTTTAAGTTGTGAAGGGATAGAGGGTCTAAAACCAGCCTAGGTAGATGTGAAAACACTTTACTATAAGCTGTCACGTTATGCTTGCTGGAAGGATTATTTGGAGAATGCCATTTAACACAAAATTGAACTGCCTGCGTGAAATGTAGATATCTATATATCAATCAGAATCTGAAGTAGAATCTTGTTATTCATTATAATAGTGAAAACTTACATGCAAAATTATGTTTGTTTGCAAGCTTTAGTTCTCTGACTCTTTCATGAGGAGAGCTCTGTTTTGTTTGTTTGCTTTTGTATTGTTTTTGTTTGGTTTTTTTTTTTTTGGAGTGAGAAAGGGTAGAAGTTTAATTTTTTCCATGTAATTTCCTACAGTTCATATGATCATGTTCTGTAATGGGTTATAAACCCATATCAGTAACATGTAACAACTTGTTCTAGAGCAAGTTTCTGTGTGAGCATACCAACACTGAATTAGTCCGTTATTCAATTCTAACAGTAATTCAATTACTAACTCATTTCCATATAAAAAGTAACTCCTAGCATTGTGAAGATTAGAGGCAAAAAGTATATGCTACATAGTTCTGAACACTGATTTATTCTATATACATTAATAATAATAAAAAAAAAATAAAAATAAAAGAATAAAGAAAATAACACATAGGTTACCAATTTAAGATGCTTCAGAGACAAAAATATTGAATGGAAAGCAAAGTAGTGAATTATCACATTCTGAAGCATTCAAACTCTTATTGAAGGTTTGGGGCAGCATCTGTAATTACTATGCTTGAGAATATCAGTTTAAAGCAGAGATGGGGAACCTTTGGCGTATGGAACAGAATATGCAGTGTGGAAATTAACAGCCTGGAAGCAGAAATATAACCACTGCACCTCTGGCTGCTACTGCTATTGCTGTGATTCATGAGGTGTGCTGTGCAGGCAGCCATAGAAGCGAAGGACAAAAAGAAAGTGGAAGGAAAATGGGAAGAGGGGAATTTTTATGGACTATTAGAGCTATCTCAGGCATTGGGGGAATGAGGAAGGAACTGACATGGGCCATTTAAAGATTTGTCAAACTGAAGATTCAGTAAAGAATGGAAACATGCTAGTACTCATTACTTATTTTTTTTTTTTTTTGTCTTTTAGGATAAAAATGACCTGAGGAGGGCTGAATACATGCTCCAACAGGCAGATAAATTGGGCTGCAGACAGTTTGTAACTCCAGCTGATGTGGTTGCAGGCAACCCTAAACTCAATTTGGCTTTTGTTGCAAATCTCTTTAACGCATATCCAGGCCTACACAAGCCTGACAACTCATCTTACGATCTCAATTTATTAGAAGGTACTCAACTTACTAAGCATTCAGGAGACAAGAATATTCGTTATTTCTGTTTAAGTATTCCTTCTAGGTTGTGATATAGGATCACTGTTTGATGGTGCTTGTGTTAGTATCAGCATGTAGAGCTTTCCTGCTAGCTTTCAATATAAGCCTTAGTAGAAGCCCCTGTTACTGTGAATATTGTACACTTGTGTTAGCCTGACAAAAGGCTATTCCTGAATAACCTTCTATCATTCATTTGCAGGAGCAAAACCTGTCCTTTTATTCTCTTTCCAGTTCCCTGTGCTTCTTTCCATGCTGTTAATATTTTAACCAATGCACCCATTCTAGCTTTTCCTAATTTGCAGTGCTATACTATGCATTTGTAAATAGTATTTGAAAGTACTTTTCACATACTGTGTTTATATATGTGTGTGTGTGTGTGTATTAGTTTGTTGCCTTTTAAAACAGGAAACATTAAAAAAAGTCTTCTGTATCAGCAACCTATATAGATACTAGCATATCAGCAAGTTTGGACTTCAACTGTACAGTTCAGATGCCTAATGCTAGAGATAAAGGGACAATTGGTGGCAATTATCCTTCCTGTGGACCAGCTAATCTAGGATAATGAAATGGCACATGCCAGTGTATTTCACAGTTGTTGACTGATCTCAAAGGAATGGTGAGAATCAGGGGTGCTGCACTCGGGAGAATCATCAGCAATGTTCACACATTCCTCTGCACTGCCTCCTCCTGCCTTCCTCTTACTGTTCCTATCAGGTTTCCTTTCCATCTGGGTGAGTCCATCTTCCTTTGCTCCTCTTTTTTTTCATAATTTGTCTGCTCTGCTGCATCCCTATGTCACAAATCTTGTATCCTTCAGATACAAGATTTCGGGCTTCCTACTCTTCTAGTTTCAGCTGGGTGCCAGCTGCGGTAGAGGTATCAGAGCACTGGAGGTAGTCTTCCCTTCTCAGCTGTGATATCCCTAGTCACTGCAATCCCTGCTGTCCAGGACAAATGACTGAAGGAAAGGCCTGCTCTTCCTCTGCTGCAATTTTGTTAGAAATGTATGCTCTTGGAAATGTATACAGGAGCTGTGTGAAGGTGGAATATGTTCAGTTCCATCTTCTCTGTTCTGAACAAAAAGTTGCAGATGTGATTCAAAATACTGAAAACTTGGTCAAATTTAGAAGAGTTTTCATTGAAATGGCAAAAACCAGCTGAATTACTTTCTGAACTTTCCTAAAAAAATTTAGGTGAGGTTGAAGTCTCAGCTAAAGCAGTTTGTAAAAAGTTAGGATCACCTTAATGCTAGATTATGATTTAGTAATGATGAATACTGGCCAAATTTAATTTACTGTTTATAGTATATATTTTAAAGATGGATAATCATGCCAATGTTATCTGTTCAAAGGCAAGTAGATGTCTCTCCTTTGCCCCTGAGTAACTCCTGTAGCGTCATGTAGATCTAAACCATCAAAAGAGTTATTTTAGCCAAAAGACAACATTGTTAATATGTTTATCTGTTATTTTTTTTTTTTCATAAAATCCTGTGGTTTTACTGATGTTTTCTCAAGGTAGCGACATAAAATGTGACATTAATTTCTTTATAGTTTCATCATAGATTGTCTGTTGAAATCTGACTCATAATTTATAATGCTTTCCTATTTTGCTTCATGAAATGCAGATTTGACCCCTCCTAATGTAGGTACTGTATTTAGTACTTTTCTGTACTCCATAAAAGTGCTTATTCTGCAATTTTTGTGTATGGTTTTTTTTTTTTTTTTTTTTTTTGTTTTTTTTCCCTGCAGTTTTAATTATCTCTGTCCTTTTCTGATTGATTTTTGCATTGTTCTTCTATTTCTCTATCGCTTTAATATGCCGTCATAAGTAAAAGAGAAGAAAAAAACCCCACAGGTCTAGCCTGATGCATATAAAGTGGGGGCTGGACTTGGTAGTAAGTCAAATGCCATATAGCTCTTTCTGTGGGTTTAACTAGTAGGAGCTTTCCATGAACCAAGATGTAAAGCTCTAGGCATGTGTGGGTGAGTAGAGCTTTCTGAAAGTCTTCATTTTCCTGCATAAATTCCATCTCTTCAGTGACTGTTCCACCCAAGGAGTATGATGTGTCTATTCTCTTTGGTTTAAGACAATGAACACTGTGCATAAATTGACATCTGCTCTGATAAAACTTAACAAGTCTGTTGAGGTGCACTTGTATACAGAGAGTGTATTCTTCAGGTATACTGGCATAGAAAAATGAACGTTTAATATTATGTGGGGGTGGAGTGAGAGAGTCCTGACCTCAGTCAATGTACAACCTTTAACTGGGTGCTGCTGTTGCTCTGAGGAACGTCTCACTTGTGGGGAAGGCAGCAGAGTTTGGCGTTGAAGTCACACAGAAAGGTGAGCTCTTGCGGGGAGGAAGAGGGCCTTCTGTCTACCCATGTTTCCTCCACTGTAGATGTCCTTTCTTGCTTAGTCCACTGGGAGCCTTCAAGGCTGTTACCATGAGAGGATTTACTACTTCTGCTCAGGCCAGCTGAATTTAGGGTGCAAATTTTGTTGCTAAGCTCTGTCATCTTTCAGAGAGAATTGCAGGTGTTTGGAGCCCTTTGGATTCTTGATCCCATCCTTATGACTACTCCTCACTCAGTTCCATAGTATAATGATCTCAAACAAAGAGATGGCAATAAATATGAAGGATACTACCAAATTTGCTCCTCTCTTTTGTGTAGCTCTACCCCCTTTCTGCAGTTTTCCAATGATTTTGGCTATCTGCTGCACCACTCAGCAGAAGATATGCTCCTGATAGGATCACAAGGTATATTTTGAATAAAAGAATAGAGAGAAAGAATTGGTCAGTTCTCAGCCATCTGAAAAACTTACGAGCACTTATGTGTTGCATGATAAAGGGATTTGTTTATAGTGGCATATTAAATATAGTATGCTGGGTTTAGTTTCTGGATTCCTGCTATCCATAAGGGCACTGCCCAACTTGCATGTTCTTACTCCTGCTTGGCTCCTTTACATTCTTTTGACAGCGTTAAGCATGCACTTTAAAATTCTCAGTCTGAGTGCAGTTGCCGAGTATCTGTTTTTGTAGCTATGCTTTGTTTAGTAAGAGGTCATTAAATAATCTTGTTACTGTCTTTGCAATGAGCAAGTGTTCCTAAAAACACTTTGCACTTGGTATTTTAGGTATTGCAAAACAACTCAAAGCTCAGTAAGATTAAAAACTTCAAAAAAGAAAAAAGAAACTTGCTTCAAAATACTGTAACATCTTAAGTTATTCTTTATAAACTTAAATGATATACTTTGCTTGTATTTTGATTGTATCTTTTTTAATGGAAAAATTGGTATTTTTAGTAACGTTATCATAAAATGTGATTCTTTGTTGTCTTTTAAATTTTATTGTGGGAAGAAATATATGAAACAAAGCTGACTGCCCAAAGTCCTTGCAGAATAGTATTTTTCTTTGTTTCAGTATGTATTCATCAGTGACTCTTTCATAATTTTTACAAGTAAACTTTGAAAAAAATACTATTTTGAGTTGCATATGTAAGTCTTCTATTTAGAAAGACAATATATCAGTAGGATGAGTATCATCTAATTCATAATAATTGAAAGAGAAAGTAACTGGTAAGCTGGCTGAAACTATAAAAATAAAATTTATTCTGTTGGAAAATGTCAATTAGAGCTGAAATTTCTGAATTTAATTTTTTAATAAATATTGTAGTCTGGTGCTTTTTGTATAAAAGGGGAAAAGACCTAGGTTAAAATTTTACCCTCTAAAAATTGATGTTATGATATAGATCTGTTTCATGGAGAAGTAATATTAAAGAGGTTTTATTTCTATTCTAATGATAAACACATATTTATACAGTAGCTTCATTTTGCGAAAATGTTCATTGTTCTGTAGTCAACACAGAACTGTAGTCCTGAGGCATTTTTCACGCTACATAAATCTCATTAGACAAAGTTGGTACCATTAGCCTCTAAGGAACAAACTAAAAAGGCAAAGAAAAATCTTAATCAGATTTTTCTGTGTTTCAGTCCTGAGAAATCTGTTCCTCCATTGTTTGGGAAGGTTTTCTGCCTCCTCAGTGTCCCTTCTGTTTTCTTAATTGTGGATTATCAGCCTAGGGGAACAAAGAGATGAGGTTATTCCAAGTTCACGTATTCAGGATGAATATTTTCTTAAATGCTTTGATTTGATATGAGAGAACAGTTTATGCAGCACTTATTCACGTGCAATTGGCCACAGATACATTGTTAAAATGTAAGTAATTTTGTATGTAGAAAACTAATGTATTGCTTCAACCTGTAACTTTATAGAGAAAGAGCATTAGTTCAGGAACTCATGAATACAACAGATAAAAACAATCTATGTCAGGAGAGTTGAAGGGTTTTTGTTGTGTTGTGGTTTTTTGTTTTGTTTTGTTTTTTCCTAATGATTTTTCTGCATTTCTCATAAGCAGAGTAGCTAGTGAAAACTGAAGAATAACTAGCCCCACTGGCAGTGTAAATAGCTTCACAAATTTAACCAATGCAGTACTGCCTTGCTAAGTCTCTGGTGTTAAAAACTAAGAAGGTGAGGTCTATTGTTTTGGGGAGGACTTTGACAAATTAATGCTGGGAACTTCTGTATGGAGAGAAGTAGAGCCATAGCTTCAGGAGTTTGATGCAATTCCAATAAGTATGTTAGTACTTTTAATATATATATATTTAATATATATGCTATTTCAAACAGATTTATAGATACTGTTTTATGCTTTTTCCACTGATTTGGATTTTAGGAAATTATCATTAGTCATCACTGTTTTCTCCATGAGATATTAATTATCTAAAATATAACCAACAAACTGTCTATTTTTGTATTTTATCAAACTGTATTTACACAGAAAAATGGAGTCTAATAGTATTCCCTGTAGTGCCTCTGGCCTTATGCCTGGAACTGGGGGACTCTGAATTTGCTAGGATTGCCTTGATTTACTGGCCAGTAGAGACTACTGTTAGGGAAAGGATGAAGTCATTTTGGAGGGGGGTGGGGGCAGAGGTATGAGAGTCATTTAAACATTGCCTATTAAAATGTTTTCTCCAAGAATTTATATTTAATTATATTTGTCACCATAGGAGAAAGTAAGGAAGAAAGGACTTTGAGAAACTGGATGAATTCACTGGGTGTAAGCCCATATGTTAATCATTTATACAGGTAAGACTTTTTTAAAATGATAATTTGATTTCCATTGGGTGACAGGAGAAGAAAAAAGAAGGGAAGAAGAACGGGAAGTTGTATTTCCACCAGAACAGTTATTTCCAGGTTTCCACACAGTGTGATAAGAACTTCAAAACTTGTCTGTAGAACCTCATTAAGCAGTATCTGACTCAGGTCTTCTACTCATGATCCAGAAATACTAGAAAACCTAAAAAGTTTTGATGTGCTCTCTTCACTCACTTGTAATTTGAATTACTTTTTTTTTTTTGAGATAATTGTGTTTTACAACACATGATTTTTATTTTCTCTCGTGACACATGAAATGACCACAAACCTATTAAAACAGTAATTCTAAACTATAAATGACGATACATGTCTGTTGAGTAGACTGTAAGAATCTATGCAGTATGGTATTCCCTCAAAACAAAGGGCTTTTTAACATGTTTTTTAGATGCTTCTGATCACCTTCCAGTTGTGCCAGCAGTTGGTTCAAATCCTATTGATAAAAGGTGGGCTATAGGGAGCAACTGGGAACATCTACTTACATGTATACTTGCTGCTAGGTTTCATTGTTTCTCTTTTCTAACCTCTGTAAAGTGATACCCTTTGTAGATAGCTTAATGTGGAGAATTTCATTTAGCAAGTAGCTGATACGGGGTTTGATTATTCTTTAGCAAAATACATCTGTAGGTGGAGATAAAGTATGAGTATTCAACATTTTGGGAAGTCCTGAGGAAACTAAAACTAGATTAGTAAATGAAAACTGTTTAGCTAGATGTTTCATCTTTGCCTACCCTATGAAAGCAATTATTTAATTAAAAGTTGGTAAAACCAGTGGCTGTGTATACTTCACTGAGATTTGTAAAAATAATTAAATGAAATATACAATTTAATGTAAATTGCGGAAATCAAGCCATATGATATAGGCCAGTTTCTCCACAGAATGACACATTTATATGTGACTGAAATTTTTTCATCAACTTATACTTCAAGAAGTCTCAAGTACTTGACATTTTCATTGTGTATATGAGCTTTTGTACTTAAAAACATTGTTTTACTCTGATTTAGTGACCTCTCTGATGCTTTAATAATCTTCCAATTGTATGATATGACTCGTGTGCTGGTTGACTGGAACCATGTCAACAAACCTCCTTACCCATTGCTTGGTGGTAATATGAAAAAGGTAGGTAGATATTCTGTAATTCAGTCCAGTTTCACAGTCTCCCATTGTGCTGTTTGTAGTAATTTGAATTGTCTAGATTTGCATGCTATTGAGACAGTCTGGGGCCTGGGGGGGGAGGGGAGGGGGAGGGAAGAAAAAAAACCCCTTCCAGATACTATCTTAAGGAATAAAGAGCAATTATAGCATGTATCACTTTACTTGCTAAATGTGGACACCTCTGGGCAGTACTTAATTTTTGGTCTAATTAGGGTATATAAGTAAAAGTTTCAGGTCTGATATAGCTATCATTGCCTGATGGTCTTATACTGTGAGGTGTTTCTTCAGAGAGCAGTTTTACATGCTGTCTGGAGAATTTGTGCAAGACTTACAGATTTCAAGTTTTCAGTTAGTTTTGTGATCATTATGAAGCCAGAAATGTAGAGGAAAAAAAATTACTATCTGTTAAAGAACAACTTATTCCAATGTTTTTCCAAAATCACTTCTGATGTAAGTATATATTAATTCATTGACTTTAGTGGAAGTGAACTTGGTTTTTGCAAGTGTGAAAGAAATTATAATTGGAATCTTTCATACTTTCATTTATAGTAAAAACTGTGTTGTTTTAATCACAGTGCAGAAAGGCTAGAAATCTTTCTTTAGCTCCAAATCTCACCATAAATAACAGTAATCCAGAGTAATTCAAAATACACATAGATTATAGGCCTGTATTGTAGAAATACTAAGATGTTTTCATTATTTGCATACAAATAATTTACTTTTAGATTGAGAATTGCAATTATGCAGTAGAACTCGGGAAAACGAAAGCCAAATTCTCACTGGTTGGTATTGCTGGACATGATCTAAATGAGGGTAATCCAACTCTGACTTTGGCTTTGGTGTGGCAGCTGATGCGAAGGTAAGTTAGGCACAGTATGATAGGTGTGTGCATGTGAGTATATGTGTCTCTATATCAAGGCAAATTCAAGCTAGTGTTCAGTTCACCCAACATGTATTTTAGAGAGCCATCTCTAAATACGCCTCTTCTCTAAGATAAACGTTTATACGTTTCTCGTAATTTTACATACTGTGTAGTGATTGAAATCATAATAGTGTGTACGTGTACATATCCATTTATAGAGACAATTAAAACCTTATACACTAAAAACTGTGATTAAAAATATAAATCCTGCTGCAAGTAAAAAGTGTAACTTATTTCATGTTGATTCCATGTATGTTTCCATAAGCAGGGAGTAATTTAAATATTTGTAAAATTAAAAAAGAAAGATAAATGGGAAGAGATGATGTATGCTATAGAAGTTAAAATGTGAAAAATTTTTTAAGCCATCACAGCTATAGTAATGTAATTATCGTAAAATCAAAATCTTGCTAGTGAGTTGAGCAGGAAAAAAAATATAACTTCATTTCAATAAAGAGTATTTTATTGCAAATATTTTCCACAAGTTAATTTTCTTATACCTACCCAAAAATACTCAATGCTTTTTGTTTCTCACACTGTTGTGGTTCAGTTTTCAAAGTGACTTGGATGGTAGGGAGCCATTTAAATTTATAAAGTAAAATTAGTTAAGGTGTGCTAAGGAAAACAAATATATGAAAAAGATGTGACAGTGAATATTATGAACTTGGGGATGTTATTTTATTCTTGAAACAACCAAAAAAAAAGTGATTTAAAGTACTAAATAGTTTATAAAGTAAGGGTACCTTATTAAGATGAGTACTTGGCAGTGTTACTGTGCTGAAGTAATATTTTACTTGTAGCTTTGTACTCTTAGCAGAGTCAAGTTCTATCACTCTAACTCCAGATTCTTGTTTTCTTTATTAAAGGTATACTTTGAATGTACTATCAGACCTGGGAGAGGGGGAAAAAGTAAATGATGAAATTATCATTAAGTGGGTAAATTGGACACTTGCAAATGCAAATAAGAAAACTTCAATTACAAGTTTCAAGGTAATCAAATTAATTTCCTTTTCTTCTTTCCACATGTAGTCAGATCTGGGAATTTTAACTTGATCTGTTAACAATTTGGCTTTAACAGTGTCTCTCACATCAGCTTTCGTAATTGTGTAATGAAATATTTCTGACAGTATGTGAATCTTAAACAGTATTGTACAAGTCTATTAGTAAGAAGCAAAAAGAAGTTATAATTGCTGCTGTAAGATTCAAAACAAAACCAGTAAAACAAAGGCTAAGCTTTCAAAGGGGCTTCTGAAGTTAACAATGTTTGGGCATGGCATGTCGGGTGTCTTCCAGATTTTTGGATATAGGTGTTCTCATGCTTGTAAAAACATGAAGAACAATTTTGGAAATACTGAGGAAGGGGGAGGGTGGGGGGAAATCACTACTTTGAATTACAGCTGGTCAAAAAGATGTATTCATCTGTGGCAGAGCCAGGAGAGGGAGCCCGAGTTAACCAGTGACATCTCCGTTGGCCCTGCTGATGCACAGCAGACCTGTACAAAACAGCAGCTTTTCCCATTAAGCAAATATGAACAAACTGATCAAGGAAGTTTTCCTTTCATGTTTTTAAAGTGTTAAACATGGAATAAGTTATATGTATGTCAGGTGTGTCATGCTGTATGAATCTCGTTCTTTAGAAATGGTAGATTAATAATTGCACTTGCATGCAAATATAACATTCTTATACAGGTTCATTGTATATTCTGAAAAGTTATGTCTGGTTTACAAGAGGAACATAAGAACCTAGCAAGTTAAATATTTGAGAGCTCACTGTTTTATGAAATAGTTAGGTAAGCATCAGGCAAAAGGTAATATCAAATAATTTTATAGAACAAAATATTTTGTACTCTAGAAGGTAACTTAGGTTTTCATCTTAAAAGGGATTGCTGCTTCTCTTATTTCTACGTAAATTGTAATAATGGTGGTATACATAAGTTGAAAGTATGAAGAGAATCTGTACCAGCATCTTGCTTTTTGAATGCCTATAGTTTTTGAGGGGCATTGGTTGTGTTTTTAAGGCAATTAATCTGATGGTAGACCAATAAAGTTAAGGAGCTACTGACATAGTGACATTATTCAGTATAGTTTTTTTACTACTGATTTTTGACAACATTCATGTATTCAGTCTTTCATGACTTGAATTGTTGCCTGTATTTTGGGGTTACTGCAGCAAGCAGATTGTGTACCAGAGAATGCAGAGCTCCCTGATATTTATTGTGGACTATGAAAGCAAAATTCTACTAAATTGCCATTAGTTCAAACAATAAAAATGACAACGGTGTGAGTTTTGGCTTATGGTCTTAGGAAGATACTCTATGCATTCAATGTCTTCAAGCAGATTTATATTACTATTTTTAAATGTATAATTAACGTGATGGGTGTATGGGGCTTCACTGAATTTGAAACCATGGTTCTGACCTGGTGGCAAAGGCAGCCATGTCAGGAAGTTTATGTGACGAGCCCCTGCAGGGACAGAGCCAGCTGCGCTGGCACTGGCTGCTGGCTGTTGATTTGACATTGTCACCTGCTCATCTGCCCTGACAGCTGGGAAGAAATAATTGCAGCAATAGCACTTGCTGTTTTAAGACTATAAGAAAACACATGTCTGTGTATTACATACAAAACACAGACTGCTTGTACTAGCTAGGACTACCATCTGAGTTGAAAAATTGTAAAAAGTGAGCCATAAACTACTGCAGAAAATAGTTCTATTGCAAGAAAAGAAGAAAAATAAAAGTGGTGGGGGAATGTAAACAGCTTTTTGTTGTCTTTCGAAGATCCCTTCCTTCATTAGGGATGGAGGGGCATTTATTTCATTAAATAAATTGAAACTACTTGTGTAATACTAATATCAACACTGAGTGTGAACCTTACCATTTTGGATTGCATAAAAGAACATTAGACCTCATATAGGGAGATAAACATGCAATAAAGTGACAGAACATGCTACGATCTTTCAGTAAGCGTGTAAGATGTGCTATAGGTTTTTTGCATTATTAAGACAATAATCAAAGCAAATTCCTTATACTAATCTTTTGAGTCTTTTCTTTTAGGACAGATCAATTAGCACTAGTTTACCTGTCCTAGATTTAATAGATGCCATTGCACCAAAAGCAGTTCGTCCAGAAATGGTCAAGAGAGAAGATTTTTCTTACCAAGATAAATTGAATAATGCTAAGTAAGTTTTAAATGAATGCTTTGTATTTTCCTTAAGTGCAGGAAATGCATGATTTCAGGGTGTAATGAAAGATATACTGATTTGTTAACAGGGAGAGATTACACTAATATTAGTTGATTTGTTTCAAATAGAGTATATTATAAATTCTAATATTGTAGAGCTATTTTTCTAGCATATTTAAAATATAAAGTCACATTCTGGGCTGATAGGACCTACCACCACTGCACTGTGATTGGCTTATTAATAGCCTGTCCTAACCCACATTGGTTTTGACAAAAATAAATGCCTTGATAACCAGTAGCAAAACTTCTGCCAATACATACATTAATTTCATCACAATAATGTCTATTTCTCGTAGAGTGTAAATCCTGACTGAACAAGCATATCCTGCTATTAAAATCTGTTGTCATTGTTTTGAGTCTTGGCACACTAGTACATGCAAGGAAAATAACAATATTTATTTTTTCTTGTGTTCCAAGGTATGCTATTTCAGTTGCTCGAAAAATTGGTGCTCGTATATATGCTCTACCAGATGATCTGGTTGAAGTGAGGCCAAAAATGGTGATGACAGTGTTTGCATGTTTGATGGGAAGAGGACTGAACAAAATCAAATAATGGAGACATGTAATTTAACTTTCTGCCATGTTAGGCATGATGAATGCCTCGCGGTTTACACAGTTCTGAAGCTTAGTATAAAATGAGAAAATGTGTATGCACAAATATTAATTAAGTTTTAATAATGTGTTTATACTAGTTAAAAGCTTATTTGGTTTCACAACACATTGATTATTGATGGGTAATAATGTTTTCAGAACATGTTCATTACCAAATTAACATCACAGATTTGTATTGCTTTAAAAAAACCCCACACCATATGAATCAAGCTTCATTTGTATTTGTTTCCATAGCGTTGAAAGAATCTGTGTCAATTTACGTAAGTTATTTTGGGACCTATTGTGAAACACTGTTTGAATTTTGTGGGTGTTACTTACATACAGTCATACAAATCTCAAGGTGCATTCCAATCATACTATATTACTCCTCACTGCACAGAAGTTGTCATCTTTGCCTTATTCTTTGAGATCTTAACTCCTCTTGAAGCCAATGAGAGTCTTGTCATTGACTTCAGTGAGAGCAAGTGAAGGCCTATGATAATATCTGGAAACTAATGAATATTGATAAAGTTTATTAAACTTTTTGTGGGCATAATCTTTAAATATATGTAGTATTTCTGTTACTGAGCAGGAACTTTTAGTCTGTGTCTTAAGAAAAAACAGCAAATAGTAAGCAGAAAGCAGAAATGTAATAATGTCATCATTAGGTCTGCATATGCGTTAGCTTTTGCAGTTTGACTAAACATCTGATTTTTAAAAATTTTTTCATAAAATATTGTGTAAGAAATCAACAAAGAGCTGGGGTTTCACATTAATGTATTGCATTTCCTTATAGATTATTCCTTTGATTTTCCTAAAGTGTGTATCATGTGTGCAGAGGTTTTGTCTAGAAAGAATGCTGCATTGTCTGGATGAGATGAAGTCCATAATTATTTTCTTATTAATTTAAAAGTATTTATACTCCTTTCTCTGCAGCTGTAAATTTTCACCAAACATTCTGGAGCTGGATGTTTAATAAAGTTACCAGAAGCCAAACAGTGAGAAAGAAAGAAAACTAAATAAAAATGAAAGATTTTGTTTGTTTAAGTATGAAGCTGCTACTCTCTCAGCTCCTGAAAACAGTCATAAGTGTGGCATACCCTAAGAATCATGAGTGAACAGGTGGACTAAGCTTTACAACTTCGGTATCTTGCACGTCTTAGCAGAAAGAAGATGCATCCATTTAGTTTCTATTATATAACAGGATACTGGGAGTTGAGAGAATTAAGTGCTTGTATTTCAATCAGCTTGTTTACTGGTTTGTACTGTCTGGATGAGAATAAATTATTAATAGTTGTTACCTGATTTCTATTCCCGGTTCCAAACAATGTCTGAGTTTTGTATAGAATTTGAGTTCTTTACCCTGATTCTGGAGCCAAATCAGGCTAAATCCTCACTCAAGACAGGCTCAAGTGAGGTTTAATTAATCTCTATAGTGGAAGATTAAATGATCTCTTCTTGAGATACATAATTGTATTTACTTGCCCAGGCACTTGGCAACTTACTCGGTAAGGGTCAATATTTCCTGCTGTTTAAACTATTGCTGTAGTGTTTTGTTCACATTAGGAAAAAAATCTGCTATAATTATGTGTCTCACTATTATATGTCCAGAATTACTTCGAACTTTGATCAATTTGAAGTGGATTTCCAAGGGCAAGTATCTCATGCTTATCTGTATAAAAGTTTGACATACAGGCTAACTAGGACCTCCATATTGAAGGACAAATGACCATTCACACCATCTGAAAACAACTGTCTTCTCAGAATAATGTTAAAGAGTGCCAGTGTTAGCCAAACACAGTTTTCCTGAAGGAGCTTCAAAGAAGAGTGAGGCACACTGGCAGCTTCCATTAATCCTTATAGCTCACCTAAAGTCAGTGAGGCTCTGGTTCTGTGCCTCTACATGCTGCAAACCTACACTGAGAAAGGAAGTGGTAAGTTTTTTTGTGTATCATACTAGGGTAATGCACAAAACATTAGTTTGTGCCTGGTAGCTCATGTAAAGTATAAATGTCTTTTTGACGTTTAAGGATAAAATAGCACATACTTTTAATAGAAGGGAAAACAGAGACGGTTTCTAAAAGTATTCAAAGAAGCTCGAGGAAGTGAATGAAAGACAGTTTAACAACTACTGGGAAACGAGTGCCCTACGCGGCTGCCTTCTGCAGCGCCCGGGGGCTGTACAACCCGACCCTGGGGCCGCAGTTGCTGTAGCAGCTGAGGGAAAAACGGAGTTAGGGGAGAAGGCAGAAAGGGGGACGCGCCTGGGGTGGGAGTTCTGCGGGCCTCGCCCAGGGGTGACGCGACACGGTCCCTGGAAGGAAACCCGCGCAGCCCCCCTCAGAGCTCACGACGAGCGCGGGCCCCAGTCCCCCAAATGCTGGCAGGACGGAAAGGAAACCGCGGCGCAGCCCTAGGAGCGGCAGGCGCGCCCGCCGGCCGCGCCGTCCCCTCAGCCCCGCGCCCCTCCCCGCCCGCCGCCCCGCGCAGGGTGGGCGCCGCCATTGGAGCCTGCGCAGTGCGGTGGGGAGCGTTCGCCTTACGCCCTGCTTGCTCGCCCGCCCGCGGGGCTGACAGCCCCGGCATCGCCGCCCCGCTCCCTCCGGGGTGGCAGCCGGGACCGGGGGCTGCGCCTCGCCACCGCCTCGCCCGCGCTCTGATGGGCCTAGCGGAGCCGGCGCCATGGCCGCCTTGTACCAGAGCGCGGACCCGTCCGCCTCGGCCTCGCCGAACAAGCTGCTGGCGCTGAAGGACGTCCGGCAGGTGAAGGAGGAGACCACCCTGGACGAGAAGCTCTTCCTGCTGGCCTGTGACAAAGGTACCGGCCCCGCTGCCCGGCCTGGCCGCGCCCTCGGGGAGCGGAGGACCCGGCCGCTGGCTCCGAGGGCCCGAGTCCGCCCCTCGCCCGGCGGCAGCTCCCCGGCCCCGGAGGTTTGTGCGGGGTCCCGGGATAAACGCTGCGGCTGCCCGCGCCTCGCACCGCGGGGGCGGAGGCTCTTGGCCGTGCCCCGCTGCGCGGCTGCTGCCGGCGGGCACCGCGGCACCTGGGCTCGCCTCAGCGCCCGGCCCCCGCAGCCGCCCCGCGGAGAGGCCGCCCCGCTCCGGCCCCGCAGCCCGGCCGCCTGCCGCCACCCGCAGTGCCAGTGGGCGCCGGCGCTGGCAGGCGTCGAGCCAGCTCCTTCTGGGTTTGTGAGGGAGTTCGATTTGTGCCAAAGGAGTTTGTAAGGTATTTGCTGTGTTCATCGGTTCATCGTTTAAAGAGTCTATGAGTATATAGTGGTTGTAACATTGGGGGGCTTATCCCCGGAATGTGTGAGACTAGTTTCCTGTGAATTTCACCCATGTTGGTAGATGGGAGGAGATTTTCCTTTCTAAAATACGCTACTTACTTTAAGCATATATTTTGTAGCCCCTGAGTAGAAACATGATCTTAAACTGACCTTACTTAATGTGTCTGAAATGTTGGACTCTGAGATAAGCTTTTAATCGTGCTGAGTGTTGTGTGTACTTTAGGACATAACCACGGTTGTAGAAGCTGGTGTGTTTACATGCAGAGCTGTCTGCAGGCCGTGTGTTTAGGTTAGTTCACAACCGTAGGAGTAGTTCTGCCGTGACGTTAGCCGGCGGGTTTAGGAAGTTTGTTCTGGTGCTGTCTGTGGCGGGATGCCCAGTCAGCCTGCCTGCAGCCGTGCTGCTGCTGTAGCGTATCCTGAAGATCAGACTGAACCGCAGCTTGGTCCCTAAGTATAAACAGAGACTCAAGAAGCTCAAAGGAAATGCTTAGAGAGCTTACAGTGAAAAATGTAAAAAAAAAAAAGTGTGTGTATAAACACAGGTTTAGTCCTCTTGCAGACTCCGTACATATTCTACCATACATACAATTATTCTATGTATATTTCTGTAAGTATTCTACACGAAGGTCTGTTTTTGTTATGGCCTTCTATGTTGCAAAATAACTGGTTATCGCAGAGACAAAAATAATTCAAAGTTTTTACCTTTGGCAAAAAGAATCAGTAAAATAGAAATTACGAGAACAGGGCTGCCTGGTATGTCTATACGTCAGACAAATAGGAAAGTGCAGCTTATGTACCTCTTCCTCTGGTTAGCTTTACTTGTTCATCAGACTTGCTAGCTTGAATTTTATAACATTGCAGCATCATATCACACCTGCTTTGATGATATGTATGTTAAAATTGGACTGATACAGAGAAGACTACTGTGGCTTCTGCTCAAGGAAGACACAAACCTGTTTGTAGCATTGCAGAGGGCTTACCTGAGACAATGGCTTTTTTAAACTGAGAAGCCTTCTCTGAAGTAGTTGAACTTAATGTTTCTTGTGTTTCACAGGTTATGTATGAGCTATTGCCCCAGTTTTTAAAAGTACCCATGCATGTCTTTGATTTTAGGACTGGAACTAAAGGAGTGGATTAAAGTACGTGTTTTAGGGCTTCCTTAAGAGACCTGCTAAAATATCTTTAGTTTCCTCCCTGATGAGAGAATATTTCTCTACCTTGACTTTTTAATTGTCTGACATATTTAATGTCTGTTGTCAGCTATGGAATGTTGATGGTAGCCAGTACTTACAATGTTCACATGCTTTTAGTGCTTTATAATAATACTAAGTGACATTCATGTTTCTTGTGCAGGTGATTATTATATGGTTAAGAAACTCTTAGAGGAAAACAGCTCAGGTGAAATGAATATAAATTGTGTGGATGTACTTGGACGAAATGCTGTTACCATAACCATCGAAAATGAAAACTTGGACATATTACAGCTTCTTTTGGATTATGGCTGCCAGGTATATAGCACATAAGTTATTGAAGAATTTCAGGGTACTCATTGATCTGTGTATTCTACTCTTGATGTATCTTCTCTGTTAATCTGTCAGAATTTGGAAGGAAATAGAATTTATCTTTATAAGCAGTTCAGTTACTTTTCCATTTAGTAATTGTGAAAGTGTTTTCACCCATTTACTTTCCTAGTGGGATTTTATCGACACAGTAAATGTGTAGTAACATTTTCAATGATATTAACAAATCTGAATGTTATTTTAAATGTTACTCCTGTTGCAGAGATAACATATACATTATTTTCAAGCAGAATAAACAGTATATAGTCAGAGTGCATCATATTAAAAAGTGTAGAGTTCAGAGATGTCTTTGTCTGTGGAGTATAACTACTTCTAAAATGGTAGCACAGTTAGAAAAATGCATATTGTATTAGACGATTTTAAGTTAAGGCAAGCATGTGTTTCTGCAGTGCTTTCATGTTAAACTTGCCTGTGCTTGATGGCAGAGGCAGTTTCATGCCAACAGTACTTCCTTAAATATATACAACATCTCTGCTGCTGCTGGTAGAGTTGTAGCTATGATGACTTAAGTATGTAAGACAGGGAAAAATAGTATCTTTTGTTAGGTTGTTTGCTATTGGATAGGAAACAACAGGCTTTCCCCTCCCTAGATTTCCTTTTGAATGGTGGTAATAAAATCTGTGTCTTTTACTTTTAAAGTAAAAATCTGAATTTTCTCAAGGGAATGAAAAAGAATAATACCAACTGTAGGGAAAAAGAAAGGCTGTTTAGCTCAACTTCAGAGAAGTTTCAGAAGTAGTTACCAGCCCAGAAAAAAAAAAGCTTATCTTCCTAGCTTTACCACAGGGCTACAAGTGCAGGGCTGAAGTATCCCATATGCGTGAGCTGTGTTACACAGACACTTGCTTTTAAAATTTTTAATAACCTGGTAAACTGTCCCTTAGAACTAGATTTTTGCAAGTATCCTGCATCATCTTTGCTGGAAAGTAATTTCTGAAATGGATTCTTCTGCTGTTCGTGCAATGAAAAAAATTGTCAGTAATGCTACACTAACTCCTGGGATGACAACCTGAATTTTTATCCTGATCATATGCAAGGTGATAATACAGAACATATTTTTAGTACTTTAAAAATAAAATAAAATTTTAAAATGCAGTTTGGCCTCAGATTGACTCTTCATGCTGTTTAAGTTCCTGCTATTCTCACATATGACTTGTTTTCTTTCCTTAGTCATCAGATGCACTTTTGGTGGCTATTGACTCGGAAGTGGTGGGAGCTGTTGACATTCTACTTAATCACCGACCAAAAAGATCCTCCAGACCAACCATTGTAGTTGAGTGTTCATATTTCTTGATTTTTGGCTGGGGAGTTGGGGGGCTCTGCTATTCTGTTTTGGGTAACTGTAGTAGTTAAAACAATGTCTTTAAATGAAATTCTGTATCTCTAAGGTGAAAGAATTTGGACATTAGTGATTATTTTTATAGCCTCTTTTGTCTTAAAGTATAGAATACATTATTTTGCTTTACGGCCTAAGGAATCTAGTGGCTTTGTACATGCCAAATGCTAACAGATGCCCAGTTAGTCCAGAAGAGAAAAAAACAGAGTGAATATAAACCTTTTATTCTAGACTATTTGCAAAGTAATTAGCAGCCTTGATCTATAACGGGTATGTATTAATGTATTGAAGCTTAGTAGATTTCTTGAGCAAATCTTTAAACATCAAATATTTAGCTTGAAATTAATCAGCTGAAACTTACCTTGGTGATGCTTAAGTATCAAAGAACTTTTAAAAGTTCACAAGTAGGGGTGATGGAAGGGAAGGATTAAGGGGTTGTGTAACAGAGTATGGTACAGTCAGGGTATTTTTTTCTGTACTTAGTAAATGTAATATTTTTTTCTCAAACTAGAGAAAAATACACTTTTTAATACTGTGCATATATATTGGAGGAGATAGGCACTGAATGTCATGTTTTCTGTGTAAATAAACCAGAAACATTTCTGCGTCCATTTTTCTTTTTCCAGCATTTACCTGTGAGGTGTCTGAATGTTATAAATTTTTCCTTATTTTCATGGTATGAAACAGGAAAATATTTTGGAGAGATTAATTGTTGAACAGTCAAAAAATCCCTTACATGTAAACACTGTGGTAGAATTTTATGTAGTAAATTTAGTTACTTCCTACATTTTGTTCCAGAAACTAATGGAACGCATTCAGAACCCAGAGTACTCGACGACCATGGATGTGGCACCTGTCATTTTAGCTGCTCATCGTAACAACTATGAAATTCTCACTATGTTGTTAAAGCAAGATATATCATTGCCCAAACCTCATGCTGTAGGCTGTGAATGCACACTGTGTACTGCAAAGAACAAAAAAGATAGTCTACGACATTCCAGGTAAGACTTGCTAGTTGTAGACAATAATGAACAAAAGTCTTGTCTTCATTATCTGGCATTGCTTGGGTCAAGTTCATTATATTTCCTTTTTCTCTCTAAGGAGAGTTTTATGAGTGGATTCCTTTAATATATTGTAGCTTTTCTTGGGAGAGATGGTAGTTCGCAGGGATGGGTTGTGATTGAAAAGGCTGGTGGAAGGCAGTGGCTTTTTGTTTGTTTGTTTGTTTGCTGTTGTGGTTTTTTTTTTTTGTTTTTTTTTTTTTTGTTTTTTGTTTTTTTTTTTTTCATTTTGGTTTTATACTCTTAGTTACTGTGCGTATTAAGATAAGCGCTCTTCCTTTCTACCACTTGTGTCACAGATATTCTAGCTATCTTTGGCTTGGAAGCGTAGGAACTAGGCAAATAAAATTTTTCTTAATGTAGTTAATACTTCGGTTCCTTGAGCAAGAATGAGAAGGTGGGTAATTCTGTACCCTGTTTCTAAAAGTGTTTATGTAGCATGGATTGATGAATGCAAACTAAAGACAATTTTCTTCCATTTTTGTTTTTCAGTATTTTTGAAAGTAGAAAGCTTTTTAATAAAGGGTCAAATGAGGGGAGTGATTTACCAAACTTAATGATATTTTTGTCTGGTTAACTTGACTATATATTTGAGGGTTAATACAATTTAATATTTGAGAGTTGGGGTGAAAAAGCACAGAGCTCAAAGGTCATAAGTGGATTCCAATTACAATATACAATTAATTTTTACATAATTACTTCAGTAAGTGTCCATACTGAAAAATAAGGGAAGTGAAGGTGTTAGCAGTCGCAATCACGAATAGAACTTATCTACACAAAGCAGATAAGCAGGCACTTGGTTATTCCAGTGCTGGGTAACACGGGGGATAGCTCCACCAAAGACATGTTCACTGACAGGTACAAAGCACGACATATTTATACACTTTTTCAGTGGAGTCATGGTTACATAAGATGAGCAAAGTTCATAAAGTTCGGTTTGACCTTAATAATGATTGGCTTTCAGTTACCTCACCTTACCTATATTCCTATTCTACAGAAATCATTGGTCATCTTTACTGATTGATTTGAATAGAATGAGGGGAGGGTAATGATTAGAATATTCATGTTATTCCCTGGAAATCATTATCATATGCAAATGTGTCTAACACATGCATGGTTATGTTGGATGGGGGTCCTCTGGTGGTTGTCGATAGTCTTCCTCAGTGTCCACTGTTTGAACTGCATCATTGCACCTGCTCGTTTCATCTTTGGCCAATGCTCATTTCTTCTTTGGCTGATCTTCCAAACCAAACCCAGCATCTTCTGGTACCTATTGTTTTGACTCAAGATCCATAACCAGTACCCATTGTTTTAATTCAGAGTCCATCACAATTCATACAGTGTTCAAGGCACACACCATACTAGCTACCTATTCCTAAGGGCCTTAGTGTGCTTTATATTCTCATAGCTGCTATAACTCCATTTTAAAATCAAAATCATATTCTAAACTAAAATCAAAATAATATTCTAGGATTCAAGTTATTTTATTAAGCTAACTGCAACAAAGAGATAATTGTTACTGGTTTTCAGCTACTAGAGGCCACATTCTGGTACCTTTAGTGGCAACATCCATCTGATACTCCGTGTCATTAACTGCAGTATGAGAAAAGTTGTCTGGGTATTCCAAGCAGACAAACAGTAGAAACCTGTGAGATAACAGCTCTTAGTGTAAACTAGAACAGGTAACAGACTTTCTTTCAGTGTTCATGAGTTACTAGTTTTGCAAGAGGAAAACAACCCTTCACATGCCTTCCCTGATATTTTTTTTTTTTTTTATTGCATGTTGAAGCTCCCCACTGTTTTTAATTTAATTTGTTAAAATACAAAATTGCCTTAAATGCTTTACTTCCCTCTCTTATTTCAACTTGATGAACTTAAGAGCTACTGTATAACACTTGAAATGTCAAAAATTTACCAGTACTATTATCTTAACTGATGGCTTTCTGCTGATGCACTGGTAACAGTTGAAGTAGTGAGGAAGAGAGGCGGGAACCAGTTTGGCCAATTTTTGATACTTAGAATAACAGGAATTTGAAGTATGTCTTGCATGATGTATCACATTCAGTGCTTGTGGTGTCTGGTTTAAAGAAACCCAATTGTTTTGTCTTTCAGCTTAGTATTTTATGCAAACTTTTGGAATAGATTCTGATGTGAAACGGCTAATCAAATGAAACATCTTCATTTTACTTGCTATTCTTTTGTGACAGGTTTCGCCTTGACATTTATCGGTGTTTGGCCAGTCCTGCTTTAATCATGTTGACAGAGGAGGATCCGATACTGCGAGCTTTTGAACTTAGTGCAGACTTGAAAGAATTAAGCCTTGTTGAGGTTGAATTCAGGTGGGAATTGAAAACACAAACCAACTTTAATACTGTTATGAAATTACATGTATAAAAATGTGTATGCATTAGAAAAGGTTCATTAGTATTTTTTTTTTTGTATTTGGGAGTGTTTAAGCTGATAATTAGACATAATAATAAGCTATATAATTTATGTCTCCTTAGCAGTCACTTTGACAGTTTAATTACTTGAAATCCTTTTAGGTGTAGACAGTTCAATGTGTATAGTTGCACCAACTGTTCAAATTTCATCTGTCCTCTGGAAAAATAGTAAGAAATTATGCTAAATGTTGACTTATTTCAAGATTGCACACCTATGAATCATATTAATATCTTATTAGTACTCTGCACTTTTTTTTCCCTGCATCAGGGTAGAAGTGTGCAACACCTTGTTTATACTGAGCTGACTCTTGCTGGGATTTGTTTCGGGTGTTGTTTCTTAATTTTGCTCATTATATTATAAGACTTCAAACATTGTGTGTGTGTATATATATATCTCATATGCATATGTGTGTAGATTTTTTGTTGAAAATGCCCTGTCTATTTTATGAACAAATGTTCAGTATAATTTTATGTTTAAATTATGTGGGTTTCTATCATTTTGAAACTTATCAGCTCAAAAGCATGTATTTTTCATGTGAACATAAAAGCAAATGTTTGTATCGGGTAAAATTCTGCTTTCCTAAACAACACATGAATTTCCTGTTTTTGTAGTTGATTGTCTGTCTTAATAAGAGTTCAACTGTTGCATTTTTGTGATACAACTTGGCACTAAAATGGATTGTGTGCCAGGTGAGACAAGCAAATAGTGTAGCTTCTTTTCCTGTGTTTATTATATTAATAAATAGTATTCAGTGAGACTTTAATTTTGAGACGACAGGAATAAAGCAAAACCCAAAACAACTTCCCGTCCAAGTGGAAAGTATAAATGATGAATTATAAGTATCATATTTTGTGACTACTACACTTTCTCATCTCCTGAAAATAATTCTAAGCTCTAACTCTTTATGTGGAATTTATAAGAATTTGTATACTGTAAGTCTGTTTCTCGATTTTTCTCCATCTAGTGGAGTTGCAAACTAAAATGAAGTGTAATTATCACGTTGCATGGCGAAACCTACTCAGAGTTGTCTTCAGAATGCTTGGATCTTGGCATGTGACTGTTGGGTTGTTTTGTTTTTTTTTAATTTGTGTTAGCATAACACACAGTCCTAATCAGAAATGGATAGTCAGTGATTTAATGGAAAATATGTGAACAGTGTAATAGTATGTACTGTTTCTGTGTTTTTCAGAAATGATTATGAGGAGCTAGCTCAACAGTGCAAAACCTTTGCTAAAGATTTGCTTGCACAAGCACGGAATTCACGGGAGCTGGAAGTTATTCTGAATCACACATCTAGTGATGAACATGTAGACAAGCGAGGGTTGTTGGAAGAGAGGATGAACTTAAGTCGCTTAAAACTTGCAATCAAGTATAATCAAAAAGAGGTTTGTCTCTGCAGTAATTTGATAGGCTTTCCATATCATATTTTGCTAGCAATTAATTTCATTTATTGTTCTGCCTCTAGACATAGAAGTGTAAATAAATTTGCAAGAGTTATAGAAGAGATGGTAATACACAGAATACCTACATGTGAAACAGGGAAATGATATTGCAAGATACCAAGTGTTTCTTCAGTTTTTACTGTGAAGTAGTATTTTCTGTATGGGAATATAAACTACTGCTCTCTCATGGACAGCTCTGGTAGGGGTAATAATTTGTTCAGATCCTCATTAACACCTTGCCTAGGGAAGCATGGATCCTTAGGTGCCATACATGATTTATCATCTTCTCGCTTGTCATTAGCTGTTTAGCTTTGGCTCAGGCCCCGTCTGTGCTGTTCAGAATTACGTTAGACCTATGCAGGTAGAATTGAATAGTGCCTCTGCTCAATAATACTAATGCCTTTTTATGCCACTGGTGTGGAACTTATTTCATGCAGTAGGTCATTGTTGTCTTTATCCGTTGACAAACTATTACTCCAGTTTTGCTCTACTAGAAGGCAAATGGGTATCTGTGGGATTTTAGTAGAAGAACCGGGGGGCAGAGGGAAAGTTTCCTTTCCATGCAAAATCCATTTTCAGGTAGCGTTTTCAGAAGGCATTATAATTTTGTCCATTCTATGTATCTAGGCTTAAACTGTTTGTGAAACTGTAAAAATACATAGTGTTTAGAAGTTACAAGCCACAGTTATGGAATGTCCTAGAAACAGCATTACACATTTCTGGTATGTGTCAAACAAGCATACTGAAGTATTTCAGATGTTATTCTGGTTTTGAGTATGGCTTGTTTTTACCACAGTGGTTGGAGAATAGCAACGTTTTTTGTGTGGTCTGAGGAAAGAATTGCTGCAGAATATGTCTTATTCCTGGGAGGTTTACTATAGACAGTTTTTTGTGATGCTTTCTAAAATGTGATGATACTATCAAGGTTCTTTTTGATGATATTTTTTAAATTAGACAAAGCATCCTGTAGTGAAATACATTCTTTTGTAACCCCATGCAAATAAGCATTTGAAATTTGAAAGTACACTTGCATGATCTACATAACCATCAGACCAAAATGATCGTCTTTTGAGGGACTGATACAGCATAGCTTACTCTGATTTAGTATTAACCCTGCTGAATAAAGCCATAATGATTTTAAGAACTGATACGTATAAAACTGCTTTGCCACTTTAGTCCTCATCTTACAAAATGTTGTGTTTTACAATGTGGATAGTATTTTACAATAACAGTATCTTATTCTTCAGATAAGATCTCTGTGTTTTGTAATAACATACAGTGAAGGTGTCTGAGTTCTGATGTTACTTATATGCTAAATTTCTAAAAAATTAGAGATCAGAAGTCATTCTTGGCCTGATAATCTCTAAGTCTAGCATGTATAATTCATGAATTGATGTTTAGTTGCTCATTTTAGAAGGAAATTAAAATTATGGATGTTTATAATCATAATGGGTCTGTAGCACTTTTGTTCTCTTATGAAGTAATTATTTCAACTTAATATTCTTGCCTTTTCCTATTCACTGGTAGCTACACATAGTTTGAAAATGAATTTTAGTAATGTGAATTTGTAATCTGTAATAAGAAACCTGAGACTGATTTCTTGTTTGTTTCTTTTTTTTTTTACCCCCCAGTTTGTTGCTCAGTCTAACTGCCAGCAGTTTCTGAACACTGTATGGTTTGGACAGATGGCAGGCTATCGACGCAAGCACACATGCAAGAAAATTTTGACTGTTTTGATGGTTGGCATTTTCTGGCCAGTTCTGTCCCTGTGTTACTTATTAGCCCCTAAATCTCGAGTAGGTCGAATAATTCACACTCCTTTTATGAAGTTTATTATTCATGGAGCTTCATACTTCACGTTTCTGTTATTACTTAATTTGTACTCCCTTGTCTACAATGAGAATAAGAAGAATACAATGGGACCAGCCCTTGAGAGAATAGACTATCTTCTGATAATATGGCTAATTGGTAGGTATGATTTGAGTAGATTGGATGAGAATTGCTGATGTTGATCAAACAATAATGATTTCTGCTATCTTCTTATGAAATTACTATGTTATTCATTGCTTGACTGAAGTTTACTCTTTGGAGGATAGTGTTAACAGGAGAAAAGAAACAAATGCATTTTGAGTAAGGGATGTAAAGTGTTAGAACAGTCTCTGGTACTTCACTTTCTGTAATAACTAGAAACAGAATGTTGTAGGATCTAACAGAGGACGAATGTGAATTTTTCTTCAGAAGGACTTGTAGCATTCATAGTGAGGCAAGTGACAAGATTCAATTGTGCAATAACAGATTAATGTAAATGCTGTGTCTCTTCCTAGGCATTTTAAAATTCTGATCTTAAAAAAAAAAAAAAAAAAATCAAGTGTGTATTCCTCAGATTAATAGTTTTGTAACAGATAAGAGCCTGCCATCAACTAGTTTTCCCTGGTGCAAAGTTGAGGAATAAAATTAATTCGGACATTGTTTTAGATTTTTTCCAATAATTTTTCATGAATAAGTAGTATTATTTAATATGTAGGTCATTTAATCATTGTGAGTCAAACTTATTTTTCATCAGCCAACAACCATGAAACTTTTAACTTCTTCCAGCTCTCTTCTACAAGAAGTGTTTGGACAATGCCCTTAGACACACAGTTTAACTGTTAGGTTGCCCTGTATGGAGTCAGTAGTTATGCTTGATAATCATGTGAGTCCCTTCCAACTTAGGCTATTCCATGATTCTGTGAATTCTATAAAAAAGTAGTGGGAATGATCTGAGCTTCTTAATTACTTGTGAGTCTGTATATGGAATTATGCTAGAATCTGAATATTACCAGTGAAGTTATTGTTTCTTTGAAAATCTAGCTAATGTGGCTAATGTAATCATAAAGTAGATTAAAAGTATTTGTGTATTGTATGCAAGTTAATTATAGTTTTTCTGGATTGTAAATAGTTGAAGTAAGCATGCAGTTACAGTCATAAAATCAATTCCTGCACTGTTTTCATTTCTATTTTAATATGCTCTAACACGATAAAACAGGAGGATTCTGTACATCTTTGTTGGACTAATCCACATTTAAACAATTGCCAAAATTTAGGGTTCTGTAAAGTCTCTTTCATAGTTGTGTATGTGAAATTTTTATAGCATTCTGCTCAGTTCAGGAAGAGGACTTCGAATATATACAAAATTGCCATTAACAGTAAGTGACAACTCTGTCTTCTATGACCAATTCTGTAATGCTTGATTTGAAAAGTAATTAATAATACAATTTGGACTTACTGTAGAGTTAGCATATTGTTTGAAGAACAAAGTATATGTTATTTATATTCATGTATGCATTCTCCATCTTAGTCTAATAAATTGAAGGTGTGCACTTACCACATCCTTGTTTTAAAACACAGAAATAAGTATTATTTTCCCATATTATAATCTTCCATTTCTGTATGTCATTACACTGATTAGCATAACTGTACTTGAAAGGATGCATGTTAAATCTGGTTGATGCAGTAGAGGGAGCACAGGTATAATTTTTGTTCAGTACTCATGAACTTTTGTTTTGGCTGGAAATTCATAAAACTAACATGTTGTTGGTTGGTATGTTTGTTTTGTTTTTACATTAAAATTTGTTAGATAAATTCATGGAAGCTTACATAAGGTAATTATATATGTAGCATTTAATTGACTGGACTTTTAAAAAGCAGTGATATAGTTGAAAACACCACAGTTTTATCTAAGTAGTTGTGTTACTTTAATGTGGAGCTTTTTTGTAATGGTGATTCCTTTCATTGTTTAGCTATATTAAAACTTGAGTAGTTCATGCAGATTTTGGAAATACCCAGTACCTCACATGCAAACACATGCAGGTCTTAAAAGAAACTTGAAAGATTCAAATGTAGAGTACAAGTCAGTGTTACAGACTCCTCCTTGGTTTTGAGATTCAGTATTTGATTTTAGAAATTATTTTGTTCCATCAGATCTCTAGACAGAAAGTGTGTCATTAGGAGGTAGTCTTGGAAAATTTAATGAAAGGCCATAGAAACATTTTATTTTGTTCATGTAGTATTTTAACATGCGGTTTTCAGATAGGATTGGAAAATGACCTGTAAGTAACACAAATCATTAGAATTGGGTTATTTTTCACATAATTGAATTTTGAGATTTTTTAAATGGTAGTTGCATTTATAGCTTAAATGCCTATTTTTTAATCACATATTGTACTGTTCCCTTACAAACATTTAGTAAGTTGAAAAGAGTGTATTTACAAAATGTGTGACAAAATCAACCGGAATAAAAAGAACGAAGTAACAAGGATTTACCTACATTATTGTTTTTCATAGTCCCATTAAAATAATTTCTAAGAATCAGTGTAAAAATGGCTGCAGCAGAATTTCTAACAATTGAAGTTAGCAGCTAGTTTTGTGTTATACTAGATTAACTTTGAAAATCATGAATACAATAATTCTCTTTTCCAAGTTATTGAGTCTAAATCATGTAAGTGTCTTCCCCAGCAAAGCAAAGCAACAGAACTCCATTTCTTGTGTGTGTAAAGAACGTAAATTATGGCACCTTCTACTTCTCCAACTTCTTTTACTGAATCTGTAACAAATTCAGCGTAAAATACATGGTGATCATATAGAGGGGCACAGAGGTTCTGTTTTAGAAATATTTTCTTTTAACCAGGAAGAAGAGAGATTTATGTAAGTATTCTAACAAACTGCACAGCATAGGTTTTGGCTTTTTGTGTTTTGTTTTTTTTTTTTTCTGTTTTTTTTTTTTTTTTTAATTATGCCTTCCAACATTGCTGTAAAGCTGACTGAACAAATAGTCACACGTAAGTGTCTGATTTATTTTTTTTTCCGTTCACTGTATCTTGCTCTTACTGGGCCAAAGTTTTAGAGAAGTTGCAAGGTCCTAAAAGCTGAACCAAGTCTAACAGTTTTTAGCTACCCCTTACATGCACACTGCTTTTCTTTTCATAAATATGGTAGCATACATCTTAAGTACTCAAAAAAACATTAACTGATTATTCATACAAGTCAAATGTGCCACCATATTTTATCTAATGATCCTTTCAAGTTTTATAAGAATGTGAAGTCTGTGAGAGACATTCAGTTAGTAAAATTCTTAGCAAATGTATTTTTCTGTACAGCCAGACATGGTTAACAATGGTAAAACTCATTTTGCTATAAAGATCTTGAATACTTAAATGCATGTTGCTCTAAGTTAAATTTCTGATTTTTGCAATCTTAAGTCATGGTCTCTTTTCTCTGCTAATGTTATTTAATATCAGTTAGGATAGAAAAATTTTCTACTTGTCGGATGTTTTCAGTAACAGTTATTGAGCTGATTATTCTTAAAAAAACATTTTATAATACCAACAAACTTCCAAAAAGTACTTGATACTTCATATAGCAATGTAATCTTCCTATAGTGCTTTTGGAAAAAGGTGAATACTTTTCATTCAGAAAAAGCATTTGTATTCTAGCCTTTTACCTTTATTTAAATTTGACCTTTTCCTGTCCAATTTTTCTCCTATTCATTTCCGGTCATGACCTTTTTTATTGGAGAATGTGTTTCTTAGTTGGAAAGTAGTCTTGGAAAGGTTAAACAACGTGTTACCTTGTGATTAAGGCTTGTAATCCAATGCAATGCTTATAGTAAATTTACTTATTACTTCTTCCTCTTTTCTGAAATATAATTTACAAAAGCCAGTCAGAAGTGTGTTAGTTGTGAAAGAATATTCAGTGCAATGGCTTGACTTCCCTGGCTTTCTTTTTTTTTTTTTTTTTTCCCCCTGCAGGAATGGTGTGGTCAGATGTTAAAAGACTCTGGTATGATGGTTTAGAAGACTTTTTAGAAGAATCCCGTAATCAGCTTAGTTTTGTCATGAATTCCCTCTATTTGGCAACTTTTGCTCTCAAAGTAGTTGCCCATAATAAGGTGAGCACCCATCTTTATAGACCCAAAGCTCCTCTGGGACTGACTGGGCAAATAGAATTTTAGTACATTGCTGCAAAATACGTGAAGATACGTTATGTGTGGTATGTTAGTAGTAGTATGTTGTAGTTAAGTGTACTGCATTAGTAATAGCCTACCTATGTAGTTACAATTTAGGCTTCCCAATTAAGTGTTCGGTGTGGTATATGCCATGTAGTTGTCAAGATCTTTGGTCTTGTTGCATCTTGGGCTTTAAAGAGAAGTTGGTTAGGCAAATGGGAGTTAGAAAACACATCAAGACATGTACAAGTACTCAGAGACCCCAAACAGAGCTACTGTCTTCCTTGTAAGAACTGGCTTTTCTTCTAAATGGCTTGGTTTTCATTTGGGGAAATCTGTCCATACAGCTCATCTGATTTGGCATCTGAGCTCCCCCAATTCCATAAATCAGTATTGTGCAGAAAGATAATGGTAATCTCTGTGTTTAGATTAGGTAATGCTTTTTTGTTATAGAAAGATTTAGTTAGCTTTTGATTACATATGCTCAAATCTCGTAAGTGGTTGTGGGGGTTTTTTAATTGTTTTGTTTGTTTCTTGGAGGGTTTTTTTGTTTGGATTTTTTTTTTTTTGTAGTCAGGAAAAAAGCCCCGAGACCATGGAGGAGCCTTGTCTTTTCTCTGTGAAAAGCCATCTGGATTTGATTGAAGATGTAGATTTTGAAAATGATCATTCCCATTCTGTCGCATGTGTTGTTAGCAGCACAGCATGTGGCAAACTGCCAGACCAATTGAATAGGAATATTTTAGCAAAAATCAAGCCAGTGCAGTAGCACCATTATTTTGTATTGCAAACTGTGAGTTGACAGCTGTCTGGCAGTTGGGAGAGAAATAAACTGGTTCAGTTCTTTCCAACTTGGTGTTTGGCCTATTTCCCTATCCTTGCATTGATTCAGAGGCTGGTAATCATTTGGAAAGGAAAGCTCCATTTCTTGGAAAAAATAGAGAATGCCATGTTGGGCTGTCTTCCCAGCCATTTCCTTTGCAACCAGCACATGTCAGTAGTAGCAGTTCCTTTGGTGATATAAGAGCCCTTTGCTGCTAATTTAAGTTAAAACCTTTTTGAAGATGCAGGACTCCTGTCCTATGGAACAGGCACATGATGACGCTTTTTTCCCACTTCTATATGGCAAAATTTATTTTTACAGTTTATAAATTATTTAGAAAATGAAATAAAAACATTTGGTTTACATCTTATGTCCATATTATAGTCACTGTAGCTGTAAGAAATAAAGGAAGAGTCTCTAGCTGAAGAATCTGTGCACATGGAATCACAATGTATAAAAACATGTTTATCCCTTTTTTGTGCCATCTTTGCTTAGCACACATTCGGGCAAGTTATGTTAAAGTGGCTTTGAGTTCCTTAGTTTTTGAATGTCCATTTTGAGACAGCAGAAGTAGGTAATGTAAATGCTGGATGTTTTCAGCCAAGCCGAAAGTTAGGGATCTGTGAATATTCCATGAATAGTTGGATAGTACCTAGTGGATATACTTTAAGGGTGCGTTTACACCAACAGTTTACTAGTGACTTCTGTTCTTGGTAGTCATTCATAAAATCCATTGAAGGACCCAGGTCCTGAGTCTTTCAAAATCTTTCTAAAGCTGGCTAAGACCAGCTGTCACCACACTGCAACTGCACGTGTACATTAGTTTTCTTTGCAGCATTTTAATATTGTTTTTGACTGAGGCCTATTACACTAGACAATGCACATGTTTATAAAGTACACGAGTCCCTGTTTCAACAAACCATGCAAAACAGAGTGGAATAGAAAGCAGAACAGAAGAGTAAATGGTTTGCTGAGCAACTGAGTGGCAGAGTTATGTGTTGAATTTAAATAATCTGATTTCTAGCTCCCTCTGGAATGGCTTTTAAAATGGCTTTGTCTAAAAAGAATGAGTTATCAGGAACAGGTAAGCCATCTATGAATCGAGTGTGTGAATTTCTTTTATGCTATTGCCTGTTTTGGAGGCAGAAGTAGGAAATGGTGCATGGGAGCATTTCTGTATTTATAATGTCAGTGATCTCAGTTTGTCCTTTTTATGTTGCAGTTTCATGATTATGCTGAAAGGAAGGACTGGGATGCATTCCATCCTACCCTAGTGGCAGAAGGTCTTTTTGCTTTTGCTAATGTTCTCAGTTACCTGCGTCTCTTTTTCATGTACACAACCAGCTCTATTCTGGGACCTCTCCAGGTGAATATCATTACTGCTTGGGAAAATACTAAACTTGATCTTAATTTGCTATGAAGAGTCTTACTGAAAAGAGGAAGAAGAAGAAATTAAAGTAAGAAAGTCAGAAAGTAAAAAGTAGAAAGAAGTGATACTGCATTGATGGTTTTTTTTTTTACTCATGTCAAACATACTGATTTAGATGAAAAAAAGGTAAGAAAAAGAATGGAAGACCTGGTGTAGTTTACTTTGTTACATTTTTCCCATGGTAACTGCACTGTCTTTTTGTTTTTATCTGTTGTTAGTTTAACATATTGCATAAGTGTCTGCAGTTTGAAAACTGTGAGGATCAGGTTCTTCCTGTAAAGTTTCATGGAAATGATCATCCTAACTTCTTATCTCTAAAAGATAGATGAATGAGATGTGTAGCAAGGAAGAATAATCAAAAGCCTTTCTGTTTATGTCTGTGATCTCACTGAAGTTGCACCTTGAGTTGAATTGTGTAAATTGCTTTAGTTTGAAAAATAGAAATCTCTCAAGAGTCTTGAAATAGTCATCTATTTGTAGCTAGTTATAAGAAGGGAGAACAGGTTTCTTCTTGAAATTTACTGGAGCCTGCCACTGAGTAATAATGACAGTAAAAACCCCACATTTTAATTATGTAATACATTTAATTCAGTCATCCAGAGATGGTGGGGGGAAGCATTAACAGTTTTGTGATGTGATGCTGGAACAGTAGAGACCACAGTAGTTCCTAAGCTAAATTGAAATTTTCCACTTAAACTTGGACTTTAGCGTGCTTTTGTGCAAATAATCTGTTTTTCTTTTCCTGATTTAAGAGCAGACATGGAGTTTTCTATTGAGTTTATGAAGTTTAGTGGATTTTTTTTGTGAGATGGTTTCTTTTTTTAAGCATAGACCCTCTTATCCTAGTCGTGCTGTTCATCGTGATAAACTTTAGATAAACTGGATGGACAGAAGGTCCAATACCTCTGAGGATAAGGAAGGGAACCTGGACTATTATCAAGACATCATATGTAGGATGCAAATACCTCCCTGAATCCTTTTTAGATTAAAAGAAGGAAGAAAGGTCTTACTCCACTAGCAACATTTTTTTCCCTTCTGTGTTTTTTTGTTCAGTTTGAGTTCTCAACATTGGCTTACATTATTACTTTGCCAGTGAAAAGCCCTTAGAAACTAAAGTACCTGTTATTAAATCATAGCTTAGTGAAAAAAGCTTTACGTAGGTATGCTTCCAGCTTCTCTGGCCTTGCTTCCTGGATGATTTATGATGACAAATCAGATCAGACAAGTCACTGCATTCGTGTATTGATGACTTATTTTTTTTTCCTCATTTATTTATTTATTTATTTTCCCCCTATAGGGATAGAATTTAATTAATATAGCTGGTTGTCAACATTGTCACTGGGTTTGCAAGTGTCTGTTGAATAAAAACACACTTGGAATAAATAGCATAGTCATCTAGTGATTATACTCATGGAATTTGTCCTAATAGGTCAAATCAATGCTTTGTCTTCTCTGATGAACAGGACTGGTTTTAAGAGCTTTGAGGCAAGAGGATGATCTGAAAGGATCCAGTAAGAAACATTATTACTATTAAGCATAAAGGCACAATAAATATTTGGGAGCAGCATTCTCTTTTTAACTCTTGATTTGCAACTAGAGCTATACCAAATGAGATCCTGAAGTAAATAATTTTGGATGGGATCACTAGGTCTTGTATCAAGGCTTTAGGATCTAGCTGAAAGCCCCCAGCTTGATGGTTCAGCTCATTTTAATGAGTCAGAGTACTTATTTTTGCTGCATAAATAGTTATCTTTTAGAATATTGTTTTATACAGAATAGTTTTCCTTTGAAGATAAAAATAAATGCTTGTTAAATTGTTCTTATTAAAATCATTATAAAAAGTGCTTTATAACCAGTTTAATATTATTGGAAGATGCCTGTTTCTTCTCGAAGGGTGTTGTTTTTTTTAATTCTTGCCCTTTTTTCTCAAACTGTAACTATGTTGCTGTTAATTATTTTTCTATTCTTTTCTACATTTTAAAGTGGAAATGTACTTTCATACTCAGAAAAAAATATGAAAGTATTGATGTTGCAGTAAGCATTAGGCTTGTTACACAAATTGATTGAACACTGAAGTCTCTGCACATTTTAAAGAGATTCACTGTTTAATGTGCATATTTATGTACGAGGTCTTTCACAAGTTTTTTATTAGGAGGCTATGTTATGAAATTTTTCAAGTAAATAAAAACAGTCAACAGTCACCCTATTCAGTGGCACACTGAAGCTTATGTTATTACTGCTGGCCAGTACAGCTTGTGCAACAACTCTTACAGTATTTTCTGAAAGTAGGTCACAAAGTTCAAATGGTGGTAATCAAATATAGCATGGAAACCCAACAGTGTGGGGGGAAGGCAGCTACTATGTTCTCTTGGCTATTAGAGTTATTTTTAAGCATTCGGTTACTTATTGATTAATAAAACCTATTTTAATACAGATTTGTAAATTGTCTGTGTGTGGTGGTTTTTTATTATTAACAGAAGATAGAATAATATTCCCTTAGATTAGATCATGAGATTTCAAATGCTTAGAAATTCTAGAAAGCAACAGCATGACTGTATGAAGAAAGCAACTGGTATTTGGGCTGTGTTATTACATGGGTAGTTTACACTTTCTGTGCATTCCTGTTTCATCTACTTTGTCTCTTGCCTGCAACCATGTGTCAGTTAAAGGGTAAACGTTTTGTTGTTGGGTTGTTTTTTTTTTTTTTTTTTCTTTGAAGTATTAAATTTGATGAAAGAATGTGATGGGGATTACATTCATCCTCTGACCAAACGATACAATTATGGCATAGCTCTGCCTACAGTTGCAGATTCTTCATGTGTGTAGCAAACTGTGCAAGGAATCAGAGTCTGCTGTGCAACAGGGGTACTCGGTGAGTTTCCAGCAGTGTGGGAGGGAGCAAGAACTGGCACTTTATCTCCCAGTAAACTTGTACTTGCAAAACCTGACCAGTGATACAAATCTGGACTATGATTTGGTACAGGTTGTGTTTCATACAGGATTAGACTTTTCACACACTGATTTATATAGAGGATTAAATTTACCTGACCCCATTTTAAATATTTGCATTCTTTTTTATATTATATTGTTCTCTGAAGAAGTTTGTAGGACGAGTAATTTAAATGATGTAAACAGTTTATGCTGTGTGTCTGTGTAAAAATTTACACTTATGACAGAAGCAAGTCAGTGTCTTCTCTGTGTTGAAAAAACACACAAGTGTAATTTTTTTTTTTTTTTTAAAGGTGCTGTATTTGTACTGTTGTAGACTTGTATGTAGGATATTTTGAAATGGAAACTAATGACCTGAGTTTAGTGTCACATCTTCTATACTTTACACCCTTCAATTTTTATGTGCTTACACACCTACACATTGTGTATATTTAAAATCTTACATAAAACAGAGTGAATTAATTGTGTTCTGCAGATGAGCTTTGTTATACTGCTTTTTGATTAGTGATTAATTATGATTCCACATGTTTTGATTAATTTGGTGTCCTTATTAACTGTTTTCTTACCTTTCTATGATAGTATTTATATTCAAATGCATTTCATTTACTGCTTTTATCTATTGACTTGTGAGTTTTTTATTGCCATTGGTATTACAAATAATTGAAGGATACTAACTTATCAGGTGATGTTAAAACTGCTTAAATTTTCTTTTCAACATCTAGAATTTTTCACTGAAAAATGGTACAAGGGTTACCTCTGGATTTTGAGGTCTGTTTAGCATCATACATTTTAAGTTAAACACTTAAAATGAAAATAGATACTTTTTTGTTGTTTGGAGGCTGAAGGAGAGAATACAAACAAAAATAACTACCTGTTTTACTAAAATAGTAAATAAATCTATTTCACAGATTTCAATGGGACAGATGCTACAAGATTTTGGAAAGTTTCTGGGCATGTTTCTTCTTGTCTTGTTCTCATTCACAATTGGATTGACACAGCTTTATGATAAAGGATTTACTGTAAATGAAGAAAAGGACTGTGCGGGTATTTTCTGTGAACAACAGAGCAATGACACATTCCATTCGTGAGTTTGATATTTATGAAATAGCTGTATTGTTATAGCCCTTAATTCATAGTAATTAAAACTGGAATTTTTCACTGAACTTGAATTTATATTACGTAAACTCACTTTTGATGTTTGCATTACCTAAACAGACTTCTTTTTTTTCTTGTTTTTGTAGGTTTATTGGCACATGTTTTGCTCTGTTCTGGTATATATTCTCCCTGGCACATGTAGCAATCTTCGTCACACGTTTTAGCTATGGTGAAGAATTACAGTCTTTTGTAGGTGCTGTTATTGTTGGTACCTACAATGTGGTGGTTGTGATAGTATTAACTAAACTCCTTGTGGCAATGCTTCATAAAAGTTTTCAGCTGATAGCAGTAAGTGGTTTCTGATTAATTACCAATATCTGTTAGCTGTATCTTTGGGTTTTATACAAATTTCTTCCTACAATGTGTAGACTAATCTACAGACCTCCATGGATGAGCTCTGTCTCTGAGCTCACAAGGGGCATATTTCCATCAAATAGGAACTTTCTATTTACTTTGATCCAAATGAAATGGGTACTTTGCATGTTGAACATATGCAAGGCTTTGGTCCTCTGGGAATTGAAGACTTTTTTGATACAGTGGCTGTCCAAGTCAAAATGCTATTCATGATAAGGTGTGGTGCTTGCATGTTTGATAGGGGCTTTAGAACTTCATAGCTGAATTTTGTATTTACACCGGAGTATGTAGTGAATTGAAGAGTTAGGTTTTTATTTTAATTATTTCATATTAGTATATCAAAACACTATATAATCAAAATTGAATAATGGTCAGTTTTTCAGGTATGAGAAAATAAAACTTATGAAGTATCCTGTTAATGTTTTTGCTTCTGATCTCTGTTAATTTTTCTGATGCTTTTAGAATCATGAAGATAAGGAATGGAAGTTTGCTCGTGCCAAGCTTTGGCTTAGCTACTTTGATGACAAATGCACGCTACCTCCACCTTTCAATGTTATTCCCTCTCCCAAGACTATCTGTTATCTTTTCAACAGTCTTAGTAAATGGATCTGCTCTCATACATCAAGTGGCAAAGTGAAACGTCAGAACAGCCTGAAGGTAAGAAAAGATTGTGAAAGCTGTAGGCTCTGATGCTGGGAAGATGTGCTGCTTGCTAAAATGAATCAGCAAGTTGCTGCATGAAGCTGCCTGTAACACGGTGAGTGCTACTAAGATAAATAGGAACTATAGAATAGTGTGTGTTGCATCCAAAATGTAAATAAATGTTACTTATTTCTGCTTTGGTAAGATTCTACTAACTTTCAGTTTGGGGCATTTCAACCCCCAACTCCCCCAGAAATAGTCTGGAAAAAAATGCTTTGACTGAAAACTAATAGAAACCTCGAGGAAATATGTGCTAATCTCAAAAATGGTGAGGTTAGCGTATTCTTTGGGGAAGGTAATTGTTTTTAAACATATTATGGAAATGTCAAAATAAATAGGCACAACGGATCACGGAAGCCTCTCGTTGGGGGAGGGATTTTTTTTTCTTGTTAAATAAACTTTTTTTTTTTTTGTAATTTTGCATACTAATTTTGTATCTTCTTGCTGACAAAAAGAGCATTAAATAAACTAAAATCAAGGAGTTTATGGAATGTGCACTGAGAAACATTAGGGATTATGGAACTCTTAGTTGCTCATAGGACGGTTACCAAGCCAGGTAGATTAAAAATTTTCAGGTTTGCTGGCACAGCAGATTATAAATTAGTTTAAACATTGCTGGCAGTTTACATGCATTGTATATTTGTGTACAACAGGATGTATCTATAAAATAGCTTTGTTATTCTGTTCATATTTAATCTCTGTATAATTGTATAAAAGCTTTAAGACTCGAAAATCACTTTTCCATAGTGAATGTATGATGTTTGTTTAAAGGAATGGAGAAATCTGAAGCAAAAGAGAGATGAGAATTACCAAAAGGTGATGTGTTGCTTAGTCCACCGTTACTTGACTTCCATGAGACAGAAGATGCAAAGCACAGATCAGGCAACTGTGGAAAACCTAAATGAACTGCGGCAAGATTTGTCAAAATTCCGAAATGAAATGAGAGACCTGCTTGGCTTTCGAACTTCTAAATATGCTATGTTTTATCCAAGAAACTAGGGTGTAACTTTTAAAAGAAAACTGCATACTTTTAGATACCTATAGGTGAAAGTGTTGACCTAATTCTGTTGCCAGACCAAATAGAAAAGAATATTGCACAAAAATACATTTGAAAATGCATTTGCATGATTTGCAGCTAGATGCAGAAGTGATGAAAACAAATGCAAAAACAGATATAGTAATTTTCTTAAGCTCTTAATCTTTAGTATGTATATAAAATTGTATATAGGAGTTTTTGTAATGTTTCTCAGACTGTGGCTGCTGGGTGTCAGAGCTTCGTAACTAGCACAATGTGTTTATTTCTTCTATTTTTGCTGTTTGTTCCTTTTTGATACTTGTTTTTCAAGTTGTGGGAGAAGATAGGCTTTTTAAAACAAAAATCCAGCCTATGATTATTTTTAATAGAAAAGTCAGATACAGACCAATAGAAAATTTCCAGCATAGTTGGAAATTACGTTTGACTGTAGGTTACAGTGCATGCAAAAACTGTATGGCTCTGAAAGACGCAGTTCTAGTGCCAAGTTTTGTATATTAACATTGACTGTATACTAACGTAGAATACAGAAAATCATCAAGACTCTTCCCTTTCGTGGGAACATTGAAATTTTGAACTCCAAATAGACCAACCATTTCTTGGATGTTTATGGTTATATGTAAGACAATCAACTCCTGCTTGGATTTTTCAGCAGTGCCTCAAAAGTACATTTTACTATACGTGTTAAGATTCGGAATAGAATTTTAAAAATAACCTGTGAAATTTTAATGTTTAATATCTTGGATTTTTAAAATCTGGATTATAAATGATTTGAATAATTAAAACCTGTGATTTAACAACAATAAGGTGGAGCATGTGAGTGCTATCGTTTGCAATGCTGAACAGTACCTGTGAAACACTGTACACTTCTTTCTGTGAGAACATACATTGAATCTGGTCATTGGACAGATGTAGTTTAGCAGGGCCTGCTTTGGATAGGTTTTACTTATCCTACTTTTAAACTTGTATTTCTTTTTTCCCTCTTTTTTACCACAATTGTTGCCAACCTAAACATTTTTTTTTGTGTGTCAGGAATACTGTTTTGTGAAAACATGTGATTTAACTTTGCTTCCAATGGACAGTAAGGGCTTTGTGGATTTTCTGTGCTAGAGGGTCCTATATGTCTTTATATGCTTCTGTATAATTCAAGTTGACAAATTGTAATTGAGAAATGTGAGATTCCTGTATTTTTAATTACAAGATAAGTATATTTATGACAGCTAGAGGATTGATTGACAATTTTACTGTTATGATGGTGCTCTTCTAAAATGGTCTTATGTCCAGAAGGCGCAGGTAGCCATAGTGGTCTTTGACTACAGTTGATTTTGGGAGGTTGAGAGAGTGGAGACTTACATGAGTGTTTACTTTTTTTGAAGAAATTGTTACAAAACTTTTTCTTGTAAAGGTAATATATTTTCTGTACTATGAAATTCTGTATATCTGAACTAGGGTTAATACTCTGCTTCTAGAAATCTTACAATATAGAGGGATTCTGGTACATGTTGGCTTTTCATGTGAATAAGAAGCTAACCTCTTGTGTTCAAAGCAAAGAGGATCACTGAATTTTGTATTTGGACTCATGACTGAACTCATGTTTGAATAATACACCAACATAAAAACTGTGCTGTGTATGTTACGTATATTCAAGAAAGGAAGCAGACAAATAAAAGCTCTTTGAAAAATACGGTTGTATTAATATTACTCATATTTGAAACACACTGTATCAGGTACCACATTGAAAGTAATTTCTTTGTCATGTTAATAAGTTTAAGGAAGGTAGCCAGTGTTAATGTGTTATTATCTTTTTCCCTTGTGGATCCATCCTGTTAACTTTTAAGCTCATTCAGATGGCATCATGCAGTGTCATGAAGTGATAGCTGAGCTAGTTCCAGACAAGCTAGATTGCATTTTAGTTGCACTCTTAGCTGCTTGGCACTTGGTTTAGGCTGGTTAGTTCTTCTAGGAAGCTGGGTACATTTATCTATATGAAGCAGCTCATGTAGCTACTTCTAATTGCTTTTGATATGCTAAACAGAGTCACTCAGAGCTAGCTCAGTCGCTGTTATGTGGCACTGTGTTTTACTATACTGTAGACATGTCCTGTAGGAAGTATTGTCTTACTTCAAGGCACGTTTTGTGAAGTTTCAATTGGAACAAGGTGTTCCAGAGTTTTTATTTGTCCCTGAAATACGTACCTGTAAAGTGATAGATGCTAGAAAGAGAGAAGTTTGTTTTTCATAGTACCTTAGTTTTATGATGCTTTGCATCTCTGCCTTGTTTGAAAGCTGTTGCAGTCTTCCTACCTACTTGGCTGCTAACCAGTACAGAGTGCTTTGTGCTATTTAATCAATCTTGTCTTACCATTTAGATTTTCCTAGTTCACGTATATTAAACATGCGGTTGCTTTCTCATTTGGCAATTTAATACTGGCTGTTCCAGAAGTAGTCTGCAGATGTTGGGGCTGTGAGATCTCCCTTATGCACGCTCACAGAACAGTTCTGGACATGCACATAGACAAAATTTTAGGTGCCTGTGATACATCTTTAAACTGAGATGTCAAAAAAGTTTGGGTAAGCTGGAATTTACTTGGCTAAAGGAGTCAGAACTTCTGTACAAACTTTAGTGCAAGTCATGAAAGAACTACGTGGGTTTTTTGAGACTACTGAAAAATGTTGATTTTTCATTCCTTTCATTTATGTCTGTTTTGTCTTAGAGCTTACTTTGTCTTGATGAATGAAAAATTGAGATGGCAGTTTTCCTGGTACCTCCATGTGCAGCAGAAAGATCAAAACCATTCATGACTGAAAGCTTACTTTATTCTCATGCTAAACTATGATTTTAATTTTTCTGTTGAATTTATTTCGGAAATTGTATTGCGGTTAGGTAATTTTGATTATGTTTGGTTGCAGGTTGGATTTTAAATGTCTGAAGTTTAGTTACTACATCTGCTTTTAAAAATTTCTAGTAGTTGTTACCTGTGTTTTGTAACTGATTGTTACTTAAGAAAACTGGCACTGCTCTGTGTTTCTTTCAAGTCCTGGCTTTTGCTCCTTGTTTCAGGGCTACTGCTGTCAGTGCTCTGATTTGAGAAAGAAACTGGTCTAAAGTGAGTGTTAAGAAGAGCAAGCAGCAGCTTTCCCTACCTACCATTTGGGAGACAGGGAGCAGGCTGCCAGACTTTTTGCCTCACTGAAAAAAGCTGCATGACAGATGGTCATGTCATCATATATAAAAATAGATTACTGTAGTTCAAGACAGTTCCGAGCATGATTTCCACATTGCATTTCTCAGCAGCAGGCTGGGGAGAAGCGGAGTACCATGCATAAAACCTCTTTATAGGGGTAATATATGATAGGAATCAATACTGGAAAATTAAAATTGCAGTTTAAAAGTTTTAAAATTACACAACTACATCTGCTTTGCAAACAAATGTTGCTCTCAGTTCCATAGAGAAATGCTGTATGGTTTAGTCAGTAAGACAAAGGCCTAGCAGTCTGTAAAGCGTGGTTATAGCACAGAGCTGTTTGATGTGAGCTGCCAGCACAGCCTCTTTGTACCTTTGTGCATCACTCTCATTCTTTTGTCTCCTGCTTAGCTACCCATTAAGTCATTGGAACATACGCTGCTGTGCTACTGTGTTGCACTGTACCCTCTTGGCATTACATATGAGAATCAATAATTGAAGAATGGTAATCCACATTCTGCTGCTGAAATAAGCAGTGAGTATTTCCAGTAGGGACTGTGTATTTCATTACTGTTACCTGCCTGTGGTTACAGATTATCAAAAGAACTCTGGTACTTATGTAGGAGGAAAAGAAGTGCTTAAATGGATCCTAGGTTCTGTTCCGTCCCTGTCATTTTTATTAGTATTCAAGTTTTACCCAGTTTGAAAAGTGTGTATTTCCTGCCTGCTTTTGACCACCATGTTCTTGAAGTTTTCAGTATTAATCTTCATCTAGAATGTTTCTGTTCCTCCATCTTTGGTGGCTATCGGCTTTCGGTTTCAGAGTAACAAATAACCTTACAACCGACAGACCTGACAAAGATCTTTTAACATTGTAATGTTGTCTAACTGCTTCCAGTCTGTTTTTTACCTTATTCTCCAAGTAGCGACTTGTTCATCCTTTTGCATACAGAAATGAAATAATTTAGACAGATATGCTACTATTTACACTACTGGTGCCAGACTGAGCATTACTGTATTGTCCATTCTTTCACAGTACGGACAAATTTAAAAAATTTCTATGTGTACTTTACTACCAGTGAAGTAATTCCTACCTTCCTCCTTCCTAATTACCCTAAGGAACTTAACAGTGACATTTAGTAACTAGATTATAGTCATCAGTAGAGAAAAGCATGGTGCTGTTTTATCACTAATTCTTTGAAGAGTAAAGCCAGTTCCTGTTCAAATCAATTAGAAGGAAAATCAGGCCCTTGATCAGCAAGGAAGTATAGTGTCAGTCATACTGTGCAAGACCTAAACCATCAAAAGCATGGAAATTATCAAAGAAGAGTTTCTATGTTTAGCCTGCCCCACTTTTATAGATAATGAATAACTAGTTGGTGTATGATTTAGTCTTAAAATATTTTATTAAGCTCAGATAATAATGCAGAAATCCATGTAATAAAACAACTTTAGAGAAAAAGCTAAGTTAAAATGAGTTACTATAAATATTGCACTTAGAATTCTTATTTTACATACACAACTCCTTAAAAAATCGGACAATTATAAATTAACAACTTCAAAGTAATTGGAATTTGGTATGTTTGAGATCAGATGGCTGTGCTGCAAATCTTCAGCTTTAAGACTTAGGAGGATTTATTTTCTTGTACATGTAATGGATACGACCTTGTGCTGGGGTGTGCTTGGCTGGATGGGAGGGAAGAAGGGGTGAACATGGTCGTAGTGTTGAGAGTCAGTTGTATCTTCGTAACATAGTGAAAATTAATTTTCGAGAGAGATGATAGAACGCAGTTGCAGAGTTTAGTTTTAACATGTTTTGTTTTTCAAGGCATTTAGGATCTTTGAGTTCTTAGTCTTAAAACTCATGACAAAGCTGTTGGGAAAGACTTTGCCTCTACCGTCTTCTTCTACCTGGCCCATGATGATGTAGTTTAAACCTACGAAGGAGAACATGATATTGTAAGACACAAATCTGAGTCATGATTTGATAAGTATAATTCTTTATCTGTGGTCTCTATTCATTTGCACTGTTACCAATGCCTTCTAACATTTTTTCCTTCCTCCCTAAAGCATATACTTCCTTACCCATTTTTGCCATGCTTGTTACACAATAAAGTACAGTAAAAACCAAGTACTTATATAGCGAAGTATCTACTACATAATGAAATATATAGGAGATATTCATTAAATGTAGACTGCCAGATTAGTCTAAACGACTTTAGAAATGCAGTATGAACACTAGATAACTTAACTACTGACACCCAAAGTGGAATGTGTCTCATTTTGAGTATTTTCTCATTTGCTCAGCTTGTAGGATAACGCACTTGAGGGATAATGCAATTAAGTATTTTCATTCCCTTTTCCTCCTCCAAAGACATAAACATTTTCTAGATATAGAGAGAGGCACTCAGACAAGCCAGGTGGACTTAATGTGTGATAAGTCCTGGCTTTGGAGAAATTGGATGGATTTGCGTATTTTTATGGCTTAGAAAGGTTAGGGGTTTGCAAGGCCTTAGGCTGAAAGGAGTGGTATTACAGGGGTATAAGCAGAAAAGTTTAGATATGAAGTAATGGCTATTAAATAATTCATGGAGATTTAGGATGAGAAACAGAAGTGCGTGGCTTAGAGCCAGCAGCCTGCCTAAAAGGAGCCAATTTGTTCCACCAAGGATATTATTATGTCTCCTAGACATATGTCTAATTTCCAGAGAACTGACAGTAAAAGCGAAAGCTAGTTTCTGACAAGGATTTTTTACTTTGGTACTGCCCACTTTGAATTAATATGCTTAAATACCAGTAATATACTGAATGTTATCAGGGGTTTTTTGATGCTTATTAAATTGACTGTTTCCTGCAGTGGTTCCATTTGTGTTTCACCTGTTTACTCTGGAGGCAGTGCTGAAAAATGTTTTATTTTTTACTTAGTTACTTCAATGAAAAACAGTCTCAGTATTTCTTACAACACCACGTAGGTATAGCCCTTGTTACATTTAACTAGAAATTATCTTGACTGATCACTGCATAGTATTGTTTAAGGTAGCTATAGAAATACTGGCTGTTTGCTGATACAGAGTGGGCTTACTACTAGTATATCTACAGTAAAGATGTAAATATATACAGGAGAGAAGCAACAGGGAAACATGTTGATCTTTGTCATTTGCTGTGACATACTGTTCTTTTAGGCTTAGCATGCTGTTGTTTTTCCCTTCTTAATAACCGTGTATGAAAACTAGCTCCAAAATACATACACGTAAAAACAAAATCTGACTGAGCTTCATTTGAGAGAACTAAGCCAGATTTTACTTTATATCACATGGGTTTCAAAAAAAGTTTTTCAAACTCCTTTCATCTATGAGTCTAATCCTTCATAAGTAAAACTGAAAAGGGCAATATAAACCTGGATAACTAGTTATTTTTATCTTCAATTGATTATAGTATTAGTTGCTGATTATAGAAGCAATTATTGTAATTTTACTGATTTTTGTGATCATATTTCAAAGAGCAGTTTTCAAAACTGTTGTCTTTTATAAACACAAAAAGCAGTTATTTTTATGTACTTACCTCTTCTGATGAGAGGACACTGCTTACATACAACAATAATCTTGGCACTCATACTCTTGCCAGCTTGCTGAATTGCTAAATTTCCCTCCTTATATACATTAATGATGGATATTGTTGCATGCAGGCTGCCAGCCCGCGTTATTGCTGTTATTACAGTTCCAGTTATTACTAGAAGAAAAGACATTTGATACATTTGATACATTTTTATTATTTTTTAGACATAAATTTTGATGCATCATAAAAATGGAATAAGTATATTAGTCCATAGTAAGGAAACAAACAATACTGGAAACAATTACTAAAAATATGGTTATCACCTGTAATAGATAACTCACAAGTGACAAATTTTGGTGGTACCAAATATAAAACTGTTCCTAGAATGTATCTCTTATGCAAGCCCAGTTCTAGGTTTTGATAATTTCAATTAAACAGTACAGTTTGATGCTACTTTTAATGATTAATTTTAAAACAGTGGAGAAGTTGAATTGAAAATGTCCTAGCCAAAAGCAGAATTCCCAGCTCTCTAACACTTAAATGAGTAGCAGGGAGTAGTTAATGCCCTAGAAGCTAGACTTTGATCTGCCTGAGGCCTGATATTGATAGGAATTTGCTGATTTCAGTTAAATTTAGACTACAGATTACACCATCCTATCTCCTAAAGACCTCTCAGTATGAAAATAAAGACACTATTTTTTTTTCCTAGGATGACTAGATTGACTTGCAGGCCATCTTTATTTATTAAAAGTATTAACAATTATTTTTCTTCTCAGATCATGTTTTGTAAATAAGCTATTCTATCCTACGATCAGTTATGTGCAGCCAGATTTATTTCGTGAATCTGCATAATCCACGTTTTGAGTTAGGCATTTGTAAATGTATACATTATCTTCTTTTAATCCAGAGCTTTTAGTTAAATAGGAATGTTCAAGTTCAATCAAAAGAGAACTGTGGATATTAAAATGCTGTGTATTGCAGTTATATTTCTAAAAACAATAAAAATGAAGTGCATGATGAAAGAGAAATAGCTCTTATTTTCTAAATTCATAAAGTCAGCAAATGAACTTAGAAAAAATCATATTCTACAAAGAGCACACTTTCTGTTCTCACCTTAGGATACGCTTGCATTCAGAGTAGCATATAAAGTATTTTTACTCTTAGTCCTGCCATGGAAAATACTGGAAAATTTCAAGTATTTGACAGGTGAGAGAAGAGAATGTGATTGAGTACCCTGATGTTAGAGGAAAAAGTTTTATGTAGTGTCTTTTACCATCTATCACAAGAGCTGAGGTGTGGTCAGTAAGAGATTCTTTTTTTTTTTTTATTATTATCTTCTTTTGGCCTTGGGCCAGCCTATACTGGTTGCAAATTAAAACAGGCTGGTGGTCAAGAGTGGTAAGGGGTTATGCTGCAATGACTGCATTTTGCTTTAGGGTACAGCCACAGCTCTCAACTCTTTTTCTAGCAGAATGATGCAAAAATGCCCCCACATTCCTGAAACAGCAGATTGCCTCAAATCTCATGGGATTAGCTATAAAGTTAGAGTTTGATTAAAACAAATAAACAAAAAGGAGGTAGGGGGAAGTTGTCCCATCAATTTTTTAGGCATGTTATAGGCGATTAAAAAAGCTTCCAGTGTTAATAAGGGAAAATACAACTGAATAAATCAGCAGTGACAATGCCATCCAAATACACAGCAGACACTTTTTCCCAAGCGATTGTGTCTGTCTGTGGAAAGCAGTGCTTGTAAACTTCCATGCCTTCTAACTTCTTTAAAAAATGTTTTGAAAGTCTATAAACTGAATTGTGGAATAGTCATCAGGTAGAGCATAAAATGTGTGTTGGCTGGTTACAGACAAATGAGATGACAATACAGTAACTGAATCAAAACTTTCTTGTAAGAGGTTGTCTGACTTGTCATTTCATTTTAAAATTGGGAAAGTATGTTTGTTTCAGCTATATGTGCAGTGCCTATTTCATAACATCTCCAAGAATGTATTGAGTGAAAGACAGATACGATGTCAGATACAAACATAAGATGGTGTAAAAATATAGCCTATATATTAATGATAACTCAGAACTACATCTGGTAAAATTCCTATGAGTCTAAAAACACAGTGCCAAGTGAGTAATTAAAAAGAAACAAACTTTGCTTCCTTACCGAAGTTGCTTGAACAATAATTGCTTTCTAGAGTCCCACTCCTCTTACACTTTTGCTGGCACAGGGCAGCTGTAGGTTTCACAACTTTTTGAAAAGCAAAGAATAAATTGAAATTGAAATGAGGTATTTGATACAAGTGCAAAGCAGTATGCTTAAAAAAAAGATGAATAATCCTGATGTATACATTACTAGATATGGTATTGCAAGGGAGGAACACCCCAATCACAATATTCCTTTTCTCTGCCCTCCTCCAATCACCATCATTTCATGTGTGTCTCAGCTATGCATCTCTTCTAGTGACCTTACAGAATGGGATATTATGGAAAATTTACATTTGATTGCAGTGTGATCTTACATATGTAACTTACTTCGTGTTGTTGCCTGTTGTCATACAGCCCTAGTAGTACACTTAAAGTATCATAACATTGTATTACAGTAACACTTCAGAGGGAGGAGGTGGCCTTTCATCTGAAATTACTGTACTGTGATGGAAGAGATCAGAGTTCAAATTCCTGACTTTTTCTGAATCTTTCACATAGCTTCAGGGCATGTAGTACTGTATAGTTTTTAATGATGACATTTTGAATCACAACATAGTGTTTGAAGTACCTATTTAATATTAGGGATTGACATTTCCCTTCTGAAATGGAATGATCTGTGTATAAACAAGTGAGTACACTTTGTATTGTTTTCATCCTTGGGTGGATGTTAACAGTCTATGTACTTTACTCAGCTAACCCTTTCTATGTAATGTGTCGGGATGCAGTATTTTTAAGGCTTTTTATGTCCTTTTCAAATTTGTTTGGAATTGGTCAATGACATCGTCATTATTGGAAACACGAAGCTGAGACAGACAGATTAAAAAAAACCCCAAACCCCTACAATTACCCTAATTTCCAAGAAAAACTAGTTATGAAGAATACAGTTGCTTTTTTTTTTTTTTTTTTAAGTGGAGCATTTTGCAGAAGTTTCATTCAGCCTATACTTTCTGAAAAAGAACTTCTGACTAATTTTCCATTCAGTAATTTATACTTGTGCTTCTTTTTAATTGAAGTAATTTATTCTTTTTATAATTTTCCAGGTTTCTGAGATTCAACTGAATGGCATTAAAATTACTTTGCCTTCGGTGTTATGGCCATGACTGCTAGAAGATTTGCGTACTCACTGTTTTGCCTTTCAAATCCAAAGTTTAAAAATTGGACCCCATATTTTTCACTGATCTCAGGTGGTTTGTTCTTCTTGTTTTTTCAGTCTTCGCATGATTCGTATTCAATGAGACTCTTTAGAAAGTTAAATGCCTCCCACGAGGAAAAGTGTTCTGAAGAGGGAGTTACTATGTCTATGGAGACACATCTGGTCCTATTCTACATGATGTAGCCTCAGCCCTACAATCAGATCTACACACTCATAGGAGTGGAACTCCCACTGCCACCGCTTCTGCTGCCTTGATGCGTCTGCATAGTTGTTTTCTACCAGTGTGTATTTCTAAAAATATTTTTAATTATATGCTGAGTTGCTTTTTATAAAGTGACTTCTGTACAGAATACAATGTAGAAGTAATACACTATATGCAGCTACTAGAACTTTAAACTAAATGATAATTTTTCAAATTATTGTTCCAAATTACAGTTAGCATTTGGTGTAGGGTGCTATGCCATTTAATTAGTTTTCCTGTCTCACAGCACCAGTTGCTACGTCATGCAAATACCCCCTATCTCAATGCTACATGCAGCATAACAAAAACTAAGAATTTAATGTTCCTTGAGCCTTTCAGATCAGTGTTTGTAGTGGGAAGGTAAGAAATGTAGCAGGTAGATGAGCCACAGGTGCATGCCGGTATGGTAGCTACCAAAAATTTATTGAGGCGCTCTGATTTTTCTAAACTTAAAACGGATTGTGCATTACAAAATATTCTTCTTTGTCTTCTGAGGGTTTGGGTTGGTTTTTTTTTTTTTTTTGTGCTAACACTTCAAGTTCTACTTTGGATTTCAGTAAATTTTGGTTGGTGACTAACTACACCATGATTTGTCAGTAGAGGCAGCCTATTGTTTGTACAGATGATTAAGGTATTTTAGCGAACTGTGAATTAGAGAACTGAATTAAAAGTTTAGTTGCCTGTTTTTTTACATGTAGTCATATTGACAGACAAATGCATGACCTGATCCAATGAAATAAGAAAATCAATTACTTAACCATATGTATTGGATTAATCTTAATTCATTTTACTAATAAATGCTACACTATACATGTATTTCTTTAAGTAGTAATATTTTTAGGTAAGATAGACTGAGGTAATTCTTGAAAGTGCCTGCTGAAGTTAAATATTTTATTAATGTCTGGAGTTCTGTGCAAGTTTGAACAGGTCTGATTTGCAAGATAATAAGCTAAGTCTGTTTGAACTGAACACTTCTGAATGCAAATGATTGATCAGGGGTTTGGTGTGCTTTGGTTTGTTTTTAAGATCAGAAACGCCTACGCCATGCACAACTGATCAGACATTGAAATGACCTCTTATTTCTGTCTGCCTGACAAGTCCTTTTGAATACCTGCCCTCTGTTGTCATCTCTCAGGTGAGTTTACCTTGTTTTTATTTTCTAACACCGATGTTGTCATAAAAATTGATTTGGAATTAATTAGTAAAGTTACACCTCTTTTGCATGTGCACATACAAACAGTTCACAGAGCAAAACTCAATGGCAAAACCCTGAACACAAACGCAGTGTGACTTATCTGACAGCCTGCATTAGTTGAGACCAAGTGTTTGAACTAACAACTTCGTTAACAAGTGCTCTGTAGTGAAGAAGAGCTGAATTATTTATCAGTAGAGCAGCAGTGACATCCGAATGATTTACAGGTCATTATGATTTCATTTTTATAATGTTTATTTTCATCTATTTTAAATATCTTTCATTATCAGTATTTAAGCACCACAGCTTCTTGGTTTCCTGCTGACAGACCATTGCTGTCCTGACTTTTGATGTGTTTTAAGTACAAATCAGGTTGCAAAAACATCATAAATAATTTGGTTTTCTTCTATAACTGTATTTTAAATCCCCTACATTCAGGTTACAGAAATTATCCCTCAGTATCTCAGTAATGAGGTAGTTTTGGCAATACCTTCAGAGAAATCCTCCTCTGATCTTTCATATATGCTGTCTAGTCGTAAATATAAAACGAAACTTAATTTTATATTTCTGTATAATTTCCAATCCCTGAATTTTTAAAAATAAAAATGTTTTAGGAGAGTGTCATATTGACAGGATGTCGACAGGATCTAGAGAGGGCTCAGGTGGGTTCCATATGAATTTTGCTTGCTTGTAATAACTATATAAAGAAAAATACGGTCCGATTTTTACATATTAACTTGTGTAGAAGAAAGAGTTCCTTTAAATAAAACTATTTCCTGAAATATTTAGAACTTCTTATACAAAAGAATTTTGCTTATTCATTCTTCTACGGAATTTGCTAGTTACCTGTTAAAAATTTGAGAAGACATAGGAAAATTCTGTCAGCTGGAGTGAGTTACTGTTACACTGAACTCTCACCTGGATAGATTTCCTTTTAGTAATGTTAAGTAGATTCCCCCTTCAGTATATTAAGATAGTCCTTTGAGTATATGAATTTTAATTCATTCCCTCAGCATATGAAATACTAACAAACCATAAAGCTGTAATTTTTAATATACCTTCTATTACATTTTTTCTGTAATCCTCTCCTTGTCCTGTAATAATTAATTTTTCTAGGAAATAAAGTCAGTAAAACTTACTTGAGGTAACAGGAACTGTTGTGGTAGTAGGTGGAACTGTAGTTGTGGGTAACTTTTTTGGTCTAAATTTATAATGGCAAATAAAGCCATCAGCCGTTAAGCTTAAATCAGACAAAAACTGAATGAGCAACTCATTTCTCTCAGACAGAATAGGCCTGAAATAGAAAAACAAAAGAAAATGTTTCCATTGTTTTGAATGTCAAAGCCAAAAAGAATTAATAGCATTCTTCCTACAACAAAAAATAGAAAGCTTTTTGTTTTAAATATTAGTCCGAATGCAGTATCTGCCCCCAGACTAATACTGACATACATGTTTTTTCGTTGACATGTCAGACGTTGGTATTTTGAGTGTGAAACTCATTCTGATGAATCATCTAAACCTCTGATTTCTGAAGGTTATGACAAGTTATGAAGGTTATGAAGGTATCTTTAAATTCTTCCGTTTGACTTCATTGCAGACTTCACTTCCATGGAACGAAAGAGGCTAGACTAACACAGTTAGTGTTAGTTTGAAGAAATTCTCAGTATATAGCAGAGGTAAGTAAATGGGTTTTTAAAAATTTGTTTTTGCTTAATGAAAAACGTATCATGCATTTGGAGGGCCTTAAGAAAATTAATTCCATGTCGGATTCTGTAATTCTTCAACAAAACCCCAAAAGAAAAAAATGTTTTGGGTTATTATTTCTGTGGGCTCAGTTTTTCATTACCAAGGCCTTGAAGAGCTAATGGAGTTATTTTAGTATGTGAAATGTCGTGAACAAGCCCTGCTCAGTGTACTAGTTTTCAGTTTATAAACTGCATAGTACTTTCTGTGATACTAACTGCCTCTGGATGTGGTTGTAGTGCAATGGGACTTCATTCAAGACTACTGTTACAGAAAATCATATGGAATGCAAGCCTAGCCATAGCAGCTCTCCTCATTCTTCTGAGCTTTCCACAGACCTTGTCTCAGTATTTATTAATAATTAGTAACACCACTTTTTCAAGCAAAAAACAGTTTTTGGAAACTGGAGGAACAATAAACATAGGGGCAAAAGAATTGCGGTGAGGAGAGAGGGAAATAGGAAGTGGTTTTCAAATGTAGTTTTACTAAAATGACTCTTTTGTTTCTTCCCAGCAAGCCTGACAGATTTCATGAGCAGGAGTTCTTCAAAACACTTAACCAGGCCTCTGAAGTAAAAACTTCTGATCATCTCCCAGTTTCCTGACAGATGTTTCAGAAATCAGTTTATATTGATGGCTGATTCTGACATAACCAAAAGTAAGTGCCTGGTTATCTGGAATTCTGTAGATTTACAGATGCTGTGGTAGTTGCACAGATTAAGCTTTTCTTGCTGCAGTATTGGCGCAGGCTGTGGATGCACGAGGACACTGATTATCAGCTGCCTGAGAGCTTTGTGCTGCCTCCTGAACACCAAATCTGAAAAATCTGACCTAGTCTGTGTAACCTGTCCTTTTAAAACAGGCTTTTTATCTGAGAGACAGGTGTTTTTTTGAGTAGTTACTTTTTCTAATAAATTGTGATTATCATGTATGTATCATAATCATATTTAGCAATCCGGTATGTGATTACACTGTATGCTTGCTGGTCTGCAGGTGGACCTGAATTCATCTCTGCAACCAGCAAATGAGTTCAAGATACTCACTTTACTCATACGTCTGATCTATACCATTTCTGTGACCGAATGCCATGTTACATTATTTGTATCTGCTGGCTAATGAGTTCCACCTTGTATAATCACTGTGTTAGACATGTAACTAATACTCTTTATAGAAGGCTTGCTTCACAATTCAGTTGCACACCATGATTTCTGGTTCTTTTACAACACTCATATTGTCCTTATTGTTCTTCTGAACCCAGATGATACATTATGAAGATAATTCTACAGACCTAGGGGAAAATCCCCAAGAGCCATACACCCGTTTCACTGGATATAGAAGCTGCCTATATACAACTCTGCAAGGGAAAGTGACTGCGTTCCAGCTCTATGTCAGATCTCTGGTTAGGAAGCAGTGCTATCCTAAAATTGGCTTTCAGGACACTTCTAACATTCTGTAACAGGAAATTTCATCTCTAAGCTACATGGCCCAAGTCTCAGCCCAGTATTCTGCCCTTATTTTCCTGTTGCACAAAGTCCATACTAAAATGTCTATGTTTTGAAGCCCACTATGGTTTGTCAGGACAATTTACAGCTTGGACATGCTGTGGGGGTAGATGCCGAGCCACAGTTGAGATGTGGTTTTTCCTGAAAACTAGGAAGTGATTATGTAACTACTGCTAGAATTTAGCCTCTTGAATTATTTTAGCGGCCTGAATTACCTAGCACTTAAAGAACATTCTTACCCATAAGACTGTCAGTTACCAGTATCTTTTTATAGAGGAGCTTTTTAAACTTTACTACAAGAAGGGGGCCTGAAAAGAAATGAATGTAAGCCTGAAAATATGTAGAAAATTTCAAATCTGAAGAAAGGAGAAAAAAAAAAAAATAAAAATAAGTGTAACTCAAGATCCAAAGGCTAAGTTGGCTGAAGGAAACAGAAGTTAATATATTTCAGGTGCAGCCCTACCCTTAATTAAATTCTTGCCAAATTTCTAATAAATTTCCATAGGCCTAAGCTTACTCTATTTCTAGCACTATAAAGCTATTGCATAGCAGCTGTATGGAGAAGAAAAATCTTTAAAAAGACTCTTTAAAAAGGGTCCTACAGAACGTCTGCCTCCCCTCTCCTCTCCTGAGGGTGTATTACATAACCTTTAAAAATACCAACCAAACAAAAAGCACAAAAAATCCTTACAGTAAATCTCAGTCTAGCAAGCTATGCTTAGAAAGACTGAGGCATGCACCTCCTCCCCCTGTACCACAGTTAGTTGATCTTGGGAATCAAAATAGCTGCCACTTCTGAGACATAATTCTAGTCACACACCTCCATGTATTTTTTTTTTTTTAATAGCTTGTATTTTTTGAAACAGAACGCATCCTCTTAATCTTCTAAAGCTACTCAGCTTTAAGAAGCTTGATGGAAGAGGAACAATGGGAAAGGACAGGTAAATATTACTAGCCTCACTCAAAAAACTTTACACTTTTTTTGGGAATAATTACGATCCACTATTGCTAGACCTGATTAGTTACAGTGCCATTGGCTGGGTTGAGGGTGGCTGGGAGGCCTGGGGAGGGATGGGTTGTTTTTTTGGGGATAGGTGAGTTGTGGGTTGGGGGGAGTGTTGAGGGGGTTTAAGGGGCAGCAATTTGATAGCAAAGCTGGCAAAAGCCTGCTGTGCTACCCAGCACACTCAGGAAAGCCGTCTGTGCCATGAGAGAACGTGTCTGGGCCCAGATGGAAGAGATGGTGAGCAGCGATGTAAGAGCAGCCAGGGAACCAGCAGAAGGGAAGTGGCTGAGGGGAAAATGAGTCAGATAAAGTGAGTCAAGGAGCTAGTGAGTTCAGATGGATCCCTACACTTCAGTATCTATAATCAAAATGTACATATTAAGTGATGTTTGTGTTCAGCTACAATTAATACTGGTGTTATAGCAATATCAATAGCATTAGCATTAGTATTGATGTTATTAGATAGTGCTCTAATGAGGCTTGAGGGACAGGACAGAACATGGGCTGAAGCCAGGACTAGTCATGGAGGGAGAGAGAAAAGGGAAAACCTAGGGAGAGACAAGATACTAAGCAACTACTAGAATTTCAATTGGATTTACAAAAAGTCCTATTTAATTTAAGAAAGAATAAAAATCTTTCAGAATCCCAGTATAGAACTGTTAGCAAAATGACACATAGTGGTAGTGAAGCTCATAATTCAAGAAAGTTACTTACGCTGGTGGACTGTCTCCACAGTACTTCCCAATTCTTTTAGCATCGTTGATTTCCCCACCATTAAACACTGCGACATAGTCATATCTGCAGTAGTTGTCTCTCTCCACATCAAACTTCTCGAACTTTAACTCTATTAGCTGCAGGGAAAGTGTAAATATCTCATTAAGGTTTTGATATAGCAGGATTTATTAGTGCTTCTGTTAGTGACCTCTTCATATGAAATACTAATTGATTTTTCTTTTCATATAGGAAAAGTCCTTAATCCACTTAATTGTGAAGTACTTTAATCCACATGACTTCTCCAACAGATAGTATGACTCTAATAGTCTATAAAAAGTTTTGTTCGCAAATATATGCAAGTAACTTATGATAAAGTTATTTTAATGAGTGAATAAGAACAGGATAGTAGTGTTATGTGTTAAGTTGCTTAACCACAGAAAAGCTAAACCACGGAAAAGGGGCTTTTGGTATCATTCAAGATACGCTAAAGAAAAAGCAAAGGCAAAATTGGTGAGCTGCATGATTGAAATGGAGGTAATACATGCATTTAGGTTGCTTCTTTATATGAAGCACAGCAGTATTTAAATGACCTTCACATAAACAGCACAGATGAGGCTTGAATGACAACAGTGAATTGTGTTGATTGTAGATATGCAGGATTTCTCTTTCAAGGTCTGTCTCAATCAAAGATCTTATTATATATTTTAAGACTGTACAAAGGAAAATGAGTTATTTGTACATTGCATACACTTTGATTTACTGACATAGTAAAAATTATCTTGTTCTACATTCACAGTAATGACAGCCATTTATCACCCGATGTCTTAGTTTTGCCTGGATATGCTTTTGCACTATTCAGATGTGTAAGGCATCATTTTGTTTCCCATAAAGTATGAGTAACATAGAGGGACTTGGTTTCAGAGATGAGTAACATGCTTGTTTCAAAAACCTTATTGTCATGATGAAAAAATGCACTTTAAATGGAAGTACCCACCTGAATAATATTCCTGTGATCAAAAAAGATGGTATAGAAAGAAGTAATGCGACTGGGAGCAGAAATGTTACATTCTTCTTTCCATAGGCAAAACAGCAAGCCATAATATCTACTTTACTATTGTTCATAAGTGCACTTTGCACTAAAAAAGTAGTATTTCATAGATAGAAGCTCTTCACCATCATGAGAAGCTCCTCCATCTTCTGTTATAAACGAAGTAATTATTGGTTTGTATTAGGAGCAAAAGAGTGCCTTGTTTTATTGCTCACATGCTTGTGAAAGGGAAGTAGAGACAGCAGCACGTGAACTTTGGCAAAAGGAAGAGTGAACAGCTTTTCATGTGCACTTGAAGAGAGATGCTTACTCACTACTTCCCCAAAAAATGGCTTTTGTAACTGTCAAAATTCTGCCTAATTTGCATTCAGACAACCACTGTTGCAGTACATGAAAAATATATATTTGGAAACTCATAGATTTATGGAACAGGATCTTCAAAAGGCACATGATGTAACGCCCTTATTTTTATGCTTATATAGCCTTTCTTAAATCTTCTCTACAAGCTTAGGAAAAGTGTTTAGGCTTATCTAGAGATATTTGGAAAGAACCAAAGTAATCTGCAGTTTACAGATAAGGTTTTAAACATCACTGACTATCTACAGGATTGTTAAATGACCTGTATCTAGCAAGCAAGGAATGTGGATTAAAGAGAAGTACAGGGAAGACTAAGCTGACAAACTGTTTCAGTTCAAGGGAGAAAATATCTTGGTAAATGGAAAAGTATGAAAGAACTGAAGAATATATTTATCTAAGGTGGCTTTTTATTTGGAGGATTACGGTCATGAACAGAAGATTAAGAGGAAAATCATCCTTACATGTACAGGAATTTTAAAAGCTGGACATGGTTAAGAAAAGCAACCTACCAAACACGCTTGGAGACCAAAACTTTCAATCATTGTGGACTTTCTGCCAAGGTACAGAACAGATGGCTCAGCAACAACTAGAAAATGGATTGACATTAACCCTATAGCATGGGGAACACACTTGTGTTTGCTATGTGTGGCAAATGGTGGCAAATGAGCCCTCTTGGTCTCCTGTCACATCTCTTCAGGTCTTAATGAAGTGGTAACATATGTTCTGACAGCATCTGGCTAATTAAACAAGCATGTTATGAGATGGAGCTTTCAAAATATGAAATACAACGAACTATGAAATGCACTTTGAAAATCCCTGTGCAGAACACATTCAGATAGATTCCCTGTACTATAAACAGAGTAAAATAATTTCTGCTTTTAGTAAGTTCGATCAGCTCTGCCTGGGTACCTCAGTAACAATCTACAGCAGCACCAAAACCCCTACAAATGTTGTTAGACTTAAACCTAGCACTGATCATCATCATCATGTTTGGTCCTGAGATGATCACCTGCCCTAACTTAGTTTGCATGACATTTTGTTAAATAACAAAATAATCTTTAAAAAATTTGTTTTAAAAGCCTCACCAGTCACTGATGCTTTAAAAAGTTTAGGGAAATGTATCAATGTACAGAAGAGGACCTACAATGTTGAGAAAGCATGGGAGTTACTGGAGTGAGCCAGGTAATACGTGAGAGGAAGGTGGATATCACTGGAGTGTGGGTGTGCCTGCACTCCTTGCATGTACCCAATTTCACATTTCAGCCAGAGAGCATTTTTCCTGTTTCAGTGCAACGCAGGCAGCGCGTTGTGCGCGCAGGCTGCTGAGGAGGTGTGAGGCCTTGCAGACCATGGGGGCCTTACCTGGTTCTTCGGGGCGACGATGTGCCAAGAGCAGGTGACTCCCGCTGGGTAGTCTCGCTCCGGCCAGTTGGGCGTTTGGAAGGACCCCGACGGCTTCTCCAGTCGTCCCCCACAGTACTGATCCCCTGCAAGTACAGTGCACCGTGCTGACCGCAGTGCAAGAGGGACGCGGGTGACCTGTGTCGTGCACTTGTTTTACTGCAGGGGCCTCGGTGAGGGAGACGTGGCCGGTCCCAGCCGGGTCCGTCCGCCTCTGCCACGGCCCCACCACAGGATGTGGCTGAGCCCTTCAGCTCAGCTGGTGGCACTTCTGGGAAAACATGTTTAATAAAGGGCAGAAAATGCCAAATGCAGATAAAGAGAGGGATAAAAAGAGTGAGAAACTTTCCTTCGAACGCCAGGGTCAGCGGAGGAGACGCAGGTGCTGGAGCAGCCACTCCTGCAGCCCACAGAGGAGCTGTGCCAGGGCTGACGGGCATTTCTGAAGGAACTGCAACCTGTGGAGATCCCACAATGGAGTGGGTCTTTTTCCTTCATGTTTCTTCCTCCCAGTCCCAAATTACAAAGCTACAGCAGGTATGTAATCCCTATTTATAATACGATTATGAGCCTTCTTTATTAAATAAACTCAATCGTGTCACAGTCATTTAATATATATTTCAAGAAGTTATCAATACAGGGATACAACTGGAAGGACTAATAAATTACTCATCACCTGCACTGTGTCTGCCCAACAACCTGTCTAGTCTGGTATGATGCTAATAGCAAAAGCCTTGAAAGAGAGTCACTCAGCAGGGCAATCCCACCTCCCTGTAAGCTCCCAGCCTCTTACATGGTCTTCCCAAACACAAGGCAATACCTTTATGTTCAATAATACTTAACAAATGTACATGTTATTCTAATTGTTTTTAAATCAGTATAGAAATTGACAATCCACAATGTCCCCCAGCACAGCACTCCATTTAACAGCTTAACAGCTGAGAAAAATCACCTTCTCCTTTCCTTTGCAGCCACTTGCTCATCTGGTTTTTGTATTAGAAGAGACAGTGACTGTGGTCCCCATTCACCAGTCATGACTCAGAGCCCACTCCTAAGCTCCCCTTGACGTTCTCTTTTCCAGCATAAAGTGGTCCGTGCTGTGCAGGTGGTCTCTGTAGATGTTTCTTAATTCTATCATACTTGTTACCTCTGCTTCTGATAGTTTTATTATATCATGTTCTGAGATGGGGACATTAGAATGGCACACAGTATTCAAGATGTAGATTCATTATGGGTTTACAGTGGCATTTTTTGTTGTTGCTGTTGCTTGGTCTTTATTTCCTTTCAAAAAATTGTTCTATTTCTTTTTCTTTTTTGATACCTCTCGAGCACTGGATTGATGCTTAACTATTGTTTTCATAAATAATCTATTTTAAACCAAAGATCTTATTCTTAAGCAGTAATAGTCAATTCAGAGCCCATTGTACTGTACAAAAAGTTAGGGTATTTTCCACTTATTTGCAACATTTATCTGTATTGGATTTAATCTGCCACTTTATTGATGAGCTGTTAACGTATTGCTGCTAGGTGCAGTTCTTCTGCAACTCTTACAATAGTTAGCCCTCCTCTTTATTACTTTGATTAATAGTAACAGCTAAACAGTTATACTTTGCTATGTGCTAAGCAAGATAATTAATGAATACTTTGAACAGCACAATCCCTACTATCTCTGGCATCGCATCTTTTTAAGCATTAATGTGACTCTCCATAGAATTGTACGGTTATATTTGTCTTCAGCACATACATAATTGTTAATTACCTCTTTCATGTGGTTCTGCTGCAGAAAACTTCGCAATGAATCCACTTCCAGCAGTGTTAGCATCTGAAGTCATCTGCACCAACATTTTATTGCTGCTGGATACAAGGGCACCTGGTTTCACAGTACCACAGAACCTGCCAATGCGTTGTCCATTGACATGGCCACTGTATATATCCACAAAATCATATCGGCACAAGTTGTCACTTTCCAGGTCTAAATATCTAAAAGAAAGAACCACCACTTTTCCTTCTGGGACCTGCAGAGAGAGAGAGAGAGAGGAGGAAGGGAGGGAGAGATGTACCTTAAATTGTGACTGACACCATGTATCTGTCTGATCCCACTATTTGCATGAGTGTTTTCATATCCTTCCCTTCTCGCCAGGTAAGGTTTTTTTGTCAACTATACTCCAGGCAGAATGTTTTTTAACATCACATTGGACTAATCATAAAAACAAAGCTCTGGCCATCTCTGTTGCCATTATCTTCTTCCTGATCCACAGTATCATCTAGCCAGGCTCATACACTTGATTATATACCATCACCACCCAGTTCAGTTTGGCATGTTTTTCTTATTTTCTGTTAAAAGTATGCAATCAGCCATGGAGCTCCCTGTCACCAAGTAAGGTGGGCAGGATGAGATTAATATGGTTAAAAAAAATATGGAATAAGCAATATACAATTTTGAGCAAATGACATGGCCTCTTTTATTTTGCTGATTTGTGTCGTAACATTTCATAGTTTGAACGATTTTTTTATTTACTGACACATAACTTATAAATAAAATTGGCAACTCTATGGCTAATGCTGTACAGCCCTAATATTTAGTTATTTAAGGGAGTACTGCAGTGAAATAATTATATTTTGAAAGAATACATAAAACTATAAACAGAGTTCGACAGAACTGTTAGTGGGTATCCTCAATACAGAAAAGAATTTTGCTTTCTGAAATATCTGAGGAAACATAAGACAGGGCAGATCTTACATATCTCTATCTGTGGATGTTGTGAAAGAGACAAGAGTACTGAGAAGATGTAAATTAAGAGAGCATAATAGTTTACAAGGAGGATAACATTTCCTGGGATAGAGCTGCAAGCTTTTAAGAGAATAAGCAGCATATTGAGAAGTTAAAACTATTCTAACAAAGCACTCAATGGAGGGCAAGAAGAAGGGAAACTGTATTTTAAAGTACAGAGAGACCCTAGACAGGCAGAGTGTGATTATCTGCATTTAATTCATAGCCTGGTAGAATGGTTACCTATTAAAATAATTGCAGCTGTTCTATTTTACTGAGACACTATTATTTTCTGCTTTAAATATATAACACACACTTAATATATCTGCAGTAAGTCCACATTTAAGAGTTTTTTTTTTTTTTCCTTGCTTAACACTGACTCATTTTAAAACACCAGTTTGAGATAAACTACAACTGGTCCTATATGAAATTGTCAAACAGTGTTTTAATGTTGTGTGTTTCGGAAATAATCACATAACCCACAGAAGATACTAATACAGGCAGCAGCTCTATATGTAGTGAAAAATGTGCTGTAGATACGTTAAGGTTGCTCATTCATGTAGCTGCTTTTATGTCCATTGCTGATAGTGATCCTGCAGCAGGACAGACTTTTGCATGAGCTGTTTTCAACTGCCCCGCGGCCCACGTACATACTGGCTCACCCGCCCCGTGAGAGTTCCTGTTGCTGGTTTCAAAGAATTTAAGTTCAGAGTTCTCTCAAAAATGCATTCAATTCCCCTGTGCTGACATATATCACTACTACTACTACTACATCAAAACCACAAAACTCATCTAATCTTACCCAGAAATTCCAAAGCATGATGACTATGTTTTAAAAAACTTTAAAGCCAGATGTTAGGTTTAAAACTCATGCTACTGAAGCAAGCAAGCCCTATAGCTGGTATCAGAAAATACCCCACATGTATATTTAGTCAGCATAAGGCCAATACAGACACATGGTCATGTTGTAAGATACTCTGTGAAAGCAATACGCCTCCTTGAATCACTGCTCTCATAACTCTATCTTATTATTGCATTCACTTGTCTTCTGGTCTGAATCACTAAAAAGCATTAAGACATGGTCATTTTAACAAAAAAAGAGCTAAAAGGAATTTGATATTCCTCTCAGAAGAACTGAACGTTATTTATGGTCACTCTAAAAACTCTATGTGACCGGACAAATCAGTTCAAAAATTCTGGCTGTAAAGTTAGCCAGACAAGATCAGATTTAGACAGTTAAATTGAAGCAGCCTTTTTTCCAGAAATAGGTATGTAAAATAACATATGCTCTTTTGAGGTGGAAGACTCATTATTCATAAGTTTGTACAACTGGTACAACAGGATCCAAATAAGGTAACCCTTAGAGGTTATCAAGTTCTAAAACAGACAGAACTGTTAGGCCTACAGTTAAGATTATCCAGTGTTTTCTGCCACAGTGTCTTGCAGCCTTGTCACAACTTACCCATCTTCAAGAAGTTTCCCGTTTTCCTTCCACTGTTTCTGAAAGTTGAGCAGCAGTTGCTCTATCATATTAGATTAAAGTTACGTCAGTGCTTGTGAGATTTTCTCCTACTTTCTCAGCTTGAATTGCTTATTTGAAGACACCTACTCCCTCCCAGAGTTTGAAGAAGGAAGTTGAAATGTAAGAGGCGGCTGTTCCTGGAGTAAGAAAAGGCCTTTTTGCTGTCCTTGTAGAAAGGCATTCAGATTTAGCCAACTGGTTATCCCTCAGTAATGCTGGTGGGTGCTCACTGAGAGCTTTGTTCCACAAGCACATCGAACCAGCGTTGCTCTGCTCTCACCAGCCTCAAGGCACTCTGTCCCACCCCCCGCTATTCTGCGCTCTCATCCTGCCCCAAGTGGGGCGTGGGGAACCAGGATGTGGGACTGACCCACGCTCAAGAGCGAGAGGACGCTGGCAAAGCAGCCAAGCTCTGAACTGCCAGCCAACCATTCACTCAAGTCTTGGGTTTTCTGTTTCATGGTATAAGTAATTCTGTGCAGCGCTGTATGCTTCCTTCTCCTCTCTCCACCACTGACTATGTTATACTATACTACATAACATTATCTAATTATATTTCATTATAGTTTTTACTCTCTCCAGCTTCTATTAGTTCAGTCTACTAATTCAGTCTACAGAGTTTCTAAGTTTTGTTTCGTGACAGTTCGTGAGAAAATGTGTAGGAAAAACTCAGCCACATGGTCATGAATGTTTAACAAGGAGCCTACTCCAGCGTTTAGTTGTCAGAATAATCCTTGCTCACATTTAGCTGAATTTGGGGAGATAAGTAATTTACAGAAATATAAAAACTGGGGCCCCTAATCACAGTCACTACTTACTGCCATTACTTTATAAAATAATGTCATTGCTTATTAAAATAATATTTGTCATTGTTCACAAAAATAACAATTTTTTTTCAGCATATTAACTCAAATACAAATTTGTGGTCTGACCAGATGACATTCAAGAGTGCAGAGGATGGTGGTTTCACGTTCTGTCAGCAGCCTTTCCAGTTTGCAGCTACTCCCAAGGAATCCCACCCTAAAAACAAGCATCTTTGCAAAACAATACTTTTCTTTCATTTCTAATATTTCCCTTTTTTTAAATGTTGAAAACTAATGCGCTAAAATCTGCCAGTGTTTATCCTAGGACATTTAAAATATTGCTCCATGAGAAACACAGGGGAGAAAGCAAAGGCCAGCATGACTCAGTATTGTTTACTTTGAGCCATGTCTGAGCCTGATGCAGTAAGATGATGGGATACCTCAAATGAAGAACTGGAAGGAACTGCAGCTCTTAAGAAAAAAAAAAAAAAAAAAAAAAAAAGGAAGGGTCAAAGGAAGAATATGAGAAGAATATGAGAATATGGGATGCTTCCCCTGCAGGGTGTGCCTTGTTTTCCTGTTTTATCCATCCAGCTGGTATCTTTCAACAACAGAGGCACTTTAGCTTCTGCCTCTCGTCACATCAAGGGTGACTGACCCATACTTTCCCTCTGTTTCCCTTACTTTAACTCTATGAACTTCTTTAGGATCAGAAATTATGACTCTAAACTCGTGTGAAGGATGCCTTACTCCTGTTGAAGGCTAAAGGAAAATAGCACTCCCTGAATTTTTAGGAGGAGTTCTCCTAGAGCATAATTCCCTGAAATCATCCATGTAGATTATTAACCTTTGCAAATGGGCATGATAATTTTCTATATACAACTCATCACAATATAAGATCCCTAGGTTTTTTTTCGTTATCATTCGTTGCAAGAATTTCACATATTGTTAATCAAAGTTCACTTACATTTAAAGAAGTTAAGCTGGTTTTCTGTTGTTGCTCTGACTGAACACAAAACCTTCTTTTCATCATTGTGCCTCCCTGTTTCTGGGGAGGATTCCCCAACTGTTATAATTTTTAAAATTACTTGGTTTAGATTATTTGCTTCAAAAATAGTCTTTTGGTGGGTGAAAAACCCTTAAATTCTGACTTTCTAAGAAAATATTTAGCCTATTTTTTAAACCTATATTAGATATGGGTTTAATATATTTTGGTATATGTTTAATATCAAAATGTTGATTGCATGTTTTACCTTATCAGTCCTACGTAGACTTGAAAAATACATCAGCTACCTGCAAGCCAAAGATAGTTTCTCTCTATTGAGAAGGAATGTGAAAGTTATTTGGAGTTATATCCTGGGAAGAACCACAGCTCCTGCCTAGTTGCTTGTTCCCTACCTCCATCCTTTCCAGCCATAAAGGAACAATTTTTAAAACAATTTGTACTAGCTTGCTCTCCCTGACAAAGACACTAGATTCTGTTCAGCTATTTCTTTTCTGGCAATACAACTATGCATAGAGATCTGTTCTCTACTGGAAGGGCAGTTTTACAATGATATGGGAAAATGAATGCTTAAAATGTAGAGAAAATGATTTAAAATATTTCACTCCCCCAGGGCAGATTCCCAACTGCCCTGGTAAGTTAATTTTTCAAACCTTGCTTATTGTCAGCAAACTTGCTGGAACACAGCTCCTGAACCTATAAAAATATAACCTTACATAACTCTGACAGTCTTCAGTATTATTGTTGCACAGAAAGTTGTTAGAGTTTTATGGGAACTATGCAGTCTGCCAGAAAAAGACAGGACAGCAGTCCAGATTCTTGGACTGTGTGACACATTTATGTGAGGTGATGGCCAAGAAGGATTACAAGAGTATTAAAAGTAAATGCATGTGACATATTTTAGATAAAGCTATATACATTACTATAGGAAAGGAAATAGCTGTACAAATGACTTCTTAGCAAAGTCAGTTAAAAGCTGCTGGGTAGTCTGCCAAGGTTGTAATATAACCACAAGCATGTGCTGAACACTTCTTAGACCTCTTAGAATAGAGAAGCTGTTTTCTTTAGCCATCTGAAAAAGTCCCAGTCTCTTGAAATAACATAACCATAATTGAGTTAGAGTGACTCTTCTAGCTTTAGTAAACCAGTTGGAAAGCTTTCAGCTGATACCTGAATGCTACATTGCTTTATCTGTACTACCCATCATGATTTCTAAACCTATTTTCTTCTAAAGAATGAATTAGCTTTCACTGTCTCTCTGTGGATTTCTTCTATAGACGATGAGATCCTGTAGTTGAGAAAACAACAGCTTCATGCTTCTTGTGACCCAGACGCAAAATGAATCAATGTCTCTTCCAGTTTTGCAGACTTGTCAGATCCTGCATTAGGCAGAGTGTTTTCAGGAAGGTGTTCACAGCCCTTGGCTAAAACGGACAGGCAAAAAGTCTTAGTCACCTTCTAAGATCAGATGCTAAATGTGGAAGCCTAACAGTAACTACAGCATATTTCTTCATGGCAGTGTAACTGGCTTTCTTACTTGGTGCTATGGCAAGCTATTCTGAGCCTCCGCAGTACCTGGTGGAAGGATTTTCTTGCTTAAATTCAGGCTAACCAGACCCTTGAGTGTACCACTTCTCCTCAGTTTGGTAAATCATCCTCTTTTTAAAGCGGGTGCAGGCTTAGCCCTTGCCTTCCCTACATCCTTCCTGCACATCCAAAAGACAAGGTGTTCTACACAGTGGAAAATAAATCATCTTGACTTAGTGAACAATATTATCTAATAGGGGTTAAATGATGTGTGGGCACAAGAAAGCCTGGACTTCTACAGCCTGTGCAGCCCTTCTCTAGCTCCAACTGAGCTGCAGAGAATAGGTATGGAGCAGTCGAAGAGCAAGAGTAAACGGCACAGCAGAACAGTGGGAGTCAGGGTGGTCATGAAATGCCAGAAGCCACCAAGTTTCTCCCAGTGTCAATAAGGCCCAAGTGCAGACACAGCTCTGCTGCAGTTTTGTGGTAATGCTTCTTACAACATCCAGGCTAACCTGGATGCTCTCAACTTGTTGGCAACAGCCACATTAAGTCTGCAATGAAACCACTCTGTATGGAATTTTTAAACACAATTGTTCCCTTCTCCCTCTTGATCATCCCCATGATGAAGGGTAGATCCATGGGATGCTTCAGAAAATGCTGCTTCAGTGCTGCCTCCATTTGTAGTTTGAATTTTTTAATGGTAAAAATCTTATGGTGTTAAAATTATTATTTTCCTCCAGATTCAATTTTGAACTTTTGAAGATCTAATACTGAGTTGTACTGGTAAACTAACTTTGATTTTTTTTTTTCCCTTTCATTTAAGGCATGTGTGTATGATTCCAAATGCAATCTGCATCTGCTCTTCAGATTGTGAGGTGGGCCATGCTAATTGCTGTAATCTCAGCCCCTTGACAGCAGGAAGCAAGTTTATTTACGAGCATACACTGTATTTCACATCATACTCTTCTGGATAAAGTCAGTCACAGATTAAAGGTAATCTCCAACTTGTCCCTGATAATAATAATGCATAAAGGTGCAGAAAGCAACTGTTGCATCTTCACTGGTATGCTTCAGATAAAACGATTAAACTTACATTGCTCGTTTGGTATGAGAGTCGTTTTAACTGAACACTGTAAACAGATCAATGTCTCCTGCTTTGCGTCAGCATCTCTATAGTAGCAGGAGACAATTATCCTGTGACATCCTATTCTACTACCAACATCTAACCTGTAATGCAGCCTTTGAAATGAAGTTGTTTTCAGTGATCCCATCAACACACAGACTAATTTTTTTTTTAATCCTTTCTTATATGTTTGTTTGTTTTTTTTTTTTTCTGCAAAGCCCATATAGCCCATATTCTAGGTCTGAATATCAGGGATGATCTTAGTGAACTGTGCCTAAAAAATGGGAGAGGGAATTTGGTGGGCTAATTTGGGGGATTTAATTTATGCAGATGTGAGGAAAGGTAATCACTAACTCAGGTCCCTTTCTCCAAGACTGTTGGATAAGGACACATCCAGCACTGGAGTGTTTAGTCCTAGCTGTTTAGAGGCATTTACTGTCCATGAATACAATGTCCCTGCCCCACAGTCTCATTTCAGCATCAAAATATCAATCCTACCATATGCTTTCACATGGTCATTCATATATGTAACAACGCTTTCCTATTGCTTTGTCAGCTTGCTATACGACATACTCCAGATTTCCTGGCTGGCAAAACACTGTTACTAGCACACTACAAGCAAACTTGCCTGAATTTTTCGGCTGTGTTTGAAACTTTTTCTGTGTCTTATTGCCAACAAATTTTGCTTTCATTATCTACACCTCACGGCTTTACGTTAATCCATTTGATCTAACTAACTATTGCTTTCTGCAGTATCTGGAAGGATAGATGTTTGCCTTCCAGTGGGTTAATTTGAAACAATTAGAGATATATCTATGGAAGTCAATGAAAATTTGCTTCTGACATTAGGCAAGGTCAGTTCTATTTCAGCCACTATTGTTGTATTACAGCAACCCTAAAAAGCTCCAGATAGTTGAGCTGCTCAGAGTTACTGAGTTCATTATTGCACATACGTTATCCCATATAAACACTGGCATTAACAACAAATAGCTCTCCATTGTCTTCAGCACTGATTTTGTGATATTAAAAATTCTTACTGTGATTTTCCAAGTACATTTGCTGTTTGGAGGGTAGACTCCAGGAAATCCTTCACTCCCAATAAACCCTGACTCTCCAGATACAACTCCTCCACATGTAAATGTAGGCCTGAGAATAACAGGAAAAATAGTACTTAATTTTTAAATATATTTCATTTATTCTCTCCATAATAGTAAAGAGGCACAGACTGTCTTATACTTAGAAACACAGTTTAAATACATAAAAACATTGCTAACTTTAAACATATGTTTTATTACTTAATTACATAATTTCACTATTGACACAGAATGTGCAATTTAACACACAAACTTGGGGGCAAAGAAAATTAACTACTTGGACCTTAATTCTGGGTTTACACAGACTGTTATCCTGCCTTCCTTTTTCAATTCATAAGATGGAAGGTGTGGTGGTGTGATAAATCATTGTAAATTGCTATTGTAATGAAAAAATAATTATTAAAAAGTCATTAGTAATGACTTTTTACAGTATATATAATAGTAGTTAAAATAGCACAGTAATAAAAATAACTTTTAATTCCTTTCTATTCCAGCCTGAAATGCTTTGGATTTAGGTATGTTAACCAAGTCGCTTCAGAAGTTTTGCGTGCCGCCGGAACCCAACCCACCGTGCGCCCAAGTCCTGCCACCCTAGCCCGGTGATGGCTCGTACCTCCCGCTGTCGCCGGTCAGAGCTGAGGCCAGGGGTCGGTTCCCTGCCCCGGCCACGCCGCGGGGACACGCAAGGAGCCGCGGAACGGCCCTGCGCAGATCCACGGCGCTACCGCGGAGAGTGAGTGAGCGCCCCGCTGAGCTTTAGGCATCGGGATAGCGTACCGTACCGTATATATAAGGTTACGTTATACTACGTGACTTATTCTGTTACACGGGGCTGCTCTCGCAGTGGCGCGTTTCCGTGGAAAAAGCCCGTGTCCGTGTCCGTGCCCTGTTTTGGCGCAATAACGGGCAATAAACCCCCGCGGGTGCTGCCCGGGGGTCAGCGGAGGTGTCCGCGCACCCCACGGATGCGCGATGGGCACCGCTCCTGCGGAGGGAGGGGAGGGAGGGAGGGGGGGAGGGAGGAAGGAGCAGCGCCGTGCCCGGGGCGGCGCAGCGCTGCGCGGGCGCGGAGGGACGCGCGGTACCTGTGCGGAGGGGTCGCGGGGCGCGCCGCCGCCGCCAGCAGCAGCAGCGGGAGCAGCGGGGCGGCGGGCGGCATCTCCGGGCGGCGGCGGCGGCGGCGGCGGCAGGGGCAGGGGCAGGGCTGGGCGCGGAGCCGCTCCTCCGCCTGCTCCTCCGTGTGCGCCGGGGCCGGGGGAGGAGGGAAAGCCTTCCGCGGCCCTCCGCCCCCGGGGCAGGGCAGCGCCGGGCAGGGCCGCCCGCCCGCCCTCCCGCTCGCTTTCTCTCCCTCTCGCTCTCTCCGGCGGGCGAGGCGCTGCGCGGCCGCGGAGCTGCGGGAGCCGCCGGCCGCCCCTTTCCCCCGCGGGCCGTGCCCCGCGTGTGCCCAGCCCCGCCCCGCCGTCCCCCGGGGAGGTGGGCGGCCGTGCTGCAGCCTCGGCCCCGGGGGCCCCCCGGCACCGCGTATTTTGCGCACGCAGGGGCTGAAGGAGCGCGCAGCGCCCGGGGGAGGGGGGGGAGGTGTCAGCGGGAGCAGCCCAAAGCCCGCAGCCCCCTGCAGCACCCTGCTCCCTGTCCTCAGGTGGCACAGTGGGGGTGTTTGTCCTGGTCATGAATGAACTCAGTGTCACCATTTGTGCAATCGTGTACAGCTTTGCCAGTGCTTGAAAAATAGTAATGCTACTTTAACATTTGTTCTTTATTTAAATTCTAAAGTAAACTTAAAATGCTTCGTCTTGTTTACCAATTGGTAATCTTGACTCAGTAGCCTTTTCGCTCTGGCTGTGAAAGATACTCTTTAGAGGGCTGTGGCAGAGCTCGCAGTAATGAACTCAATACTTGCGTGTTTGTAGGACTTGGGCCAAAGTTGTTTGAGAAAATAAATGAAAAATTAAGTCAGTATTCTTATTAAACACAAGAAAACTTGACATTTTAAAAAACTTTTCCAGAAACCGCATTGTTATTGCTGTTGGATGATGACATACAGATTATCACGTCAATAAACAATAATTTATCTTTTAAGGATTGTTTTAAGAAGTGCCTGTCCCTCTTCTTGCTCTAAGTCCTTCTTCCCATATACACCTATTGCAGGAGAAGAAGGTAAGTGTGGAGTAAAGTGTTCAGGCACAGCCAACTGACACAAAGACTGGAGGAACTAAACAGAAGTTCTGCTGCATGCAAGGCAGCTTGTAAACCTATTCTCTTATTTTTAGCTTATTTTTAAGCACTTAACATTCATATTCTTGCAAAATACAAAGAAGGGCATCCCACTCCCAAGGCTTTAAAGAAGTGCTGTGCATTAGTGAGGATGCTCTGAGGATTAAACAGGAAGTGGGTGCTGCAATTTAGCAGATGTGATACCTGTACTCTCCCTTCCGCAGTGCTGGATGAAGAAAGCGGTAGAATAACCTGGATGCACACTTGCTAAATTTCCCAGAGGATTTGTATGGGAGCAGTGCAGCTGCTATTGGGATATCCCAGATCCTTGGAGGCTGCCCGCAAGATGGCTGGTAAGTAAGAGGTGCCAACAGCATTTCTGTGTGCACAGAGGCAATGGAAGACAGCACAGAGCAGAGGCAGACATGTGCATGTGTTTTGCAGAGGCCCAGGTTTTGTATGAGTGCATGTGTGTCAGTGGCCAGCTGGGAATGCCTGGCATGCAGCTTTGAGGAGGGGCAGCCCCACATCCCCCCACGTGGGCCTGGAGGAAGGAGCAGGACACATCTAGGCAAGGCTTGGTGAAGGACTGGGGCAGGGAGCCCAGTCCACACAAAGGGGACGGTGGAAACAGAGAAGATGATAACGTGGTCAGAGCAGAGATAGTATTTGCAGCTGTATTTTGAACTGATTGGAAGGGGCAGAAATTGGAAATAAGAAAACTAAAAAGGAGACATTTACTTATTTCATGACCAACAGGATGCTGGTTAGCAACCAAAAGTTTAACCGCTACCACTAGGTGTACTGGGTTTAGTCATGAAGGTAATGAAGATTAATACAAATTGCTAGATATGGAAGTCAGTGTATATGACAAGGAGTTGTGTAATCCTTGCACCAGAGACACGAGTTCCCTGCTGCTCCTCTTTGTCAACAATTTTGAGGTTTAGAGAAGACCCACTATTTAAAAACAAGAAAGTATTTCAGGCCTTGTATCCACTGAAGATCTGGCCTCCATGTAAAACCACCAGAACAGGCTGTTAGTTCCCATGGATTACATGTTCAAGGACTCTTTTACATGTGGTTGCTGCAGACTTTTAACCTTTTCCAAGGGTAGTTTTAAACTTCTGAACAGTTGATGTGATAACAGGTTCTGCATTACCACCCAAGAATATCTGCAGATCTGTGCAGCAAAGGGACCACTCAGGCCTGATGAGCAAATCGAGTCAGAGAACAGGCTGCTGGCAAAGATCCCCCCGACCTGCACCCAGCACAGGCAGCCTGGCTCCTGCACCTTTGCTGTATTGGGAACAACAGCAGCATCACTCCCCAGCACTGGCTATCCAGGAGCACACCCTAAATTACAGACGACAAACAAGGCACTCAGTGTAAATTAAACTGTATTTACCAAATGCAGATGATGTTGCTAGAGAGAATTCACCTGTGAACTAAAACAGAGATGTCTGGCTGGTTTCCATCAATGACTGCAGAAGGAACAGAAGAGTAAAAGGGCAGTAAATAGTTACCCATAAATAAAGGTGTTAGCATTGACATTAATCTTAAACTAAATTAATGTTAGGAACACAGAAACGGAAGTGACCTTTCTTCTTCAGCAAGTCCAGTCCACTACTGTTGTGGGAACCAAATCAAATAAACCCTTTCATAAATTGATGATACTTCATTTCTGAAGTTAGGAAGCTGCTCAGTCAGCATCGGTTAGAATCCCTGTCTTTGCAGGATAAAACCCTGAAATGCACAGTTTGGAACTGTATGTATGAAATTGATACAAATTAAGCTATAAAGGTTTTAGGCTTAAAACCAAAAGATGGCAGATTCACAGTCTCATGCAATCTTAATTATGTTGCCTTGTGTATGTATTCTTTGCATAAATGATGCATAGGTTATGTGACAAAAATAGTATGGAATTGCATAAGCAAAGACTCTGTGTTAATGTGCACAAAAAATGTCTAACTTTTGACAGTTGACTTTGCAACACAAGTAACCTTCCTTTCTTTTCTAATGTAGTTTCTTTTTGAAGGTAGAACAAAAACTGTTTTCTGTTACGTGTGTCCCTGAGGCATCTACAGGCTTGGAATTATGAATCTTTAGTGATAAACTATTTAATGTTTAAACTACAGAGCTAGTGCCATAGTAATTATTAAAAAATGCCCACTGTCCTAGGGTGACATTGCCTCCTGTAGTGGTCTAGAAGTAACGCTCGGCCTGAGTGACCTGTCTTCTCCCTTCGGCTGCTGCTAGCTCTCCTGGGCTAAGCTGGTGATGCTGGTGATCCAGGGGGGGGGTGCTTCTCCCTGTCAGTCATTGAAGAAAGGGATTTTGTACACAAAACTAACAAGAGACAAATTTCCTAATGAATGTCTGCCAAGCATGACCTTGTCTGCCTGAAAACGAGACAACTACTGAAGTGGAAAGGGGAAACCTTAAGCTGAAATGTAACCCTGTGCAACAGTCAGTCACTGAGATGTTCTCTGAAAAGACTGTGAAAATGATGGTGCAAGGCAAGTGGAGGTGGTCCTGCTCTTCCACCTGTCCCTCCGTGCAGCCCTGCCATTCTTTCTGTGACAAATTTAATACTGATGTTGCTGATGATGCAGCATCCAGAATGGCCTGTTGATCTGACTGAAAATGAAACCCCTCCCTAAAAGTTTAGTTTCCTAATCTTTGTGCTACATCTTTCAGGCTTTTCACCAAACCTTCTTTTCTCTGTGGAGAGTTATCTGTACAAAATCCCTTGTACCATGACAAAAAGATGTAAGACCTCTTAGTGCTCTCTCAGTGTTTCTGCACAAGTCCTGTTCAGCTGACACTGTGAAATTATTTGAATTTAAATTTATGTAAATGTTATCAACTACAGCTCTTTATTTCATTTGAATCATAGAATGGTTTGGGTCGGAAGGGACCTTTAAAGGTCATCTTGTCCACTCCCCCTGCAATGAGCAGGGACATCTTCAGTTAGATCATGTTTCTCAGAGTCCCATCCAACCTGACCTTTCCAGGGATGGGGCATCCACCACCTCTCTGGGAAACCTGTTCCAGTGCCTCAACCATCCTTGCTATAAAAAATATATTCCTTATATCTAGTCTGATTCTACCCTATTTTAGTTTAAAACCATTACCCCTTGTCCTATTGCAACAGGCCTTATTAAAAAGTATGTCTCTATCTTTCTTATAAATCCCCTTTAAGTGTTGAAAGGCTGCAATAAGGTCCCTCCTGAGCCTTCTCTTCTCCAGGCTAAACAACCCCAACTCTCTCAGTGCAGTCTTACGTGCCAAAATCTTGATAATTTCACTTCCAAAAGCACTTCGGTAGTTCCTGGAATTGCAAGTTGTCCCTTTTCAGAATAGCACTGGACAACATTCTATAGAGAGGACGTATCCCTATTTTCTTGATAATCCTAGCACCTAAAATGACTCTTAAAAACTGATTGAAAACCCACCCAATTCCTAGGATTCCCAAATTTTCTTTGGTCTGTAAGCCAAGGATTTGTTCATGTTACGCCTTTAATTGAATCTGCTACTTTATAGAAATAAAAAAACCACACAAGAGTTGTCACTGGAAAACTTGCAGAGCCTCCACCCTTCCCCAGGCTGGAATTCCCACTCTTCTCTCTTTTTGGATGTCAAGCTTCACTCTCGATTCATTTATCAAATGACAATGTGGTTTCTGGCTTTATATAAAAAATGGCTCTGTTGAGTCACAGACCTCCCCCTCCCTTGCTTTCTTTTGATACTCAGATACCAAGTGCAAATGCAGTATCAACAGTATTCCCACAACTTCTTAGGAGTTTAGGAACTTCTTAGGAACTAAGCTTACATTCCTGAATTAACATTTTTTTTTGTCTCTTTGCTGGCTTTGCCTCAGGTAATAAGGTATTTAATACAGTTGCAAAGCTTCATAATTCATATTATCATTTAGCAGAGAGACAAGACGTGATGCATTAATCATAAAAGCAGTACAGTTTTTCAGTATGGCTTTTCTAAACTACCTTCTGGTCCTTCCACTTATCTGTTTGGGCAATTCTGCCCTCAGTTTCTACTTAGTCCTTCTCTTTACAGGAATACAAGCTGTTAGCCAATTCTTCTTTTTTTTTTTTTTTTTTTTTTAATGTTTTACCCCTTATTGTTCAAAGTCAATTGCTTATTTGTCAGCATAAGAAAATACTAAAGAGAATGATGCTGATTTATCATTAGTTGAATTGTTTATCATCATAATATAAAAATGATAAATTGGACAAATACTGTTAAATTGCAAATATTCCTGTAACCAAAGAGATCTAATAATTATTAACCAGAGCGTCTGCTATCAAGCAGGATGCTTGAAACATTCATGATATTGTGAATAGCTACTCCATCATAGTACAAGCCTCATAAAGGATTGTTTCAACATTTCCAATGAAGCATCCCAGGGTCCATTAACCAAGAGCATGCACTTACAATGACCGTATGACACAGTAGGTGGATAAATTGCTAAAGTACTGATCAGATAAATGGACTCTAAAAGAATATTTTTAAGCAAGAGCTATCTCCCTGATAGTGCATTTTAAACACATCAGTCGAGGAAAATGTTTGGTACATAAAAGGAACAGGAACATAAACCATGGAGTAGAAGGCCATAAAATTAAAAAGGCAGAACCCCTGAATTGCCTGCAGGTGCCTCTGACTGAGGTAGTCCCATGGCTGAATCTTGAAGCAAAAGAGAGAGAGGAGAAAAGCTCTTCAGCCTCTGCAGGACAGCTTCCAAGCCCCAGCACAGGGCAGGGCATCATCAAGTGTCAGTAAATGTTATTCTTATCTAGAGAGCTGTAAAAGCAAAGACAGATCAGCTACCCAGTCAGTCATTATCCCAGGCTTGATGTAATCTAAATCAACAAGTATTCAAGTAGATAATATTATGAAAGAAAATTCCAAAGCAGGTTCCCTTTGCTCTGGCGGATGTGGGAAAGAAACATGAGACCGTTAATTACGCTTGTGCTCGGGGAAGGAAATACAAGAGGAGTTAGAAAATTATGTCACTAAAAGGGAAAAAATAGACTTTCTGTTTCTGGATAAAAAATAGAATTACTTTTATGAGCGATATATAAAAAACCTCATGCTTGGATCCATTATCCTTATATAAAGACATGACTAGCTCATGCCTGTATATGAATAAATTTCTGGAGACTTAGAGCAGTCTGGTTTATAGCTGGAGAAATGAAAAGAGCTGATATTTTGAACAATCTACAGGACAATAGCATCTTCTCACCTCCAAAAGCACTGCACCACCAGAGATTTTTTAAACTCAACTCTGACCTGAATGAAGCAAGTTAGTGAGAGTGTGGAGTCACTGCTGTGTTACATGACACACTGGGTGGTGCTGACAAACTGGTGATGGTCACAGCCATCTTCCCTTCAAGTTGGCTGCATGTGACACTGGAGGTGTAAGGTAGAGGCATGCATCTGAATGCACTCAGAAGTTATGACTGTGCAGTGAAAGACTTTGTCAGGTACTGTACAGGCAGAAGCAGAGAAAGGAAAGTTGGAAAAGGCATCAAGGGTGCTCCAGATAAGTCTCTTTCAGGCTTAGAGTGTGTTTTTGGAAAGAAAGCTGTCAAAAAGAAAACTGGAAAAATGAGCAAAGAAGCTTCTGACTTTTTTTGTGTGCTCCAATTCTGTTGTGTTCAAGGAAGAGAAAGTTTTACACCCTCTATAAATAAGTAGGCTTGTACTAAGGCACCCGGCTTCAGTTTCTTTTTTTTTTGTCTATTTTCTGAATGCTGTAGTTGAAAAATAGAGATATTTTTAAAGAGCGTCAAATGTTTTATGCTGTCATACTGCTATTGCACAGGTGATATCTGGTATGAGAGTCTCATGGTGCGATTTCCATATTATAATTAGTTTACTGTTACTGCAACACAGGTTGGAAATCAGAACTAAGCCCTGTGAGAAACTATTTCATGCCAATATTCTCATTGCTTTTTCTGAATTTCCCTCTGCAACTCTTATTTATAAGGCTATACATTAAAAGGAGAACAATTTGATCTAATTTATTTACTGCAAATGTTATTAGGAAGAAAAGTGTTGTGAACAATTTTAGTTCAGCCAACTAAAATGCTGTTTTCTGACTTTTACTGATAAGAAAATTCACTATCTGCTTCCAAAATACCATAAACTGTATGGGAAGGGGACAATGAGGAATGAACTCTTTACAAAATGTGCAAATGATATGATAGCCTGTGCAACAAGAGATGGGAGAATACAGGGAAATTACCATCAGATGTAATCATTCCTGTACTTGTTTTCTTGACTTGAATAGGAGGCCCTAACTTAACTGAGCAGCTCGACAGCTACATCTGAATGATAAAATGGGGAAGTCTACATCTGAAGGACTTCCTTCCTCAAAGATGAAAATCCAGAACAGGGAAAATACCTTTTCTTCAACAGGCAGATTAGATCAAGTTGAGAGAGCTGAAGCATTTGAGAGGGAACATCTTGATACAGCCATTCTCTGCCAGGTACAACATCATATTGATGATGCAAAAAGAGTTACTGGATTCCTCTTGTTTTTTATGCTATGCCCTCCATGGTCCTTATTCAGTCTTTGGAGCGTAGAGTCCTTGGCGAGAAGGAGGGTGTTGCACCACTGATGTAAATTAGGACTGTTCTTGTGCAACAATAAATTGTACCAGGGCTGGGCAGTTCTGACTAGGGGAATTACAGTCAGTCCCTATGGCTGGCTTCCTTCCCATCAGAGTACAGGGGTCATGGAATGCGAAATCGGGGCCAGATTATTTCACTGGTGGCTGGAACTCAGCTATCTGCCACATGCGTTACAATGGTACGTTTACTAAATGCTGAATTACTGCCCTGGGAAATACACGCATGCATTTTGGGCCAGAATTTGGAGTTTAGCCTAATATTATGTTTTTTAAACACATCTGGTATCTATTATGTTGCTGAGTAATGATTTTCACAGAATCATCGTTACTTAATATGTAAAGAAATGTCATTGTCAGTATCAGTCTCAGCATGGTATTGCAGAGCAACAAGTCTGAACACTAGATAAGTGCTTCTTGCTATGGGCAAAATAGTATAGGTCATTAAAATGATGAAGTATTAAGGCCAAAAGTTATCAAAAAATGGATGGAACCTATATGGAAATTTGAGGAGCCATGTCCAGAGACTTCCAGAAAGTAGCAGTTTTGTTTACAAGATGTATCACAAAAGTAATCTAAACACTAGAAAAGCATTAGGGAAACAGCAATATAGGCTGAAATTAGATACATACTTGGTATAAAAATGCTTCAGTGTTTTTAGTGTTAAATGAAAAGAATTGCATGAAACTTCTATGCAGTTCTAACTCAGCAACAGTCCTTTAGTACTTTAAGAACCAAAAGTGCAGGGCCAGAATCAAGCAGCAGTTTATCCTTTTTGTATTCCAGGAGTTACTTGCTTTAATCTTTTCAAGATCCTCAGACTATTTTGGTTTTAACAGTCTCTGAGGAAATTTCCCATGTCCACCAAACAAAATAAAGACCAGACTGTGTCAGTAATATTGTCATTTATTTTCAGTTCTCCTAAACTACACTTAACTTCAGTTTGGAGGTGGACAGTTGAGCACAGGCAACTGCTTTGAAAGAGTCTTTATGTTTAAATGCTTCAACTCACTTATTGAAAGGGTACTTTGAGAGGAGAAAAGTCATTGCAGATTCTAAGCCTCATCTTTGGGCTCATTGAGATTACAGTCAAGTTTCTTTTTAATCCTTGCAGGAAAGGAACCAAGAATGCCTGCCTCTACCACATAATGATTTCTGGCGAATGTATAGCATCTTTGAATGAAGAATCAGGGAATTTGCAAGGATTGGTAAGTATTTATTTAAATTTCTATTGTTACCTGTTCTACAGTTGAAGAGCTGCATCGCTGTAACTCTTTCCACATCACAAAAATTATGCCTGGCTTTCAGTGTGTATGAAAGACTAATCAGGCTGTTGTGCTCCTATTTTATGTATACTATCATTCTTTAAGAGGTGAGGTACTTTCCCTGAGGTATGCTGAGCCTACATTCCTTCATATTTCCGGATGTACTGCAGTGTACTGATGATAATTATTATATACAATGTCAAATAGTAAGGAATTCTTTGCTGTAAATAGGTACAGATGCAGATATGCAATGGGAGGTATATAGGTTCTTGAGAGGGAAACAGGGAAAGAGGAACAGTTTTATATGGAGCCTGAGTTATAAGTGCAACCAATAGATCATGATTACTATACTGTCTATCCAGCACCACACCTCTGTATTCAGATTTCCAGCTAAGTTTTCAAACCTTTTTGTTCTTAAACACTGCTGATACCTCTCTCTGCCTTGACACCACCCTAAATACGCTTAGTATGTTTGCTGGCCTGTCTCATGGTTATCACACTCTCATGAAAACAGCTTTTACCTAGGTGAAAGTGTGCTTCTATGGATTCCTTAATAATTTTCTAGTATTATTAACCCTGGAGTCTTTTCTTAAGTACCATTATTCAATTATCTGTTTTAAACGTAAGTGAAATTCAAATACATCTAATTAAACTAAGTGGATTCTAAGCTCAGTGTATCTTCTAAAGCACTGCTATGTCTCCAACCTGCCCTGGATTGTTAATTTATGAATTTATAGCTGTAGTATCACTTCTACATTTCTGTAATGTAGAAGAAGACTCCAGCATACATTCCCAGCCAAACTCTAATGCAAGATTTATAGCCAAAAGGTTATAGGTATAAAAAAATTATCAGAGGTCTGATCCAAACAGAAAGTTTTTTGAACAGGACTTTTAATCATACTGCATACTCATTGTCTTCAGAGTTTATTTTGACAATTTGACTCCATTTCAGAATTCTTCAGATACTTGGTGTTAATATGAGAATCAGCGGTTAAATCTGCCATTCAAATTTGGATAGTTTAGTATTACATTCTACTCCTAATCCCAGTTTGTCTGTTTTGGTTTAGTTTGGTGTTTGAATTACCCTCAAAATATTAATCGATTTGCTAAACCATGGGCCATATTAAAGTCACGCATATCTGTAGAAGGGATGAAGTTGATCTAAACACCACCAAAATGTGAATGCAAGCTTAATAGTTACTAGAAGCACAGGTGTACAAAACAATTGAAAATAGAAAACCTGTATTGTTTGTTAAAACCAAGTTGTTAAATTTTGTAAAAAAAAAACAAAAACAAAAACAAAAACAAACAAACCCAAACAAAAACAGTCAACAAACTCAAACACTTGATTCTGGGATAAAATGGTCTATTTTTTGGACTTTTCATATCCAGCTTTTAAATCCAGAAAAAATAAATATAGAACTGTCAAACCAAACAGACCTTAACAACGTGTCCGATGTTAGGTTACCTATCAGTTAGATAACAGCTTACTGAATTATTGCAAGAAAGAGTAACTGTTAAAAATAATTCCTATAAACCCCTCACTATCCATGGGAGTAGATGGAAGTAGATAGTATGTTCACTACCTAAAACGGCAAGAGGGCATCACAGTAGCCTTGCTTTTGAGTATTTCTTTAGTAGATGAATTTAATGTTTTCCAGTTGATGGAAATTAAGCTTTTCCAGGCTGTGAATTCCCAAATTACCCTGTATTTTACAGGAGCCCTTCACTCTATGACAACAGGTACAATTCACAGCTTTTAAAGCAGAAAGCAAAGATTACCTACCTGAACTCGGATTTGTCTAAAGATAGAAGGCATATAATTTGTGGAGCCCATACTGGTAAACACGATATTATTGGAAAGACTTTCTAAGTTAGTTTGGGCAAATAATTGACTGAATACTTGGACAGGAAAGAAAATCTCAGTACCCAGGAGCCAAATATGACTTTTTCATATTTCTAAATGAAATATGAAAAGTCCCCAAACTCAGTTTCATTTGATACAAACTATTCCATTTAATGCTAAAAATGTATTTTTATGTAAGTGCTTGTCAAAATAATGACATAAATTGATGTGCAAATGCCACAGAGAAGATCATATTAGTGCTGCCAAAGAAGTCAGTGCATGCCTCATAAAATCTAATTCCTACCTGTGTTTGAGAGGAACTCTCCTCTCCCTCTCCCTCTCCCAATTCAGATTATGGTTCTGCCTCACAGCACTGACCTGACCATCAGTCCCTTTGACTGGAACAGTCCCACTTTGTAAAATATACTTAAATATTCATGGAGCCAGCTGGTGAGAGAGAAAACAATGCTCTAGTTTGGTGGTTCAGTAACCCTCCTTGGGGAGGGTGGGGGTGTTAGTCCCAATCCCAGTGAATGTGTAACTATTTATATGCAGTAGAACAGTGTCAACAGGAGAAGTGTCAAGTCCTGTCCCCCCAAAAAATTTCCTTGCAGGAATAAAGAAGGCTAAAGAAACAATAATGCATTCGACAGAAATCTGCCAGGTATAGTTAACAACAGTTTAAACAAACTCTTAAAATAATTTACAGATTATTCCTGAAATAGCTAAGCTTTTGGATGAATAAATGTTCTTCCACATCTCTGAGACAGGCCTTGTTCTTCATATTAAGTGAACAGACCTTTCATCCTCCAAAGCAAAACAGCTCTTAAAATAGAAATAATTCAGAGCATATTTTAAGATCTTAGCATCTCATAACATCATACGTCTATCCTTGCTCCTATTGACATCAATGGAAGGAAAAACAGTATTTATGTGTCCCACAAGCAGAGCTGTCTCTTGGAGAATGCTGCTCTATAATGGTTTGTGTCTGACAGGAATAAAGAACTCTTGAGACCTGCCTGCTAGTTGAATAGTCACAGCTGTATGGAGCTCCGGGAGTAATGTTTTTGCAGTGTGATTGCTGAAACATCAAGCAAGTCAAAGTTCTTAGGCACAGATGAGTTTTCATTGGACCAACTAAAAAGACAGACAACATTTCAGGCAATAAATTCTTATTCATGGCTAAGACAGAAGGAGCCAGCTTTCAGCTATGTGCAGGCTGAGGAGAACTGCTCTCACTTTATCTCAATTTGTGAATTAGACAATGTGACACACTTTTCTAACATGTTCTTACAGTTCATATGAGTTGCATTAGAGAACTCACAAAAAGCATAGGTAGCTCCAGTGCATTGCAGTGATTTTTTTTTTCAATATGCACATTTTGCTAACGTCTGAACCTTAGAGAGACATTTTTCATGTAGACACTTAACTGTTATTGACACAAAGATGGTGTCTTACTTACAACTGACTTGTGTCTAACATGGCCCCTCAGCCAAAATTCTTCTCAGTTTTATACTGATAAGGTTTGCACTGTAAGAAGGTGGGTCCCTGTGACACCTCTTCCACCACTGCATGTGTGAAACCTGGACCTGAGCAATTGCTCTATGTGTGAAGCTCCTATGACTACAGTGTTGAGAAGGCCTGGGTTTTCTAGCAGTGAGTCTCTGCTGAAGTCAGGCATCAGATCCATCAGCCTGGCTTTTACGGCAGTGGTGCTACAGCTAATAGCAGGTAGATGAAGAGGACACAGACATAGCTTCTCTGTTTGGCCTCAGGCAACATCCCATGCAGAGGTTTTAGAGAAACAGCAGCAAGCCAGGATGGGAAGTGTGCCAAGAGCTCCTCACCACTCACAGCTTGGCAGTAGAGAGTTCTTAAATCTGAGCACCCCAGCCTAAAGCCCAGAGACCTTGGTGCTGGCACCTTGTTCATCATCCTGCCTTTAATCTCCTCCAAATCTCTGCTCGCTTCCAGTTGGGCTGTCAGGCTCCATGTGCTGGTTTTGTGCAGGTGGACACTGGATGCAGGCAGTGGAGGGTACAGCACAAACACCATCTCCGGTCCCCCTCTGTCCACCCTCTCCCGATCGCACAAGTGGATCATTGCCAAAAACATTTGGAGGCCTGTGGTGGGTGACATTTGGCTGCATGGTAAATCTACCCTGGGCAAAGAGCTGCTGGTACTGCAGTGAGCTATTCAAGTCTGATTGAAGCTACTTACTTAAGCCATCAAAACACAGATCTTGAAATAGGAGCTTTTCTCAGGGCTTCCAAGCAGTGGGTTTCACCTTATATGTTGGACCTATAGACCCCTATGCCTAGCTTGACAAAAATCGGCATCAGGAATTTGAAATTCACCATCTCTGGCTTTAAGAAGGGTGTAAAAAAACCTAAGAGGTTTAAAGCTTTAGTCACCAAAACCAGGGCTGTCTGAAAATTGTTTTCAAAGCTCAGCTGTAAACAGTGTAATAACTCATATTACAGTAACCATAGAGTCATATCCCTTTTGTTAGTCATATGTTTTGCCAATAAAATGACTTTCATAAAACAAAAAAAAACTTAATAGAGAGGGGCAGGTCTTTCAAGGGACTGTATAATTAAAGTACAGTATTGTCTGACATCTGGAAAGAAATTCTTGACTGCAGAACAATACATGACCTTTAACCTTTAAAAATATATATTTTCATATAAAAGATTTTCAAATAAAATTTTGAAGGAAGGTTGCTATAAAAGCAGAGAAGTCTCTGTCTTGAAACTGAGAAATGGAAGGGATAGAACAGATTTCTGCATCTATTTGTCTTATATAAAAACTATGAAAGAACAAGCAGCTGTCAGCAAGATGTAAGAATTCACCAAGTGATACTGTGATGAATACTCAAAAGTTAAGGAGTTAAATATTACATAGGCTCTGGCAGATGGAAGAAGAATGACTGAGCAGCAAGAACTGCATTGAACCTGGCATATGTAGCTGACATGACAGGTAAGCAAGTAAAATATAGTGCAGAATAGTGCAGAATCTCTATTAAGATTTAGACAGAAGGAGATGTGTTGTGGAAATATATAAACCAGGAAAAACAGCTTGGAGATATGGCAATATCCAGATTCTGAAGTAAAGATGAACAAAACTTAGATTATTACAACAAATTAAAAAGCATTAATGCTTCTAAAGCCATAGCAAGGAAATGCAGAATTACTGAATCTGCTGGCATCTTTCTTGTGTGGGGCAGATCAGCATCTCAGGTCCTTTTCTCTAGGAGGAAATCAGTTCTGTCAATGAGAGACTGAGGCAATTGCAGTGGTCATAAAACTAGATGCTAACACATTTTTCCAGCACCACATTTCTATTGAAATTCAGTGTGAAACTGGCACACAACTCTAACTGGTATCTTTCCAAAATGCTCCAATGCTTCTCCATTACCTTACTAAATTCCTTGAGATAGGGGAACACAGTTTACCCACTATGACAGAGAAGAAATTGAGACACAACTGTAATACATATATTCTGAATATACGGAATTTGACTTTTGCAATTTGAAATCTGGAAAAAGCTAATTGCAGACATTACGATATATAAGAAATGCAGTGAGCAAGTGTAGCGGATGCATGTATTTTTGAAGGAAGCAGCATTTCTCTGTTCCTCTCGCTGTTCTGCTATGTGCACCATGGCACCTTCCACAAAACCCAGCCCAGGAAACAGACTTTGGCTTAAAGAGGTGAGAGCACCTGGCCTTGGGAAATGAATGTAGTGAGCCACTGCCTAGCTGAGGTAAAGGCATCCTTCAGCCTCCTGTCACTGGCCAGATGCTCACAGGAAACAAACTCTTCTCCTGGCCCAGGTCGCTGATGTGCAGGTGATGCAGATGTGAAACTCCCTGCAGTTCTGCAGGTTTGCTTTGTAGCTGCTTATCTTTGGGTTTCTGATCTGGGTTTTCAACCATGGCTTCTGAACTCTGTTCAGCTCTGCTCCTGGATGCGGGCTGTGGCTGTGGGATGCTGAGTTTAACCTGTCTCATGGCCTCAAATTGCTCTCCTGGTGGTAGAGGATATAAGGCTCGGACGGTGGGGCTACACAGCAGAAAGCATGAGACTGCGATCCTTTGAGAGCTGTGTCTGTGCAGCTGCAGGATATGGGGGGGGATGAAGATTTTGCATATAGCCTCAAACAGCCATGAAGCCTGGCACCTCTCCATCGATTTTTTTTCCCTCCCATAAGTCTGTGCACAAATTCTGTGTAGGCTTAAGATAAGTATTCACATGAGCATTGGTGAGAACATTGCACTGTAATGCCAGCTGGACCAGAGAATTAGTCTGGAATATTACCTGCAGTAGTCAAAGCTGAGTAACAGCTTAAAAGTATTTTATTTTATTTTGCTAACAGCTAGTCCCAAAGCAATTGATACTTCTGAGACTTGATCTCTGCATGAAAGTAATTTAAGGGAATGTGGGAAATTTAAAGAAAATTCTTTGAGTTAAGGGATAATGTGGGGAAAGTTATATTTCTCCATTACATTCCTATTTATTCCATTTTGTTCCCATCATAAAATAAAAATCTTTGAATGCAGAATTATAAGTGAGGTCTGAAATTTGAGACTTAGCATCAGCATATGTTGTACATGACTGTCCTTCCTGCTTATAAAGGGCCTTATGAAAACCCCATAGCTCAGTGCATGCTGTGGTAATTTGTGCAAGAGGAATTGTAAATATTTCACTGAAATTCACCCTGCTAAATCCTCCAGAAGAGTGTTGTAGATGAGAAAACTCCTCAACATGTAAAACCTTTCTGTTCTTACCATGTCACTAGAAAGAGTCACTGTTTACTGCATTAGCTATAACCTAATGAGATGCTTCCTGTGGCAGATCCAGGGCTAGAATAGCTGGATAGATTGTTGTAGTTCTATTATTAGTAGCCTGTTATGTTTGACATTGAGCATAAAAGATGGGGCTCATACTGTAGGACATTTCTCACACCCTTAGTTGAGAGTAAATCCCTACAGTTGTTACTGGAAAATATGGTCAGGCCGCCAGATTCTCGATCAGAATTGCAGGTCAATCAGTCGTGTTGAGATACACAAAATCTGTTGACAAAGGAATGATGACTGATATCCTAAGAACAAAATCTGATGAGAAAAGACAATAAATGTTGCCGCTACCAAAGTAAATTCTCCAGTCTAGAATTTCACTCTCAAGGATATTTTGTATGTAGATGGGTTGTATGTAGACTTAGTTTATATAATGTGTCTGAAACATCTAGAAAAACTTTACCTATAGATTGTGAGAGCAAATAAGTACATTCAGTTTTCAGTGGTATGTCAGAATAAATTGATTAATATGTTATTACTGGATTCAACTGAATGTACAGGCATGATTGCATGTTGCCGCATTTTGACCATACCTCAGGTGGGATGTAGAGTTATTTACTCTTCTTTAGTGCTATTGCAGGAAAAGACTATCAAAAGGCCACAAGTAGTTAAGAAGTCAGTTGTATGTCCTATCTGCGTGACAGCAGTATGTGTAGCTACACAATGTTAACAAGACTCAGGCAGGGCATTGGTATGGCACTGACACAGGGAAAAGCGCCATGTACACAGCACAGACAGTCTTGCTCTCTGCTCCACCTTGATTTTTCTTGGAGAAATTCCACCCACATTTGAGGAAGTTGTCAGAGCTCAGATTGCTTTGAAGGAGTCAGAACTAAAGAAATATGGCTTCAGATTTCAAATTTGTAAAGAGTAGGTAATGACCTAGTGAAGTTGGGTTAGAAACTGTGAAGAAATAAACAGCTGGGGAAAACATTTTTGAAAGGAAGAAAATAGACTACTAAAGAAATTTGAAAATGCTTTGATGAGATGCTAGATCTGCATGCATGTAGTGAGGCTGCTGACTTGCATAGCTTGTGCCAGCACAAGATGCAGGGGTCACTGGGCAGCTTGCAGAGGAGCTCACACTGTAAAACACTTTCCCATGTGTTGGTGTTAAGTGAGAAAAGAGTGGACCAGGATCACTCATATCCCAGCTTTGACAAGGGCTGTGGAGTCATCTGACAGCCTCAGGGCAGCTCTGGCTTGTGCTTGTGCCCAGAACAGGTTTATTCAAAGGATGAAGAATGGACAGGAAAGCCTGGCTGTCTCAGAGGTGCTGTGTGATCTCTGCAGGTTGAAGTGTCTCAGGCGAAAATGAATTGGAGCTCCTCAGGAGAGCTCAAAGGTCATGGCAAGCCAAGAGCTAGTATCTGTGTCTGTCACTGGGCAGGAGGAATGAGCATCAGCTCTGCTTTACAAACAGCATAGCTAGTCCAACAGCTCCTGCTCCGCTGGGAAACCATGAGCAGGGGACAATATGTATACTCATCAGTTGAAGGAGGGAGAAAAGGATAGTTAACTAGCAAGCAGGGATTGAATCATACCATTGTTATAATACTTTAACTGACATTTCAAAATTAGAGACAAAAAGAGGACTGCAGTTTTTTAGAAAGTACTTTTTACTGCTTTAGGTGTTGAAAACAGTAGCATGAAATATATGTGCATTGTTTGACATTACCTGGGAATATGGTGGGCAGGCTGTACTAACATGGACCACTCTGAAATCTGAGGGGCAGAATAAAAAACCATTAATATCCAGTAGGCAACAGGTCTCCCGTGGCAGGGTAGACAGGGTGTCATGCCAGCCAAGTGTGTGCCTCATGTCTACTTAGGCTTTACCAGGGCCGGTCACACTCACTTGCCTTGAATTTGTCCTGAGAAATCCTTGCAGAAAGTTCTGGGCCAGGATGGAGCTATTTCTGAACTGATGACTTTCACATGCTCGACCTTGCAGCCTTCCAGGTACTGGAGGATGAAATCCTGCACAAAGGGATACTTTCAGAAAGTTTTTTGAGCTATTGCCTGTTTTGTTTCTTTGCTTGTTTAGCACAGATTAGTTTTAAACTGATATATAAGTCTAATAGGTATGTTAATCCATATCTGCTGTGGTATGTATGTGGTAAAGGAAACAGAACAAATGAACTTATTTTAGTCAATATTTTTAAACAAAAAGTCAACATGGCAAGACGTGTACTCTCGCTGTGACTGACTCACTCCCAGTTTAAGTTCCAGGAATGCCTAAGAGGGCAGCGTCATCCCCTCCAAAACAGTTTTTCTTTTCATACAGGATTATATCAGCAAGCAGCTGCCTCTAAGGCATTATTTTTGCCAGACTGTCAGGCTCTCTGTGCCAGGTTCTGCCTTAAAGTGTTACATGGATGGGGCATCCCTTCCCAGTAAGCCCTGGGGGCAGTAGCGGTGCCCAGTGGAGGGGAGCCACCAAGGGCAGCGCGTTCACCTGCCGCGCAGCAGCCAGGGAAAGCGGAGCGGTGGGCGGAGGTGTCCGGTGAGCACTCCTCCGCTCCCTCTGGACGCTGCAAGTGGGAAACACAGCGGCTAGCTCCCATGGAAAAAATGTGTCCTTGGTGGAGCCATGCTGCTTCCCAGAGGCCTTGCTGGAGGGACATCCCAGCGCCCCGGGAGCGGTCAGCGCGCTCCTCCTGGTGGCTCTGCTGCCGAGCCTCCGGCCCTGCTGCCAGGCCAGCCCTGCCACCGGGCCGGCCAGCTTCCAAAAATCACTGCAGCCAGTCTGTTTTAAAATAGACACGGTGCTGCACTACACTTCATTCGATCGTCACGCGCACTACTATACTGCTGTTCAGGTCTGTGCATTGACTGGGCAGATAAAAAAGAGTCTGAATTAGCTGACATTTTTCAATATATGTGAATAATTTACTTTCTCTTTTGTTCATTTCAGGCTGGTGAAATATGAGGATTCAATCAAACTCTGAGATTTCAGAGCACTGATGGTTGAGTTTGAAAATTGAGGTTTGTTTTCTTAAAACTGAGTAAGACCAAACCTTGTCTAGGGAACTCCTGCTGGTTGACCTCAGCGTCCTCCACAGGTCTGCTGGGAGCAGACTAATGTTGCAAAACTTTCTTCTGAACAGCAGGCCCAAATCTCTTTATTCTGAGGTTCACTTGGCACAGCAGGCAGGCAGGGCTGTAATTGCCTGATTCTCAGGCTGCTGTGACTCGTGTGTGGGGCGAGCAACTGCAGAGGGATCAGTGGGGGCTGTGTGCCACATATGGACTAGTGCAGCGTAGAGGAGATGTGCTGCGCCACTCTGCATTCCTGGTGCATGCTCTGTGCCAGTACTGCAGTGATGTGATTAGGGAATAAGCAGGGTCAGAGGGCTTTTTACCAGCCAGAAATACTCTCTAGCCTGTTTATGTCTTCCAGGCAAAATGCAAAGGGAAGAGAATTGAGTCTGGTGCTTGTTCATGAATTTAGCTCATGCATACCACTAATCTATTATAATACACATGGGAAGTTTTCACCTTAGAGACTTCATTTACCAGCCTGTTTGTTGCAGACTGATTCATTCATGAGATATTGGGTGACTGAAATGGCTTTTAAAACAAAGAGTGCTTAATATTGAGTAATAAACTGGAAGTCACTCGTGTCTGGAACGTAATCTGGCAGTTCTGCCCTGACACTGAAGCTAGAAATCATGACACTTTCAGAGCCTGAAAATCATAAATATTTGTTAGCTATATGTGCATGTTTGGCTAATCAATGACATTCCTTGGGGTTATTTAAAAGCATCAATAAGCATGCATTTTTTACCGCTAGGTGAACACCCAGTACTTTCCACAGAGGACTTGCACTACGCGCCACAACTGCTGTAAAGGTGAGACAGCCAGATTCACTGTGGATCTTTAGTAACTCTGCTTGGAGAAAGTCACTGTGACTTTCAGAAGAGAAAGCAATGATTACTTCACTTGGTAGTATTTGTAAATCTTCCAGCTCATTTGCTTTGTGCAAATCTAGGTAACAAGTCTGCCAGCAAAATCAAAATCAACAAATCTTTTCAACTCTATGAGATTAATTTTTCTGGTTTTTTCCTTTAATAAGAAAGACTTCTAAAATGTCTTGTTGGCAACAGCTGGAGACCTCTACTAAAGTATGCAGAGCACTACCAACCTTTTCATAAATGTTGCTGTCTGAACACATTTATCATGTAAGTAATTCTGCCTTATGTCTGAATATAGGGATATACTTACCACAGCTTAACTGTAATGGAGATATATACTATTTTCCATTCATTATATCAATTCACTATATCCTTTGGACTATTGCTTATCTCAGTAGAAGGAGATCCTAACATACATGGGCTGCATACTCCTTCTGAGGTGTTAAGGCTGCTGAGTGCTAAGTTAGCCATGGCTTTGTATGATCTCAATTATACAACCTGAATATTGCATTTGAGCAGGTTCTCCACTCTTGTGTACCCTCAGTTCCCTATGTTTCACTGAAATCAGTTAAGTCAAATTATTTTTTATTTTCCAAAGTACAGCTGAGCTTTAAAATAAAGGATATGGCATGCTTCCATTGGAGTGGATTACTTATAGTTTGAAGGAACATGCTCTATTGCTGGGAACAAAGGTATTCTGCACAGTATGTTTGGCTTCCATGTTTTATCTTTGAATCTATAGAATACAGAAATAAGCATTCTTTTTAACCAGGTTGGCTAGTGAATGTATTTTATAGTGCTCAGTGAGTCTGATCACTGTTCCAAACTGGTTTACCCCAAGCTATGGTTTTCTACCAGACTACAAGAAACAATGTTTTGTTATTGTAATTGCCACAGTTGGAAAACCTGCAGTTTTATTTCGTGACTAGACTAAGTTGGTGCATTTCTAGCTTCTACATATGTATTTTGCTCTTTGTTTTGCATTAAAATCTTTCAGACAATGGTCTGAGAGGAGAATGCTTTAAAAGACTATGGCAGAGGAGGGAATGTGAGTCTCGGGTGTCAGAGGGTAGGACACTGTCTTTGGGCTGAATGGCAGAATTTGCTGTGCCAGACTCTTGCTGGCAGCATTTCCCTGGCACTGTCTGCTCATTAGGGCTCTGCTTCTATAGCACACTTAAACACGAGGAGAAGTTCACCCCTGTGAATGAACAAAGATAAACTTATATTCATGTTAAAGTTAAGCACGTGCTTATGAGCTCTGCTAAATCTGGGATAATGAGAGAGAATGCCTGTGTGTCCAAAGGTATCAAAGAAACTGACCTGTTTACCTTTCACTCATTGTTTATATTATTTCCAAGTGCTTTAGATATCACTGCTTGTTATCCACCTCATTGACATTTCATAGTTGTCTTTCCAAGTGCTGCTAAAAAGAAAAGCTGAGATTTTGGGACACTACTGTGTGCCAGTGATTGATTTCCATAGCCCCAGGACTGCGGATGCAGAGAGCCCAGCATATAAAGAGGGAAAAATTGAGGTTTTTCTTCTTGTACAAGTGGCATTACTCAATTCCTCAGGACAACAGAGGAGAGTGTCAGAGAATAGATGTTTCCTAGCAAACAGAGGATAATAGATGAGAGGTACGCTTAACACCAAAAATGAAGGAAAAGTATATTTTCATATTTCATCAGTCAGGAGGGGCACAAAAGGATTAGATCTTGGGGGCAGAAGAGACTCAAATTACAGAACTCTATAAAATTGTTTACTCTCCCAAAAGATTGTGTGATATTGTTGTTGTCATTCTCCTGCAAAGCATGTATCATATACCCAAAGGCTGTGCTCCCTGGGAAGAGAAGTATTTCCAGCTCCCCACTAACAGAAATGTTCTGCCACTCTTGATAAGAAATCTGCCTTGTAATAGAGGGCATTCTGATGCAGAAGAGTGCATCTGTAGTGCCTGCCCCAGAGGCTCTCATTACTGAAACCAAGATTTAGCCTTAGCATTAATACTGATTTGCTTTTCATTTTTAACAGCTTTTTAATTTTTAATGAGTTTCATCTCCACTCACAGGTTCTACTAACATTATCCTACAATGAGAGAATAAAATCTGAAAGTTAAAGCTGTGTATCAGATGTCCCTTTGTTCCTCCACAAATCCCTGACTTTTAGGGCCATTTGTCAGAGAAGTGATGTCATGGTAACAAAATGTAGATTGACTTCAGATTTCCAGTTGGTTATCAGAACAACTAGGGAGACATCTCAACTGAAGGCTGAGGTACTGACCTCAATAAATTACCTGTTCTAGCAGCGACTTTGGTTGCTTTCCATTCTACTCAGTATTTTGCCATCCTCACTGGCTCCATCAGTTTTGTGAGGTTTTCCCCCAGCATGTTCATGTCCAGCAGTCAGATCTAGAGCCTTCTGATAACATTATGAAAGGCCTTAAATGTTAACAGTAGGATGCAGTCTTTTGAAACATTTATTTGTGGGATGTAGGCTTTCTAAGCATCTGTTTGTGAGGTGGCAATGGATGTTTTTGCTGGGCTCATCAAATACTTGAAGTCATTACCATATTTCAAATAGGATGTACGAACTGCAAACAAAAGCTCTCAAGAATTTTACAACTTTTGAAGGAATTCTGCAAACCTCAACTAGAAGATCCTACAGTTTTCCATTGTGTTCAGCCTTTTAACAGTATCAGGAGATGCCTGCAGTTATGTTGGGATACATCACGTCCTGCTGAATTTTGACACAGAAGGCTTGAAGCAGATACTTTATGTAATTGCAGCTCATTGAGTGCTTTTCTGTGGCTGACTTGGACTGAAAACAATATTCTGCCACTTGGAACATTCCTAGTCTGCCAACTGGGAGACTTTATTTGATGCCAAATAGACCTCTTCATTTTGCAGTCAATATTTTGCTGTGATTCTTGACATAGCTGTTGCTACCAATTTCGTGATTTTTCAGTGAGCACCATAGGCAGAACACTGAGCTCTTTACATATATTAATGAATTTTAATATAACAAGGATGCCTATCATTAGTAAGTTAGCAACTAAAGGCAATTATGCTGGTTTATTGCTTTAAAATACAAAAGGCAATAAAGTGGCAACAATACTTTTGCTGTGGTATAGTGTTTTCAGAAATATCAACACCATTATGCAAGAATTGGAAGTTCCTGTACTTATGCTAACATCTGTGTTTGAAGATAACTATATTCAACACATTTCTGATCCTACAGGAGTCACAGCAATTTATATTAAGAAATGAAAAAACTTTATAAATGCATTTCTGCAAAAATGTACTCAGAATCAACTTTATTTATAGCTCACACCTTTTTTTGCTAAAAATGCATAGTCATTACATATACAGTAGTCAGCATCCAAAAGTGTACAAAGATTAAATTTTCAAACCCTCCCAACAGAACCAAACAAAATTCACACTTTTTGTTCATTGCATGCACAGACCCTTAAATGCGATACCTCTTACTAAAGCGTGCTTTAATCTCTAGCAGACAGAATTGTCTTGCTATAAACTGTTTCTCCATACTATTAACCCCAGCTACAACCACAAATCCTGAGGCGTTCACATGAAATAGCAAAGCCTTACTTCAGAATCCTCCATGTTCTGAGTATGGCCCAGGAAGCAATTGCCCTGAAAGCAGAAGTCTGCTCGTGGTATTTCCTTACAGGGAACTTGGAGCAAAAGCTTGCTTCCTTTGTCTTGGTCATTAATTTATTACTGAATTCAGTGGAATGAAGCAGCATCTGTCTAAGCAAGTTGTGAAAATAATTTATTTCACACCCAGCTCCAAGACATTAAACTTCTTGAATGGAGGTCTGTGTCTTTCAGTGCATGTGACACTTCCTCAGCATCTTGCATCTCATTTGAGGAGAAGGAGGTAAAGTCTCAGCTGTTACTCGGGTGTTGGTTGTGTAGCCCTGGCTTACAGGTGTCTAACAGAAGCTAGGAATATACTCAGGGCAGATTTCTGATGGTGAGGGCTTTGACTTGATGAACCACTCAAACCCTTCGATGTCTTTGTTGTCTTTTTTTTTGTATCCACTATTGCTGCCAGTTAGAAAAGCTCTTAAAAACATTGTGCTCTACTCAGTGGTGCTGTTCATATCAGTCCTTCCAGGAGAAGGGCAGAGTGGATTAGCAGGATCATTAGTCAGGGCTCCACGGCAAAGGAAGAGTACACATATGTGATAAGAAGATCCAAGTTCAGTTTTCGCTCAAGAATAGGATTGGCTCCATGTGGTTGGTTTTGGGGAATGGGAGGGGAAAAGAGAAAGTTGTTTGTCTGATCAATATAATTTTATGTTCCCAAATGATTACACATGTTTATTTAAAAGCTTCATTTATTTAAGGCCTTTTTACTCTGATAAGAAATAAACCTTGAAGTAGGTTGAAATTCCCAATGGCAACTGAGACATAATCATAGTCCTACACATCTCACTGATGGGAAATCTTGCTCCATTGTTTCATGGTAACTGGAATACAATCCATGGCTAAATGAACAACAAGGCCTCATGTCAGCACTACAATGCCCCTCGCTACAAGTCACCAGTGAGAATTTCTGGAGAGTACTTAACTCATGTATGTTTTCTCTTTACTCCTGACCCTTAAGCATTTAGTCAGCCTGTTTACTACCACTTAGGTCTTGATTGCCCCCTGCCTGAGGCCAGTGGAAAATTTGCCATCAGCTCCAAAGGACACAGGATGTGAACCTCCCAGGAGCATGGCAATGGGGCGGGTTTGTCCCAATAGTTCATGATCTATAAACGTTCATGTTTCTCTCCCTGTGAGATGAGGAGCTATGGAAAAATAGAACATTCTCTCTGCCAGAGTTCAGTAGTAGTTCTTCTTAGCACCTAGGAGGGTCTTTGCATTTTTAAGTGCTTTACAAACATTAGCTAGTCTTCAGAGCAACCCTGTGAGGTAGGTAAGGTATATTCTCCCCATCTTACAGATGTGGAAGCTGAGACACAGAGGGTCAAATTCAACCCTGGTACAATTCCAGTGTTTTACATGAATTAAATTCATCCAAAATAAACAGTATGACCAACTTGCCCTAGATTACAGAACAGGTAGTGGCAAAGCAGGGACAAGAATCCAGGAGCGCCCAACTCCTCAGATTGTTACCGGCCACTTGGTCATTTTTACTCTCATAGGCAATGAAAAACAGTATAATCTGGGCAATTACGACAGGTATGATTTGCTTCTGTAAGGCATGTGGATTGTAATCAACTGAGTTAAGTGCAATAATACTTTATGAATGTGCTGCCTCAGAGAGTTTACTTAAGTAAAATGTCCATACTGTTATTTTCTGCAGTTGCACTGTTGACAAAAACTCAACATAGTAGCTGGATTCAGCTAATAAATAATAAGTACAACACTTGGACAACTAAACAAAACTATCATTTTAGCAAAAAAACAATGTGTTTCTACTTTTAACTGCTAAGTTTCTACAAGTGCAGCACGCAGATGAAACCTTTCCCTTTGTTTCCAGACTGCAGACTCCAGTCTTGCTAATGAAACAGCTCAAAGCTGCATAGATATCCTGGATAGTGACATTCAAATGAATACACTGCAGAAGAAATAGCGTATCACGACAGAATACGGGATAATTACTACAGACCAGGTATCTCAATCTTACACAAAGATGAACTTGAAGTTTACAGGTTACTCGGAACTGCCCAGAAGCTAAGCTTATTGAATATATGCCAGTGTGTAGACTGCAGTTCTAGGCACATGCTGATTGCAAGGGGGGGGGAGTCCCAGCACTCTAGGAACTGGCCCCATCAACAGTCAGTTCACATTGGCACAGGTGTGTCAGCCTGAAGGTCAGCGTCGGCCAAAGATGGAAGGACACACAGGCATTTTCAGGCCACCCCCTTCTGCTCCAGCCCTCACCTTGTCCCGCATCCCCACACAGGTTCTACGACAAAAGGCCTGAAAAGTCTTTTTGGTTTTAAAGATGAGCTGTGGAGTCCACACTGTAGACCTTATGGCAGGTACTCAGGCAATAAAATCATTATGACAGGTACTTACGCAAAAAATTTTGTTTTCTAGGATGTCCTTATACATCTAGTCTGCAGGTTAGAAATCCTGTCTAAGATCTGGACATACTTATGGATGTTCACTTCTACACGAGCAAATTCAAGCACTACAATTATAGATCTCTTGTTCCACTTTTAACCTGTTCAACTCAGTTTTGTCCTGTCCATATTTACGAAGACCAGCTATTGCACATGCAAATGGAGCAATTATCTACATACATGTCCTTCACTGAATAAATGACACTCAGGTAGCGTTTCCCTAGATATTCTCCACACTTACTGTAACTATTTAATTTGTAGCCACATTTTAAACAGACAAACAAACAAACAAACATACGTTAATTAGAACTCTTAAAATCTAATCACATCTCCCTGTACCCATTCACTCCTGATTCATACAGTCTGCTTACAGTGGCTCAGAGAGCAGTACTTGCAACCAGCATTTACAAGTAATTCCACAAAGTGCTCAGGCCCCTACACATGCCTCAACATTTTGCCAGCAGAAACTTTTAAATGAAGCCATATTCTTAATATCAGAGCCAGGTACCAAACTTGCAGTGTGACTAGGGCTCACAGGCAATTCTTATAACAGCAGTAAGATTCTAGTAAAATTGCAGTTGGTTGCAGTCCAACCTTTATACTGTTATCTGTCGTTGAGATATATATAGACGACCCTGTGTGGCCTAACTGCAAATATCAAATGTATTTTTACAAGTTAGCAACAGCCTTTTTTGACATTGCCTCTTGAGATGTCCTCTACATTGTGACTGACAACCACAAATATAATTCATTATATAGTATGTTTTAAAAGTCTTTTTTTACATTTGGCTTTTACTGTTGCTTGTTTCTGAGCCCATCTCCTAGTGCTGAGATTTGCTGTCCCCAGCCTTTTTGATTTCTTAGTTTATAATTGCTGGTTGGTGTCGTGGTTGTGGTGTCATGCTGGTTGGTGCCAAAATCAGGACAGTTGGACATGCTAGTGTCATCTCCCAGGCAAACCCTTTTTACATAATTGGTTTTGAAACTTGGACAAGTCACTGGGCTCTACCTACTATGCCTCTATTATTTTACCTTGAATATAGCACATGTCAAATATTTTGGACTCTTTTTTGCAGTTGTTGAAATTCATAGGATGACATTGTTACAGATTTTGATCCATTTGCTTTCCATCTTGAGTTTCTAGGGGTTTTTTGCAATGTAAAACACATTTCAAAGCATAACTGTTGTGAACCAGCCTCCTCTCTCAGTGGTGCAGATAATTTTCTGCTTTATTGGCAGCTGAATAAAGCAATGCCATATTTATGACAAAAGTTAATGAAAATATGTAAAATTAGAAATACTTAATGTAGTTTTCATTTTCTTTTAATGCAGGTTGGCAAATGAAAACAGAACACAACCAGCCACACAGGGCCATGCTGTTTTTTATGGCCCATCACTGATAAATCAGGAGGCCACAGTTTGGAAACTGCTGTTTCAGAAAATTCTAGCCAATCTCTTGAAGAGACCACATGTGACCCTACCACAAATTATATACTAGCACAATTGTGGCTGGCAAAGAATACATATTTTTGGTTAGGCCATTCTCATCATACACTGAGAATCTAAAAGATCCAAACCATTGTAGTTAAAATGAGTCAAGATAAAAGACAAAATGAAGTGGTTGTAATTTTCTTTTAGCTTATGTAGTGTCATAGGGAAATTTTCACAAAGCTGACATTGGTACAGGACATATGAATTATTGGTTTCTGTTATGATTCTGACCCATATTTAGGATTTGACCTCATAATCTCTAGTTATAGTCCTTCCTATAGTCCTGTCATACACAAAGGGGGCTTTGTGTTACAGACTGTGGGACTGGACTCAAAACATTTTCTTGGGATTAGAATGCCACGTCCATGAAAATGGGAAAGACCCAAGCAGAAATGTATTTCCACAACAGGGGCTAAGAGGCTGAGTTAAAGAGCCACTACACTACTGTGCAGTATGACACCAGCATTTCCACCCTTCTTTTTGAAAATGGGGTATACAAGCAGTTTTTCACCTGAACTTCAAGTTGTAACCCCCTTGTATAATACTTCTGCATATTTGTTACTTGTTCTGTCAGAAAAAATCAAAATGCATCTGTTTAAGATCTGCACATGGTTTACAAAAACGTTTCTTTATATAGAAAGTAAGTTCCATCTATAGTTAGCTGTTTTGCCGTGTGACAAGGAAAATACCCGGGTTGCTGTTGAAAAGATACTGCTTTGGACAATACCTCATAATTCCTGTCTTTGAACCTCCCCCAAGGCTTCTGAAATAGGACTTTAAAACACCCAGCTGCAGCCACAACTAATCAAAATAGCAAAAAGTAGGGAATGATGAGAAAGTGCCGGTATCCAGTACTTGTACAGCCAGATTTTAGGTCCTGAACTCAGATTCAGCAGTACCTTATTCTTCAACTAATTTTAGGATGGTAAATCTGACAGAGTGCTCTAATTGAAAAGCAGAAGAAACCAGTTCCATGTAATCGTTTAAAAGATCCAGAATGAGATCTCATGCATCAGTTACTCTCTTTACATCCACAGAATTCCCACCGAGGTTGGCAGGGGCTTATAGAGAGTCTGGCATCTGACTTTGACTCTAAAAGGGCTGATTTGGGGGTGATTTACCAGGGAAGATAAAGGGGCCCCTTAGCAACCCCTTTAACACAACAGATGTTCCTGACATGCTGGGGAAGAGCCATGCCATTATGCAGTGCCCTTCTCCTCCCCCAACCCCCCTCCAAACTAGATTGACCCCCTTCTGGTTCAGTTATTTTACATATCCCTCTCTTTTATTTTAGTATCCAAGTGGCTACACCAACCACTCACTGCCTGTCTAATTAAAGTCTCTCCATCAACTGGTAATTCTGTAATAATTCACAGCTGTGTTTCCTCTCTCTGTTAAATCTATTGTTCCCTGGCTGAAAAGGCATCAAGACCTTAAAAACTATAGCTAGCTATTGATTTGTTTGTATTTAAAATCCAGTATGTGGCTGCAAAGGCCTGTTACAGTATCACAGAGGAAGATTAATGTCAGTGCATAATCTGCTAGGAAATTTCACACAGGAGTTGATTAAAAGTCTATGAGTAATCATTGCACAAGTGTCTTCAGGTGTATATATATATATACACATATATATGTAGCTAATAAATAGATAGCTAGATATATAAATATATATCTATATACAGAGCTAGTTTAAACCTAATTATTATGAAATTAGTAAGTGGCATTCACAGTTCATGCATTCTTCCTAGTAGCAGAGCTAAATTATTTCAGCTTATACTCTAAGCAGCAACATACCAGTAAGCGTTTACTTTCTTCCCCTGGTAACCTAGTAGTTTAAAGAGCACGAGCAGTTCCGCCATGGTCATTTTCTCTGGCAAGCCTCCGTGAAAGGGACCTGGCTCTTCCACAGGTGTGTTTCCCCCAGGTTTCACAGCATCTTCAGGACACGATGGGGCCAGTTTGAGGGTCACCAGTCTGAAGGTCAACAGCCCGAGGGTCTCCAGCCCAAGGAGCTCTGGTATGGAGGTTGCTGTCCTGAGGGTCACCAGCCCAGCTAGTCCTTCTTGCAGAGGTCTGCGACGTTGAGGAACCTCCTGACAACCATGGCCAGGCAGAGCGTCAGGAGCAGCATATACCCCACGGTGCCCAGGTAGGTCGGGGCGGCCAGGGGCGCCTTGAGGAACTCAGCCAGCCCATCCTCCACGTAGTGCATCTGGTCGTAGATGCTGAGGAAGGTGAAGATGTGGAAGAGCTGGTGGCTGTGCCCCACAATGTCAAAGAGCCCCGGCTGGATCCGCTCGGGGATTTTGCTGACGTTGAAGAAAGCGGCCACCAGCAGCCAGCAGTAGCGCCGGTAGAAGTAGACGAAGAGCGTGGGGTTGCGGGTGTGGAGGTCAAAGAGGAGGCTCTCCAGCATGATGGGGCAGGCCATGCTGAGCGGCATGGCAAAGACGAAGGTGCGCACGGCGAAGGGGTAGGCGCAGCAGGCAGCACGGCTGCGGCAGCAGGCGGCCGTGCAGCCCACGGCCAGCGCCAGGGCCACGGGCAGCACCAGGGCGCGGTAGGCCGCGATGGGCAGGCTGCAGTCCAGCTGCCAGCCCAGCCGCTGCTGCACGTAGCGGCTCATGGCGCTCGCGTCCAGCAGGCTCAGCCCTGGCAGCAGGTAGTAGGAGTAGGCCACGGTGCTAGCAAAGCCATAGTAGCTGATGGAGGCGTAGTCCAGGTAGAAGAAGGCAGCGCGGAGGCGCGGGGAGAGGCAGCTGAAGAGGTGGGCCGTGCAGCTCATGGCGAAGGTGAGCAGCACCCCCGAGGCATAGCACCAGAGGGGCAGCAGGGCCGGGTGGTGGAAGGGCACGTCCCCGGCGCCCCGCAGCAGCAGCAGCCGCCCGAAGCGGCTGAGGAAGAGCAGCAGCGGGATGAAGTGGGTCCAGAAGTTGAGGGTCTCGTTGGTGGGCTGCAGCACCGAGGCCAGGCACTCCTGCGCCGAGCAGTGCAGCCGCCGGTAGCCCGAGAGGATGAAGCACTCCACGAAGTCCTCGGGCACCTCGTCCCACCGCAGCAGGGCGGCAGGGCGAGGAGGCGGCGCCGCCTCCTCCTTGTCCCCCTCGCCCGCCGGCATGCTGCTGTCCCCGCCGGCCCCGGGCCCCCCGGCCGCCCCCGGCCCGCCGCCCACCGCCGCGCCCCGCCGCCGCCCGGGCGAGGAAGAGCCGCTGCTCCCGCAGCCGCCGGCGAAGGAGCCGCGGTGGTTCTGCGCTTCTCCTCCTCCTCCTCCTCCGCCGCCCCCGGCAGCATCACTCATTGCAGCAGGGGCAGTGGCGGCACCGCCGCGGCTCCTCCCGCCCCGCCGCCCGGCATCGCGGTAACTGGAAACCGGCGGCGCATCCAGCGCTCCCGGGGAGCGGGGAGAGACGCCCCCGCCGCCGCGGGTAGGGTTTCCCGGGAGGGAGGCGCGGACACCCGAGCCGCCGTTAATGATTGATGCGGCCGCAGAGCGGGGGGCCGGGCCCGGGAGGGCCCCGCGGCCGCCCCGGCCGAACCTCCCCGCAGCGCGGTGTGCGGCCGGGCCCGGGCGGCCCAGACCCCGCCGGGCCCCTCTCCGGGGCCCGGGACACGCGAGGAGACCCACGCGGCTTGGTGCGGGGCCCTTCCCACGGGGGCGGTTCGGTGTAAAAAGCACAAAGGGGGCACCGGCAGCGGCTGTCCGCGGGGCTGAGGGTGCTGCTGCCCGGCCCGGCCGCACACCTCGGCGGCAAAAAGCCTGGCAGAAGCCCCGAGAAAACGGAGGGTGACCCCGCGGGGGCGGGAGATCCCCCCGCAGGCGGGGCAGAGCTGGGAAATGCCCCCGGGAAGGGCACATCTGAGAGCCGGGGGGGCGGGATTTCTGCCGTGTGTGCTTCAGCGAGGCCGCCTGAAACCTGGTGTCTTTGGTGACATGATCTCATGCGATGAACGCAAACGTTATTTCAGGCTAAACGTTCCCGGCCAGGCTGCAAGGAGCGGGTGTCCCTCTGGCACCTACGGCACCCACCTTACCCCGCGCTCCGAGCGGGGAGGCTGGGGGGGACGCTCGGTAACGGGCTGACAGAAGCTGCTCTGTGCTGATCCTTAGACAAATCCTACATTTATCGGTGGTGCGGTTATGCAAGCAGCACAGTTACATAATCAGAGTATAAAAATACAGGGAAAAGCACCCTATGGGTGTTGCTGCATCTGAAGTAAATAGAAGGGGGTGTGGAAAGGTAAGGAACTGTTGCAGGTGCAGGTAGGAGCCAGAGTAAGGGATTGCTCTCTGCTGTTTTGATGTGTTTCCTTTTTGTTTGTTTTCAGATGGCCTTAAACATCTGATAGCTCTAGGTTTTCAAATTTGTGTATGACATGGTGATGTTCAGATATATATTTATGGTCATACAGTATAAACCAAGGTCCAGTGTAATTAGGACATTCTGCCCAAAGACTTTTGGAAAAATCTTCAATAGTGAAACATGACAACATGAAAAATCTTCTGAACAAGGTAATCAGAAATAGGGTTTTTTTAAGATTGACACAAAAAAAAAAGTAGTAAAAATGTGTTGCTGAAAGTGATTTTCAATGCATTTTTCATTACAGTAAAAATACTGATTTTATGGAACTGTCAAAAGTTTGGCAGCCTGGTGGCACTGCTTATAATCTTTATAAAAATTACACAAGACTCCTGCTAGGAAAATAAACACAACTGAACTGTGCTGAAAAGCCAAGGGGAGGAGTAAAATATTAAGCTAAGAGTGTTATTTTTTTAGATAAGGGGCCAAACGTTCTCTGATGCCCCTGCATTTTAGAGGGGGTGCCTGGCAGCACGCGAGGCCACGCCAACTGGCCGCTGCTCGAGGGGTGACTGACAGAGCCTCTGCCTAACCCGCCTGCGGTGAGCCTCGGCCGCACCAGGAGGGAGCAGGGCCCCGCTCGCCGTGGGCTCTGCAGTGTGTGCTTTAGGAGGAGGAAAGGCTCTTTGGGATTAATGAAAACCGCTCAGCCTCTGGTAGAGGTCAGGCTTCTCGTGGGGCTGCTCTGTACAAGAGAGGCTGCCCTGAAGAAGAGACAGGCCAGATGCTGGCCTGTTTGCTGCGTCACCGTAGATGTTGTACCTGGCGCTGAGGCGGCTGTTAGCTAGAAGGCAGCTCCTCCCCGGCCCTGCGCCCGCCACACCACACGACACACACTCCCAGCAGGGCTCTGGTGATCATTTCTCCCAGTCCCTAAGTGATACTCATTCGCAGTGGTGAGTGCCATTGCAGGCCCTAGGTAAGAGGGCGGAAGTGGCCATGATCTTCAGCCTCCCTCATCAAGGTTAGATAAGGAGAGGTGGTTGACTGGGAGCAATCTGGTTTTAGACCTGTTGGAAAGCCACCAGTGGCTGTCGCAATGGATGGTGTCTAAAGAACAACAGCACTTACTGCTGATTGGGAACCGTGGGCCTTGCAGCAGCAGCAGGGCTCGTTCGACACGTTCTGACTTTCCTACAACCTCCAGACTTTCCCGGATGTGGGATGTGGGAGGCGCGCAGCCCTCCTGCCTCAGGGAGTGCCGGGGTATGGCCTGGCTTCCCCGGAGAGGCACCCACGGGGGCTGTGCTGCTGGGGCGGCAGCCGGGGCTGGGAGGAGCAGGTGGGGTTGGCTTGTGGTTCGAGCCTGACGCAGGTCCAGTGGCCACTGGACTGTCTGGGTGTCGGTGGGGGATACGCACTAACGCTGAGGAGAAGATAAACATCTGCAAACTTCTCCCCACTATTGATGTCTTCCTGTAATATTTCAAGATGTCTTAAAGTAATATTTAGGGGGACGGGGCTTTTTGCAGAGCCAAGAATCACTTGAGAGAGTTGTATATGCTGGCTCCTCTGGAAGAATCACAGGCCCATGGTAGCTATCTAGTTCTGTTTACTTTGTCCCTGGTAGGTCTACCTGTTAACATTGTGCTACAGGTAAATACGAGCAATGTAAAATAATCATACATTTTCTCTTCTCTGCCTTTGTGTGGGGATCCAGCTTTGGCTGGTCCCAAGCGCTCTGCTGATGTCACACACGCATAACCTGGGTCTCCTTGTCTGGCTAGAAAGTGCCAGGGCAATCTCAGAGCTTCTAAAGTCACAGCTCCCATCATTGCCAAGTGATAGCAAGGTAGCTTTAGCAGCCACATTAATGAAACTCATTACGAATGATATGGTTCTTTTGCTTTTTTCCAAGGCTGCCTCCTCACAGGGCAGAATGGTCTCTGAGGACAGATTGGGCTTTCATAAAGACAACTGCATACATCTTACATTGAGTTAATTATTCTGTTCCCAAGCTATCTGTGGAGTAGTGTACTGGGAACCTTACAATTTAAAGCACTTAGAAGACCAAAATAGCCTCTTATTCATGTGTAGTCCATCAAGGTTAGCATTACATGACTATTTTGTGGTAGGCCAGGGAAAATCAGGGCATCTGGAGGTCACAGAGAGGAGTCCACATAATGTAGTGCACGAAGAGGCCTCTGTATTTCCTTAACCAGAGTTTATATTTAGAAGGGCATAGTCAGCATATATCAGGGTTTCTTCTAGAATATGTAGAATTTTCTGCAGGCTTTCTTGCCAAATAACCTTTGAGAAGACTCTTAAAACACTGATGAATGCCTTGCCTAATGAGGTAAGTAATTGAAGATAATGTCAATCAGTGCTGGCTGAAAAAGATGTGCTAAATACCAAATGTGAGTTTGTTTCTACATTATACTTTTGTTTTATTCATTGTTGAAGTCCTTTCACAAGGTATCATTTTGTCAGAAATATCAAAATCCCTATAAAATATTCTGAATGATTTCAACCCTCCCCAATGAAATTATGCCTTTTGGTTAGGAAAAAAAAAGCTTATTTCATCTTTTGCACTCTAACATACTCCGCATACTAGGGAAGAAGTTGTACTGATCCCTCCTATTATCCATTGCCTTTCTGAGTAACGAAATTAACTTAAATCCACCACTAGAGAGAAAGTACTCTTGTGAACAAACAATGGCGGTGTTTGGAAGGTTTAAGATGCTTTTGAAGATATACATTTGGCCTCACCCAATTCAACCCACTCACACTGACAAACATAAATCTTAAGAGCTCTTGCTTTACTGTATAACTCTGTCTCTCTGATTTCTTTTCTATATTTTCACCTTCAAGACAGATTTTACTGATATCTTTCTTCATAAGTTTTGTCTGAGTAAAAACATTTCACCTCTTTGTTTACTCCAGATTTTTATCCTTTTTTACTAAAATCTCTTTAGTAAATCTGATTCTGTTCTGACATCTTCCGTGGAACCCCACTGACTCAGTAAGCCTTTGACTGAGTCTCACTCAACTGAGTGAGGGTAGAATCTGGCTCTATTTAAAAAGAGGAGGTGTTAAAGAAAGAGAGGCTTTAGCCTCATCTAACTTTGTCTAATGTAGTTCACACTTGCAGTTTCTCTGGGAGAACATCTTAAGAGATATACAAACATGGTCCTTTTGTTCTATGTGATTTTTTTTTTTAATCATTTTGCCAGTGTGTATCAATGTAATGAAAATAATGTCTTAATGGGTAACTTTCAACTGCAGCGATTATAATCTTTTGTAATAATTGAGTAGGCTTTGATCTAATACTGAAGAGATTAACTTGCCTTTAGAGTTTCTACCCCACTATTTTTTTCAGACTGGATAAACAGGAATCATTGCATCATTTTCTCCTTGAGTAACTACTTAGGGACAATTATACTTTATAAGCATAATTTCTTAATAGATAAAGAAAAGTGAAAGTGATTCTTGTATTTTAAAGCCTCACTTGGAGGTGAGAAAAGCTACTTATGGTAAAGGGAATAACAATAACCAACACCATCATGGTTGCACAGCAATGTTCATTTTAACCTCTCTTTCACCAGGAGCTTCTGATTTTTCTGCCCCCTTTACCTTCAGGTTGAATATTTTCAGGTTTGTGCTCTTTATGCTTTAAAAAGCAGCAATAAACCCAATCTGAAATAATCTGAAAAAACACAGCAAACTGGGAAAAAATACTTCACATTTTAAGAAAATTTCTCTGAATGTTTGGTTGTTGTCTTTTTTAAGTTCTTGGTTTTGAAAGATTAGGGGTAGAACTTGTGTTTTTCTCGACAGCAGCAAATCTGAGTATAAGTATTACAGTGAAATTAGTTTCACTGTGATGAAGAACAGCATATTGTGCGTATGCGTATTTCGTACATGTTTCCTGTGGTCAGAATCCACCACTCTCCCACCTACCAGGGGTTCACAGCAAGAGCAAAGTACGATGTTGGCTAAGAAATTGTTTTGTTTGTATGTGCTGAGTGAGAGTGTTTTCCAGAGCACAAATTGCTACTCACTGAAAAGTAAGTAGGTAAGTAGTAAGCTGAAAGGAGGGACTCTTGGTATTGACAAAGGAAGGATTGGTGTTGCACTTATCTTGAACTTCCATGTTTTTAAACAGCTGATAAACTTGCACATCTGGATTCCAGTCATGTAGGCTAATTCTCTCTGACAAGAAGCTGCAGGGGAACTTTTGGAATTAAGCCTTCATTTGATACTTGCACTAACGCCTGGAAAATACACCGCAAATTACTGACCTTTCTCAGCCAGCCAGTACAAGTCAGATGCTACCCCTGTGACTGGTTTGTGTAATGGGCCTCACTGTTTGAGGAGTCCCGGGTGGAGAAGAAACTCAGGTTCCCTGAGAAGGCGTGTGTCCTAGGAGAGCAACGGAGTCCTGGAAGGAAAAGTGGCTGCTGAATGGCAGGACTAGAGCAGGACTCACAGCTGAGAGAAGGCAGGGCACCAGCACCCCGAGGTGGAACAACACAGATATGGCTGCAGCCATCTGGACAGAGAGCAGGCAGAGCAGTAGCAACAAGTCCAGGCTGCGGGGAACCTTGGAGCCAAACTGCCCTCTCCCAGCCACCCTCCCTGGCCCTTTTTTGTTATTCTGGGGGTCCCTGCAAAATCATCTCGATCCAGCCCAGGCTATCTGTGCTCTGGCTGCCCGCCGGTCACCTCCGCCCTGCTTTCCCGCTGCGCTGCACACCCATAGCTTCCTAGCAACACGGGAGTACATGGGAGAAGTGTGCATCTACCTGTTTTGAAAATTCTTGCTTAGTGGTTTTCAGTCTCAGTAGTGGGAGGAGATGGAGGGTGGACTAAGGGAAAAGAAACTGGAAGACAGCTGCCTGAGCAATGGGGAAACCGCATCCACAGCCTGTGGCTTTAGGGATCTGTGAGCCACTACCAAGAGCATGAAATGACTCACACACTGAGTTACAAACCTGTACACCCAGCAGCTACGCTTCTGTCCTACTGATCTTCCTGCCTCATGCCCTCAAATGTGCTTCCTTTGCTACAGGATAGAGAACTTCCACAGCACTTTAAATCCTTCCTCTCCCCTCACACCCATCCTTGCAAAAGTTTTGCAGCAGTTCAGCTGTGCTTTGGCCTGAGATAAGAGCAAGGGAGAGATCTCCTCTGAAAGTGGGGAAAAAAACAGCCAGAAAGACAAGGGTAATGCACCACAGCATGTGGTTTACTTAATGTAGCTTAGTGTTAATTATTTATGATAATTCATGATTTTCCTAGTTTATTGCCTAATGATATCTGTCACTGTAACAACAGTTAATAAACAATTCCCAGGTCTGCGTGCAACCAGACTTACTGCATAATAATGAAAAATGTCTGATATTTCCTTTTTAATATTATTATTAGCCTACCCTTTCCAGCATTAATTCTCCATAGATTTGTGCATCTCATGGCTTTCTTTGCCTCCCTCCCCTTCCTCTCTCATTAAGCCCAAAACACTGACACGTGTTGTCATTCGCTAACTGTACACAAGTGCTCCTGTACTATTGCAATGTTATAAATAGCACAGATTGAGAAGTAGAGTTCATTCTGAATAATTATCTTTAGAGATGACCTTTGAAACTCACTATATCTTTCCAGTTTTTCACAGCATGCTCTGGATTATGATGCTCTTAATTTGCTGTGGTTTATTAATTACAAAAGAGTGTAAAGGCTGAGCAGTAAGCAGGTTTAAACAATGAGGTGGATAATTAAAAAGGATTAATGAGGTAGATTAAATAAAGGGATTGAGGCCAAATGGAGCACAAATTTTCTAAACATTAGTGGCCCCAAAACTCTAGCATCCAAGGGCACATTCCTCTTCCCAGCTAGATGTTTGGTTTTTATCCAGAAGTGTCAGCCTTTCTTTCATACTAGGTTTATTAACGCAGTCCCAGGAGAGCACTACGATGTTAAAAAAATCCAAAAGCAGGTCACGGATGGCACTAATCCTGTGCCTCTTCCAGCTGGTGAAGTGGTTATCAAGAAAACAGAGAAAAATGGGGGAAGAGAAGGACTTGACTTGGATTCTGAAGCAGTAACATCCAGCCTAATCCACCTCTAAAGCTCCTTGGCCAACATGATTCCTTCCTGGGGAATGGCTCCTATATGGGCAGGTTTGAAGCTCAAAAAATCCTAAAAAGACTGATGGGATTCTCCCCAAATCCTGCTGTCAAGGGGTGGGCTTTATTTCTCCCACCTTCCCTCCAAGCCAGCAGTGATGCCTCTTCAAATCCATGCAAAGCCTTGGGGTGCCCACAGAGAGCTGTGCAGGTGGTTGCAGAAATGGAGAGCTGTCCTCTGTAGCAGAGGGCGAGATCCCAGATGGTAAGGTACTGTGCCAGATGTATGTATAGCAAACACTTATTGTTGTAATTGCTTATTGCTGAAGGGAGCTCAGTAAACATTGGGTATCTCTTGATACTCAGCTACCGATCCATTATGAGAAAATTTGTGCATATTATTTTGCAAATGGTGGAAGGAAGCTTGAAAAGCAAGGAGGAATGCGTATTTCTGCCACGTGAACCTCCTCTGTCTAACTCACCTTTTTCTTAGTTGCAGCAGCACTGTCTGCTCAACCACTGATTTGATTGCAGTGTAAACCAATTTGCATCTACAGAATTATGATGACTATTTATTATTTTGCTATTTTTTGAGTGACTTGGGAAGTAGAAATGATGTAGCAAACCTGACCTCAGGCGTGCTGAGGGGTGCTGCCGAGGAGCTGCAGCCTGAGGGGGGCAGGTAGGGTGGGGGGGTGGCCTTCGCACTCCTGCAGCAGCTGCCCTGCACAGGGGGAGTGAGAAATGGTCGTCGTCTTAACTTTTGTCCACGCAGCTGTTCTTGTGTATTGATCTGTGTTTTCTAGCTCTGAGGGAGACTTTTCTCCAGCTCCCAAGTGTTTTTGTAACACTGTAGTGTTACTTCCACTAACCAGCCTACACCATCCTGGCACGATCGACACAACAGCCAGCATTGGGACCTGTACTATGACAGTAGCCATGAAAAGACTCACAGCTAAACTGTCACCCTGAAGACAGCTACCAGCAGAGCAACATGCTCTCCTCAGACCATTTCCCCATGCAGCTGGATGCACACCTGCAGCAGGCGAGGTTTCCTGAGGGTTTTGCCCTCCTCTGTAAACTTTCAGTCCTCTGCAGTTGCCCCTGGCCCCCTCACCTGCTCCTTTTTCTTTCTTTTTGCCTCTTCTGGAAGCTCCCACTTCATCCTCCACTGGGAAATGTGGTTATTAGCATAGGCCCGGCTCCCTCCTGTCGCTCAAAGGGCAGTAGGTGTTGGGAGTTGGTGGATGTAACTGTTTCAGTCATTTCTGTGTATCTACTGTCTTTTCCTTAAGTATTATCTCAGAAAACTTCCACGTTATGTTGAAAATCCATAAAAGTATGGGAGTGCAAGACTCATGATAAATGCAATGTGGCCTGTTATAATCTCTAGTTAAGCAATGTTCAATAAAAAATGTTGCTGTGGTTGTGTGCTATAAACCCAATGACGGTGGATTTCCTGTGCTATCCTTTTCACTATTTATTCCCGGGCTTTCCTCAATTTGATGTAACATTTTGATGTTATTCAAAACAGCATTTTCTCTATTTCATTCTGCTAGATGTTTAGGGCCAAGCCCAGCCTCCGAACTGTACGACCACGCACGGCTCGGTGCCTGTGGCCATGGCTCAGTGGATGAGGAGAGCTGTGCAAATGGCCAAAGCACGGGATTGTGCCACTGCGTGACACGCTGCCTGTCCAGCCTGGCTGAGCCAGGGCGAAGCTTTCCCACCCGAAACACATTTTGGGCCCTCGGTGCACGCCAAGGGCACTCCGGGCATTTCCACACCGCGGGACTCACAGAGTGCCCCCGCCACGGGCCTTCCCACGCCCTCAGCTGACCCTGCTACTGCTCTGCTCATCCCACCTCTGCCCACACTGCAGGTTGTCTGGCGGGCAGTCTGAGCTGCTCCCAGCGGGCACCCGCCGATGTCTCGTAGGAAAACGCCTGGCGATGAAGGGCGGCTCTGGGTGCTCTGCACGGGCCTCTCCCCTACGGGGGGCCCGGGCAACGCGGGACGGGGCTTTGCGTGTCAATGTCGACCCCTCGCGTCAGGGTTTCGAGCGTGGGTCCTTCGCACGGGCGGCAGTAGCGCTGGTGCCTCCCCGCCGCGCAGCGCTCAGCAGCCGGGCCCGTTGCCCGCGCTCCGCCCCAGCCTGGCCGCCGCGGGCTGCCTGTCGCTCCCGGCCGGAGCGCAGCCGGTTGCTAGGCAGGTTGGGGTCGCCTAGCGACTTCGCTCGGGTTTTCTTCTGCTGAAGCGAGAGCGAGAGGCCGCCGGCGGAACGGGGCCGGTTGGCCGCCCCGCTGCCCCCGCGGCGCGGACACGGGACAGGCCCCACCCCGCCCGAGCGGAGGCCGCCCCATCGGTGGCTCGGGCATCGGCTTCCCGCCCTCCGCTCGCGGGCTCGGTGGGATCGGCGCTCGCTTCCTCAGCGCTAGGGCCGAGCGAGGGGAGAAGCAAGATGGCGGACAAGGCGCCCAGCGGCTCGCAGAAAGCCAGTGGGAAGGTGAGGCCGTTCCGCGGGGCGGCCCGGCGGCCCGCTCCGCCGCCGGAGGGCACGGCCGCCGCCTGCCGGCGCGGCGGCGGGGCCCGGAAGCGGCGGAGCGGCGAGGCGCGGGCGGCGCGGCCTGTTCCGTCTCTGCTCTCTGCCCGGGGGTGACTGCGGGCCCCGGGAGGGGGGCGGGGAGGCGGGAAGGGGGGCGGCGCGGCGGGGCCGGGGGGCCTGGGCCTCTCGCGGGGCATCCCCGCTCCCCGGGATCGCCCTGGGCGCGTCGCTGTCGCGGGCCGGCGGCAGCGGCCTCCTCGCGTCCCGGTGCCCCCGGCGGAGGGGTGCGGGGCGCCCCGCGCTGACGGCGCGGCTCCGGTTTGGGCTGCGGGGGGTCGGTGGGTGCCCGAGCCTTACCCGCGCGCCTGGGCGCGTTTCATTTCCCTCGTGCCGCGACCCCCGATCCTCCCATGAGCCGGAGCCCGCGTGGGGTTGGCTTCCAATTTGGGAGCGCGAAGGAGAACGATAATTTTAGATCGAGTGTCTTCCGATTTGCGGTGGGATTACGGATTTCACGAAATCGCCGTGGCGTTCCGCGCTCTTTTCTCTCTACCCGCTCTGCTGCCCGCAGCCGCCGGCTCAGGGAATCGCAGAGCAGCAGCCCGGGTAGTGCGGGAGTTCTGGCAAACTTGCCCGGAGCTGTGCGCCCAAACCGGCGCCTGTCCCGAGCTGCCCTCCCAAAGCATCCCTCCTCCTGGGGAGCGGGGGCAACGTGCGTTTTGGGGGACGCACTGGCACCTGAGGTTTGAGGGTTAGTGATTAGCGACACCCCCCCACACTCAGCTTTGTTGCAGGTTTAAGGCCAGAAGTATATAAATCTTCCAGTCATTGGTGTGGTTTTTTGTTCTTTTTTTTTTTTTTTTTTTTTTTTTTTTTAAATATATATGAGTGTGTAAATCAGTCAAGGGAGAAGCCACATTTTGGTTTAGGATTTTCTAATGCTATATAGATTAATAATTTTTACCGGTTTTGTACTCAGCTATAACAGGATTTTTTTTTTTTTTTTTTTTTTGCTGCTAGGAAACTAGCTGAAATGTAGTTACCGAGAGCCTTTGCATGTTTACCCCGTTGGTATTATCAGAGTAAGAGAGTTTTATTTTTGTTTCCCATTTGTGATCTATTCCAAATATTGCCAGGAAACATTTTTTTGGATCTTGCCTTTGGCTTGGAACTGCAAGTAACAGCTGGACATAAAACTTTAGTAGGAAAGCCGGTCTTAATTTATGGAGAATGGCTTCCAGAGAATAAGGCATTTTGGGATTTCAAGTATAATTAGACATAGAATAATAATTTAATTATTGATTACTGCAACTGATAACATGGTACACAAAACCAACCCACATATGAGCCCTTTTCGCAGTTACATCAGAGACTTTTTTGTTTTGTTGATTACTGATACTGTACTGATTATAATATTTTTTTTAATATACAGTAGTAATTAATTTATAAAACTTGTCTTCTGCCTTGGGTCTTGGTTCTGCAGAGGTATGTGCAGACATGTAACTTCATACAGTCATCCACGCTGTTGAAGTCAGTGGGACTACTAGAGAATGTCAAGTCAAATGTGCATTAATCTGTCAAGGCCCATTGAGGAGGTCCTGTATTTTGCCCTCTTCGTGCTGTTCCCCCCACCCCTCAATTTCCCGTTACTCTAGATGTATATTCAGTGTTTTCAGTAGTCTTTTTCCCATGCTTTACATTCTAGATCTTGTTTTGTATTGTCAATATTATTTTATGTGCCAAAGAAAATAATGATAATACATTCCTGGATGGATTGATTGTTTTTGTTGAGAAGTGAAATAAAATAAGACATGCCTAGCTCTTGGAATTTATTTCCTTCAACCTCATCTTTCCTTGGGGGGGTGGGGTGTATGTGGTGTCTTTTTTTGTCAGTTCATGAATGCTTGCAATATGTATATCCCTAGAGGTACTTTTCAGATGTCTGCAGAAAGAAGTATGACATAATGGTACTGAAATTAGTAATATTCTTAATTTTTGTAGTTAATTTATTCACACAAGGATAAAAATGTGTATTTTTAGTCGAGCCTGTATGAAAATGTTTATGGTTTAACAATGTAAGCAAATAACCATTTTGTCCAATTTCTTAAAGTAATTATTTATCAAATATTTTATTTTATTTTAAATAGTTTTAAGATTAATTTACTTACACCTCAAAATCGAAGCTTTAGACTCCATTTCTTTTGGTGCGTTGTATTTGCAAGTCATAAGAATAATTGTACTTGCAAAACAAATATGTCTCGTAGACTCCATAGGATATGTTTCAATGGCAATTCTAAGATGAGCCTTTGCTGGCTTCTAGCCTACCTCCTGGGAAGACACAGTGACATTTTATTTTCTGTGTTCTGTGAAGAGCTGTGGCCTAGTGGTTGAAGGCTTTAACACTTACAGTAAGATACGGGTTTCTTCCCTTCAGAACAGGTAGTGTTTGTTGTTCGGTCTTAGTGTCAAAGTACTGATTTTGAACATCTAGCCAGTTTTGTTTTACAGTGTAAAATCGAGTTTATTTCAGTCTGGCATTATCTGTTTGAGTCGCTATTTGAAAACCATTGTTGAAGGTGGTACAGGTCCAGGAGCACCCACTGCCTGTGTCACTGTGGTGGTAGCTGCTTTTTATGATACTGTCAGCTTCTAAATAAGTTTGAGAGTCTCCAATGTGAAATGTGTTGCAAAAGCAACAAATTCCTTTGTCACTTCGAGATTGGGATAGGAAGATACGTGCTTGAGATTTCCGGAAATCTAAATACGAAAGGGACAAAGTTAAGGACTAGAAAATAGAGATTGCCCAAGACTGCACAGGTCAGGGTAGGATATGATTCTGAAATGGCAGATACTGATTATGTTCAGTTATTATCCTGTTGTAATGAAATATTAGCTGCTCAATGACTCTGCCATGTTCTCATTTTATCTTCTGTGAGTAGTGACTATATTGCATGTTCACTGCTTTTACATATAATACTGAGCAAATTGGATACCATGTGGCAGATTATCCACCTGACCCAAGCTGTAGGTTTCTCTTTTTCATTCTAAAAAAATGTTTTAACATTCCTTAATCTTAAATGCATTTTTCAGGCTTTTGAGTAAGTTATGTGTTAAGTAATCACTGTTCTTCAACATTTAATTGTTGTGAATGGACAGCTTTCCTTGGTAAGTTAAAGTATATGAAGAGTAGCAATGTAATATCTGTGCACGTGATGAATTCCAGTTAGATGTAGCATTCTGCAAGATGGTGAAACTCGTGATCTTCAACTTTTCCTGTATTGTTGGTGTTCAACTAGTGACCAGGAGCAGGAGAGGTGTAAGCGTGTTCCGCTGGTGGTGGAAACGTAAAAGGAGGTATTGACCTTATTTCCTCTCTAGCAGTAGAAAGTTGGCAGCTCCTGTTCATCTGAGTTTAAGGTTGTAATGGAATAGCAGTCCTTGTAAGTACTTTGGAGAAAACCATTTTCAATTTACTTCTGTGTCTGAAAGCAATGTCTGTTTTAACAATGAATAACATTAATATGCACTATTCCGGTAAATGTAAATAAATTAACTATGAAATAATTTGGAGATGTTTGCAAGCATCTGTTTTCTAGACAGTTTGATAAAGGAAGAATAAAAGAGGCAACTTGGGCTGGAAACATCCCTGCCTTTGCTGGATTTTAACAATATAATTTAAGCTATGATTCCATTTTACTTTTCCTTAGTATCTTGCTGACACAAACTAGTCTCAACCTTAGCTACTTTTTCCTCTTCCAAACACTGTCCTATTTAGGTAGTTTGGCGTGATTGGGGGGTGGGGCATGGAGCCTGCTATGAATTGGAAACTGGTTTGGCTGAACCTCCCCAACTCTCTCTTTCCTAGGTGATCAGTTAAATTGGAAAAAGGGTTCTAGTTCAGTGTGACCAGCTGCCCAGTGTGGGGGCAGAATCAGTGGAAGGTGTTGAAACAGGGCAAGAGTGTCTTACACCAGAGTTTCTTGTAAACAGTTTACCCTCAAGCTATTAGGTTTTCCAAGGGAAGGAATTTTATTTAAGTTGTAGCCATTACAGTTGTAATAATAACATTCAGCATTTGGAAGACCACGGGATTGTCTTCTGGGTTTTATTGGGAGCTTTTGTTGCTCTTTGTTGTTTTACAAAATGGCATTAGTATTAAGAAGAAAAAAAAAAAGGTTTGCTTATGTTATACAGTATATTTTAAATATTTGTGAAGTAATATGATCGTGCTAGTCTTACCCAGAAATCATTGCATTTGGAGAAACTGTGAAGATCTGGATTTGTGGGCACTTGTACTGCTGACAGGAAGATTTGGGAGAGCAGTCCTCTCTTCTCTGTTTTCTTTGGAAGCTGCAACAAAACTGGAAGAAAATTTAAGCACCAGATTCTGAGAGGGGGCTCTCAGCTTTGGCTTTCTGATAGGAATTTGTCATAAATCTCATTTGTATGGTCCTTTGAAGATTATTTTTTTTCCCCTTTTCTTTTGAAGGCTGAGTGAACTTGGCTAGACTCAGTAATGGAGCATTAAGCGACCTGACCTCTAAGACTGTGGTTTGACAGGGCTGTATTTTACTGAAATGCCATTTCAGCAGCCTGCATTGCTACTTCAGTTATGCTGGCACAGTTCTTTGAGGGACCTGTGCAGTGAAAGTGATCCAGCTGGAAAATAATCTGGTTTGGGGTAAAAAAAAAAAAGGTTTTGTGCAGAGTGGTAGAAGCAGTGAATCGGGAGTAAGAGGACATTTGTAGATTGTTTATGCTGGCAATGACTGAAAGATGGATTCGTATTTTTTCTGTCAGTGTTTTGAACATGAAGGAGCTATTCTCACATCTCAGATATGGTCAGGTGCAGGACAGAGCTCTGGGTACATGTCTTTCAACAGTTAGTTCAGCTGAGCTACTTAATGTGATGAGAAGAGGAAAAAATAGTCCTGTTCCATGTTTCAACACTTCTGAAATGGTCCTGTCTGGGAATGTTAGAAAGACACTGCGATTCTGCTGAGTCAGTTCAGCTGGTGTAACTTAAGGAAACAAAATTGCCCCTTTTGTCAAAGCGATGCAGATGAATGCAAAGTGTGCTGCTGTGAGAGTTAGTTTTTTAATAACTGCTGTTTAGAAACTGGCAGGTAGCAATGCATAGTTGTGTGAAGAATCATTTCATCTTGTGCTTCATGGGTGCAGTTGCTTGGATGGTCAGAAGCAGTACCAAAGGTATGAACTAAATTTATAGGTGGGAAGAGACGACCTTAAAAATAAGAACTGTTTAAGGATGAGAATAATGGGACTCTGCAAAACTGCTAGTTGCTGTGATATAAAGTTGGTCTAAAAGTTAAAACTGCTTTTAGAATTTTCAAGAGTGCATCTTAGAAATTCTGTTGCTTGGCTAACATTTGGGGTGACTTGGTCCACAGTGGTCCTTGTTGGTGGGTTGGGCAGTGCCACTGTACTTCTAGCTCAGCGACTTTCAGACTTTTTTGTTCATTGGCCTGCTTTTCCACTGTTACCCTGCAGAATCCCTGTGTGCTGCCATGCATTGACATCCTTTCTGCACAGTATCAACTGGTCTTGCTGGAGAAACAGATTTAGTTTCTGTTACTTTTTTTTTTTTTTTTGGCATTATTCCTCAGGATATTGTGTCTTAAGTGTCATTGTACTGAGTGTTGATACTGTTTGTTACTGTGATTGATGCCTTGTCTGTTGTTCTCCCTGTAAGCAGCTTCAGCACCCATCCCTATTGGAAGGTCACTCCCCAAAACTTCTGTAGATGAAACAGATGTGGAGAATTGAGAAATGGTCATTTCATTCTGCCATTGCCAAACAACCTCCTTCCCCCAAGCAATACTAGGTCTTGAATCTGTCAGTATACTACGGCAGATGCCATTGTATCATTCCACCTTTGAGATTTATCTTTTTCACTGCAGGTCTGAAATTTTGGGGTTTTTTTTAAGGGTGGAATTGCAACTGATGTGTTGGTTGCCGCAGAGTGGCAGCTGGCATCAGGAAGAATGCTGTTTTCAGGCTCTGAAATTCTTTTGCACAGTGTCTTTCTTTTATCTGTGTGATTTTGTGCTATACATCCATAAACCCTCTGGGGGAGGACAGGTTTCCTTAAACTACAATCTTGCAGTACATAGAACTGTGGATAACAGATTACCAATTTGAGTGCCACAGGCAGTTGTGAATCACAAAAAAATCCAGCACCAAATACAGAGGAAAAGCTTGCAGGAAGCGGAATTAGTAAAAGATGCTTGTGATACTTGCTTCCACATGTGTGTTAATGAACTGCTACTAGTACACATGAACTGAACTTTTTATTAAGTTCTGTGCAAAGGTGTGAGTAATGTGTAGTGTTGCAGGTAAGTAGATTTGGGAGGTCTTTGAGAGTAAGACATAACTGGGGTTTTTTGTTTTTTTCCCCCCTTCCTCTTTCTGATAAAAACTCCAAAAGCTAAACAAACGTATTCTTAGGAGCCTTTGTTTCTCCCTTTTAAGGGTTGTATTTTTGTGCCTCTCTACCTTTGTGGACTTAGTTCTGGTTCTTGAAGTGCTGTCTACCATTTTTTTCTAACTTGATTTGACTGTAAAACATAGCAATATACTTGTCCAGAGATAAATTTGTCTTAGTTGATGAAAAAGCATGATGCAAAATGAAAATGACGTCTAGTAATTTATCTTCTAGAGTAGTACTTGGTGCTTGTCCTTTTTGGAAGACTGGAGATGAGCACTGCATATAACTATTTCTGGTAGAAACTATAAATTCCTGGTAATAAGGAGAAATGCTAATGTTCTGTAACTAATGAACAGATTTCAGCTAATGGAACTGTTTTATTTTGACTTAAATTTCAATTTAGATATGAATTGTGCATCAGATGGTTATTCCTTAATAGTAGATATTATGTTAGTGATGTTTTCTAGAATTTGGGCGTTACATAATTTTAAAATGGGTTGTCCTATTGTTGGAGTGTTCTCCATCACTTAAAACCATTTAAAAACCTGATTTTTAAAAAAGCTAATGCAGATTTTGTATATATGCGGGTTTATGTGTTAAATTTCAGTTACAGTTTAAAGTAATAATGTTAGTAAGTACATACTCACAAATTGGACTTAAATTAGTGTTCTTGAGTGACCAGCTTCCATCTATGCAGAGCATACTAAGAACAGTTTTGGAAATTATTTTTATGATAAGGCAAATATCATCAAGCACTTCATATGACCTTTAACAGCCTTTGATGACAACTTTTGCAAATTCAGTGTAACAAACTTAATTTTTTTTCCTTGCAGTGCTGTCAGTTGCATGTTCATCAAATGCAGCTCTGGAAGTTTAGATATTTTTAATCGTAGCAAGAACTGTTTATCTTTAATCCCTTATTTGCCTTACATTGACATTGCTCATGTTGTGTCCCTGTTCAGATTTATCATTAAAATGCATTACATGTATCTTTGTTCTTGTGTATTTGGATGTTGAACTTGAAATGAAAATCACATTTGAGGAACTGAATTAAAAAAATAGAGGTTGTTTGTGTGTTTTTTTTTCTGTGCCTCACCTCCTCTTAATTCTCTTTTCAGGTCAGAGTGCCAGATGCAGTACACACCACTGGATCTGCTGATACACATGTAAGTCCAAAATATTTAAAAACAAAACAAAAAAGCAAACAAACAAAAAAATCCAACCAAACCCACAAACTCAAAATAGACTTGTTCTCTAAAGAAAACTACTTGCTGCAGGCAGACTGGTGCATTTGGTATCTAATCTGTAGGTGTTTGTAAATGAACCATTGATTTTCATGTTTAAAAATATTCCTTGAAACTTTCAAACAACCATTAGTGTAGGAAGCTCTGATGTATTATTGCATTCATGACAGATACTTGAACAGGAAGAAGCTGTAAGGACTCTATGTGTTTATCTCTCATACTGAGGAATATTCAAAATATGAAGTGATTAATGTTAAGAGTCACTGTATATTAAACTGTCTTTTTATATACAGTTGGCTCCTCAAAAATCAGGTAGTGTGGCCCTAATTTCATCCTTTATTTTTCCTTCTAATAGAAGAAGGTAAGAATAATTACCAAGTCTTCCTCTCGCCCCCACCACAGAAGAGACCTTTGCCCAGTCACGTGGTTGGCATGTTGCTTGAAGGCCTACCTTTTTCTGAGCTAAAATGAAAACAGGCAGCAAGAGCCAAAGAGCATTAATACTGGACAATTCATTCTGTGGTTTGGATTTTCTTCAAGATTCCAATTTGATTTTGTATATGAAAAAGTCAATTACCAGCTGTTTAATTGTTTGTAAGATAACATTATTCAAGTTGTGATAGCAGAAACTTTTCATTAATAAGTATGCCCTTTTATTGATTTGCTTTACTTGCTACAATTTGGAAAATTACTATTAAATCTCTTTTGAATATTTTCTGTTGTCGATGGAACCGGGACTTCAGTACTTTGTGTCTTCCTATAGTCAATGCAGAGTTATGTTTTATAGGAGTTTGCTTTCATACAGTGATTTGATTACTCAGCTAGAAGTTTTCTTTTTACTTCCATCATTTGCTTTACCCTTTTCACTGTATTATTTTCCATTTTTTGAAGGAGGAAGACCTTTAAGTTTTGTATAGCTCTGTTGTTAGGAACTCTGTGAAGCTGCATATGGTTACTAATGATGTTATAATTGCCTAATGGGATGTAACTAGCAGGCATAAATGAGTTCAATCCTATTAACTTTATATTGCTCCAGCCACTTCGAGGGTTTTGTTGTTTTTATTTTTTTTTTTTTTTGAGACCCTTCCTAAACTGAGGAGATCTTAGTGCCAGAACTCTTGTTATCTTACAGCTGCTTCCCTTAGGTCAATAGAACATATATTCATGTGGCTTATCTGCAGGTATCACGTAACATTATTGTGAGAGAGTATTTCTTGATGACAGGATAAGCCTTGGGTAGGATTGTGGTATTTGTTTTGTCTGTATTGATGTGCCATAGCAATATGCACACGTTTTGCCAAGGTTGTATGTTGTTTGTCATACTGAAATATTAGCTGTCTTTCAGACAACAGAAAAAATGGATTTTATTAACTTTAAAAACACACAGATGAATGAAAAACTTTTTATAAACTTGTCACAACAGCTCAAGTTGACAAACATAGTGTTATAAACCAGATAACTCCAAACACAATGCTGCATTAACTTGTAACTGATAGTTTTCCTTTTAATGAATAAGTAGGGAACATTTTTCAAAGAAATAGGAGCTATTTTGGTCATATGCTTGGCACAGAGCTAAGAGGTATCTGTGATACTAAACAAGGATTATGAACTGAAGGTATTTCAGTTGTTTTTCACAGTGCTTTTTCATATGTAAAAAAAATCTGAATAGAAAGCTGATATTAGAAATAAAACTCTTTACAAAGAAAATTATTCCTAGAGGAAACTCTTTTTGCAGTTGGCATCTGAAATTTTTTAGTAATATGGCAGTTAAGCTGTTCACCTTAATTAACTGACTTTTTTTATTAGGTTGAGCTGATTTTTATGGTTTTTTTTTTAAAGAATTGCCACTGCAAAAGTGGTAGTTTTAAGCAACACTGTGCATTGTGTAAGAGCATCAAAAATATTTTGAAGGTAAAGGCTAATAGCTTATATTTTGGTGGTCTTGAGCTTTTTTTCTTGTTCTGGTGATGCTTTTTATGAATTACTGTGTTAAGCTAGGAGTTCCCAGAGAAATTTCTTATCTTTTCTCTCCTTTCCTTCCCATTGTCCACGTCTTTTGAACATGGTCTTTATTCTGTTGTCTTTCCTCTCTCAACGCTTTACTATTTTTTAACAACCTAAGTAAAGTGTTAGAGTTCTCATTCCATGCTCTCCAGAAATGACTGTTAGTTTTCAAGAAGGGAGGAATGGAGGTTAAACTACCTAAAATAGAAAGAAATTATGAGCCAGAGGTGAGGTCTTCTTGTTTTATTAAAACTAGCAGCTGAAAACCTCAAGAATCCATTTTCTTCTTCAAGCAAAAATATTACACTTAACCTTGAGGTACAACTGAAATGCAGCATCCATTTTGTTCTTCAGTTATACCTGTTCAACCTTGCATAAACATTCTTTCGGCCAAAATAGTCAGAAAAGCTTTTGAAACTTCTTTTTTTTTTTTGTTAAATTTCTTTCTTTTTTTTTTTTTTTTTTCTCCCTGGAAATTGCAATGGCCAAAAAGGAATTGTAGTGCAAAGCACATATTTCCAAAGGTTTAAAACCTCTGTGTCGCTTAGTGAAAAGATCTCCAGGCTCTTACAGCAAGTACCCATCAGATTTCATCTGTGTTTGAATGGTGTATTAAAAACTTTCTCATTAAATCAAGTATGATTTGTTCTTAAAAAACCCACAGATTTAGTTGTATTAGATAATGTTGAGTTCAGGGAGAAGTACTGGAAGCCTATTCTTTGTTTTGTGTAAGTTAAGTCACTTCACGTAGGAAGTTTGTGGTGTAGATCAAGGTAAAAAGTAACATTATTTTAATTGTTTTGCAAACAGTTTAATGTTTGTTTTCCTAATCCTTTTGCAGCCTCTAATGGAAAGCAAACTCAAAGCATTCAGCATTGGCAAAATGAGTGCCGCCAAGCGGACTCTGAGCAAGAAGGAGCAAGAAGAATTAAAAAAGAAGGTAATGGTATGCAATGAAAATTTTATTTTGTATGCAGAGTTGAAATAAGTCTGCTTTTAGATTACAACCAGCTACAATTGTATTTTTCGAAGAATGAAAGTGAACTGCATTTTACATGTTTAATTTGTTCTTGGCATCCATGGCATTGAGAGAGACAGGCTTGCTTCTTTTTCCTCCTGTGTGAGAAATCAAGTTCTCCGGCTTCCTGAAATTACAACAATCCACTGATTGTCGTGTTGCTCAAAATGAGGATAGCCATCACCTTAGGTTATTTTCTGTTCTTCGTTTGCTCTCTATCATTGGATTTCAGTAATTAGAAAGAGTAACTTGTCTCTGAAATTGTTTCAATACGCGTCCTTGTTGCTCTAAAAACATATTTTTATTTTTATTATCTCCAAAAGAAATAATTAAACATTAAAATTTGATACTGAATTTTAGGATACTTGGGAGTGTCCAAATTTTAGGAAGTATGTAGCTTATAGTTGGCAAGATGGAAGTTTTAAAAATTTTGGGCTTTGAGCTTTGAAATTTACATACACACAACTCTTACTATATTTCAGTGGGATATCTCCTGCTAGGTTGTTGGAAATAGTAGCCTAAATAAACATGATAGTGCTATATTTAGTGTCTCACTCAATTTTATCAAGTCATTGAATTAACAACTTCTGGGAAATACATAAGGGTGATCCTGTTAATCTCTTTCAGTCACATGAGCTATTCATAATGGATAAGGTGGAATACATACTGTACTCTTATGCTTAGGTCAGCAAAGTGCCAGTCTCACAGTGCTGGTCTTTCATATGATCTTTCCTAATCGGCATCTTTTGAATGTTAAATTGCTGTGTGAACTCTTGTAAATGAACAGTCATATTTGAGTGTACAGGCCTTATTTGCTTCACGTATTACATACTGTGTTCTTCCCACATTTCTCAGAAACTTGAATTCTGTCTAAAATTGAAACTCATTTGGTGCAGTTTGTAGCATGAACTCTCAAAAATAAAAAGCAATGTCACATAGCTAATTTAAGAATAGCTGTCTGCTGAAGGTTGTTCTGTGATGATAGTAAATAGATTAACATTTGCTATGTAGGAGGATGAGAAGGCTGCTGCAGAAATTTATGAAGAATTCCTTGCTGCCTTTGAAGGAAGTGATGGTAATAAAGTGAAAACATTTGTAAGAGGAGGAATCGTTAATGCATCTAAAGGTATAACTAATCTTTTTTTGGAAATGGTGGATCATTTGGTTTTGAGTAAAGAAGATTGTCTTTGAATTACGTTTTAAAATTAATATGTTACATTAGAAGCAGCAAATGAAACTTGATGCTAAAATCTACTTTATGCTTTGACTCACTAAGTAGGTAGTGGTATGAATTGTCTTTTAAACTTCAGAGGAAAAAATACTTTCTTTTAAATAGCCTAATTTTTGTTCTTCATATTAAAAGATGCTAAATTGCGGAAAGTTCGTCTTAGCAATTTTTAAAAATGAAATAGTATATTAAATTGAATGAACAAGACTGAAGAACAGCAGCATTCTTTCTAATGAACAGTATTAGTTCAGCATTAGTGTATATAATTTGTTTTAAATTTGCCTTCAATTTCAGAGGAGCATGAAACAGATGAAAAACGGGGTAAAATCTATAAGCCTTCATCACGATTTTCAGATCAAAAAAATCAACCAAGTCAGCCATCTAATGAGAAGCCTCCATCCCTCTTAATGATAGAAACCAAAAAGCCTGTAAGTTTCTTATTTGAATATTAACCCCTTACTTAGAGTTTGGGATTGCTTAGAAAAAGGTCTGTGTGATCTTGCAGAGTAGTTTTATCTGCGTTTATCATATATTAAAAGAAGGTGGAAATTTTGATGTGTTTAATCCCCATAGCAGATAACAAGATGATGAAATTCAGAGGTCCAGTAGCCCTGTATCCAACTGGATATACTTAGTACTCTGCTTTGTCTGCTGTATGTTTTTACTGTATTCCTGCTAATTGAGACAGACTTCTCATGAATACAGATTTAGTGACTGTTGCAAAGGAACAGTATCTCCAGTCCCGAGAATTTGTGAAGTTTTAGAAGCAATTCTTCTTGCTGCCATCTGTTTTTAGGTTTTTATAACTTAAAAAAAAAAAAAAATGACCTTTGCATTGATCCAAGTTTTTCTTGGTGAAGTTTTCTGATTTTTTTTCTTTGGGGTGAAGTTTGAGAAGTCCCTTTAGCTCTGAGTTGTACCAAATAAGTTGTAGAACTTGCACATTTTTGAAATTGAACACCTTGTTTTTATTTAATTTATTTTGACTTATGCATGGCTTCATATTTTTTTTTGTTAAACTGAGATTTCATCATAAAAAGTAATGGAAATATTATGAACAAACTTAGTCTTCAAGTGATAGTTACATATGATTACTGTATATGTGTAATGTGTAATTAATGTCTTGGATGTCTTTAAAAAGTCTTTTAATAGAGCTTACTACAATTTTTAAAGTTAAGTGTGATACTGCCTGTTAGGGTGGGAAATTGGATGTAATGTGATAATTGTGGGTAATCCCATGCTATCCTCCCTCCAACTTTAAACAAAGCTCAATTTTAATCTAGTGGGGTAATACTGGATGGCAGTTTTGATTTTCATTGTATGTAAAGCTCTACAGTTACAGAAATTCGTTGTAGCATTTTTTATTATGCTGAGCTCTGTTTTGTCATATGCAAGTGTCTGTACTGTAAGAATATTACTGCTTTTCAAATTTGTCATAAGTACTTATCAAATATGCAATCAGTTTACTCACTTGCCCTGTCCAATGGTGATTGAAGATAATGAGGTAAAAATGATTTTATTTATTTGGCAGACCCTCCCCAAAAACAAAAACAAACAAACAACTTTGCCTGGGGTGAGTAGGAAGTCCAGTTTTTCCAAAGCTGTAGTGTGTAACACAATAAATATTTTGTATGTCTGCCTATTGGAAACGTTTTCTTTTAAATTTGGTTATATAAAAACAATGTTGTTGAAGATGAGTTCACATGAGTTAGTTAAGGTACAAATATTACAGTAAAAAAAAAAAATTACAATATCCAAATTCTTTGTCATTCGAGAGTGTTTTTTCTGAGGATCTTGAACTATTTACAGTAATTGTTTCTTCAGACCTGTATTTATATCCAAAAGAAAGCAAGAGAAATAAATTATTTTCACATAGAATGTTTGTCTATGGATAAAATAATTGAATATATATATATATGTAAAGTAATTTACATACATATGTACACATAATTTAATTAGAGCATGACAATTTGCTAGGGTTTTAGTCAGCTTCTAAGTTTCTAAGTGGAACAGACTGACAAAATACATCACAGTTATTTTAAATTTGTATGTTGTAGAGAGTGTTTGATCACACATGCTGCATTGTAATAATAAGTAACAAAGTTTAGTTTAAGCTATTCTTAATTTTGTATTTTCTAGCTTTGTGTTTGATAGTACTCAGTCTCGATGTTTTCAAGTCTGTTTGTTTTGTTTTTCTTTCTCCTGTAGTTTACTTGGTTTGAAAGCTGTGGGTAAAATATGCATGAAAATTATCTAAAATTTTGTTATATACATATAATTTTTATTTTTGTTTTATTTTATCTGCTGAAATGTTGGCTGATATATCTTTATTTTTAGCCTTTGAAGAAAGGAGAGAAGGAAAAGAAAAAGAGTAATTTGGAACTTTTTAAAGAAGAATTAAAGCAGTAAGTTGGACTAGTTTTTTCTATAAATAAAGAAGATGCAAGGTTTTTGCCTTGTTTTTACAGACAGTTTTTAGGGTCATTCTTGCTCAGATGTTTCCCAGAGTATTTTTTTTTTGTTTGTTTGGGCGTTTGGTTGGTTGGTTGGTTGGTTGTTTTTTTCCCCAAATGCTTGTGCAGTGGTATAATTCAATTAACAATTTCAGTGATAATTAAACAGAGTACGAACCCTTGCTAGTAGATGCTTGGTATAGGTGTCTGTGATTTGTCTGGATAATCAGTTGCCATCTAATTAATTCCTTGGTGTTCCTTCACACTTCTGTCCTTTTTTATGCTGACTGATAATAGGAGGCGTTTACTACTATTACTGAAAAGTACTTCTGTTTTGAAATGTAGTCTCAACCAGGGGCTATAAAATGGTCAAAAAAACCCCAAAAAAGCTCAGTATGCTGGCTTAAATATTTTTCTGTTGAAGTGAATGGGTTTCTTTGCATGTTGGAGATGTTCAATTGTGACCTTTGCAGCAGTTTAGTACTACCTTCCTAAGCAGAAGAATATCCAGAGCAATTAACCAAAAGAGTTACACAGAAATGCATAAAGTATTTCAGAATTCCCAGTAAGTGAATGACTAGTTGTTTCCAAAGCTACTGAAATAATTTTTGGATCGGTTAGGTGTGAATGGAAGCTTTGATGATTGAATCAACCAGCTATCTACCAGGATAAAAAATGGAAACCTAAGTTCGTTTCTTTGAGAGCTGCTGTCAGTATGTTACTTAGAAGTGGAACTTGGGATGCAATTCTGTTATAAATTAGAAAGCGTGAGCCTTTAAATGAGAACACGTGTTAACGTGGTCTCATGCATTGTTAAAGTTAGTGAAGATACAGCAAGACAAGCAGGTACTGTAATGGATGAGGATGTTTGCGTTTTGGGTGTTGATTTTTCTCTTGATGGGGATAAAGTGAAGAGTTTGGCAGCAAGTTGAAATGTGTATCAGACTCATGAAGAATAAGGAATTTTGTCAGTCTCTAAAACTGTATGTGAAAGAATTGTAGTATGAGGTTAAGCTTTTGTATTAATGCAGAAATAAGACTTGTAATTAAAGTTTAGAGATATGCTTCAGCTTGCCTAATTTTAAAACCAAGCTGAATAATGCTTCAAGAAGCATATTCTTTCACTTTTGGATATGTAATACAACAGAAAGAGCAGTACATGTATTGAGTGGCATATATTTGCCCTGATGTTAGAGATGGAAAGCAAAATAATCTGTCTGCATTAGAAAACAACAGGTACTGCATTATAAATCCATAAATGGCTCTTGTGAGTAGTGTCTGAACTTCACTGCTGTCTGATCATTAGTTGATGTAAATGAATTGAATTGACAGCCTTATGTTCCTGGTACACAATATCTTCATGCCAGGATTTAAGGCCAGTCTACAAAGAACCAAGTAGTTACTTGTGTGAGTACCAACCCCAGAGGTATAAACTGAGATGAGATCCTCTGTGTTCTGGAAATAGTCATATGGGGGTGTTTGTCACCCTACAAGGTGACAGCCTACATGAATAAAGCTTAGAAAAGGTAGGAGGAGTAATAGACTCTAAGGAGTTGTGTGCATCTTAGTCATCTGAATGGTCAGTGGATCTCTGGCAGTTGGATGTGAAATTTGGGTCACTTCTTCAGAGCATAGTTCTTCTTTCTGGTCTTGTTAACTGCTTCTCAAACCACATCAATTTTGTCTGAGGTTAAAACACCCTGACAGCATGAATGAGGAAGCATGCAGCTGGAATAATTCTGGTAGATATGTTCCAGTTGATTAAACAAATTTCAAACATACTGGATATTTGTAATCTTTAACAAGCCCATTGTTTAATATTAAAAATACTTATAATTCTAAAGTTAATTGAAAATTTTAGAATAAAAACCTCAAAATAGTGTTGTTACTTAAGCTAAAATTGTTTCATAGAATACAAGAGGAGCGTGATGAAAGACATAAAACAAAAGGTAGATTGAGTCGTTTTGAACCACCCCAATCAGATTCAGATGGCCAGCGTCGTTCAAGTAAGTAGATGTTTTTTTTTATGTTTGTTTGTGCTACAAAATTTGTAGACTAAATTATCTGTATTTTTCTTCTATTTATTCAGTGGATGCTCCTTCAAGAAGAAACAGATCTTCTGGTGGTAATAGAGATTCTTTTCTCATTCAGTATAATGTTGTCACTTAAATGCGTAGCAAAGTTTATGACTTCTTTTTTTTCCTGTTTTTTTCTCCATCATTGCAGTACTGGATGATTATGCGCCAGGGTCACATGATGTTGGAGACCCAAGTACCACAAATTTGTATCTCGGAAACATTAATCCTCAGGTAAGTTTGAAACCAAGGAGTGAAGTGCAGTGTTGTCATGCTTGGGTCCAGCTGAATTTTTTTGTCAGTGGCAATTTTCCCCTCTTTTTAGTTTAAACCATGTGTGTATGTTTAAAGCCATACACTAGGTACAATTGGTGACTGTAGAGGCAGTATTCATTTGAGTAAATGCTCTGTACACGATACTGCAAAAAGTAAGGTTTAGATTATCAGTTACTAGATGCAAAAATGCTCAGTTAAAATTATTTTTCAATGGATATTTCTGTGAAAGGTGGATCATAGCTAAAAAATTAGAGTGTGCTCAGTTTAAAATGCAACTTTTAAAAATTACTAGTTTTGCAGTGGATCACATTGGGGAGGTATCAGTGAAGTGTTGCTTTCCAATAAACTGAAAAAATGAAAATTTCAACATTTGGGCAATAGCATGACTGAGTATCTTAGAAATACGGTATCAAGATGTAATTTTTACTTTTTTTCATGTAGATGAATGAAGAGATGCTGTGTCAAGAATTTGGACGCTTTGGACCACTAGCAAGTGTTAAAATTATGTGGCCAAGAACTGATGAAGAAAGAGCAAGAGAAAGAAATTGTGGCTTTGTTGCCTTTATGAACAGGAGAGATGCTGAAAGAGCATTAAAGAATTTAAATGGTAAACAGATTTCTCAGTACAGATTTGTAATTATCTTTGTAGGAATATTGAGGAGTAACTGTAAAGCATATCTTAAAGTTGTTTTGTCAGACTCATAACAGGTATGCTGTAACGCTAGTAGATACCACACTGGTAGTGATTTTAATTTACACTGACTGTTTTACTGGCAGCTGAATATCATCAAACTCTATAGCATACACAGGGACTGGGAGTGCTGGGGGCTTTTGCTGTTGGTGATGATGTGAAATTTCTGACTGTTTTGAAGCTGTGAGCAGGAGGTAATGTTTGATAATCTCTCCTCTGTAAGAAGACTATTTGAAGAAGGAATCTATTACTTGTAGTTCACCAACAATTTTTTTTTGTGAATAAATTTAACTAGCACACAGAATATAATCAATAATTGGTGATAAATATGTTGTTTTGAATAATGGCTAAATTCCTAATATTGAAGAGGTGACTGTACTATGCCAGATACGTAATTTTGAATATGGACTATCTTGTCTATCTTTTATTTGGAAAGGAAAAAAAAAAACAACATATGTGATGAAGAAAGCTATGTCTTTATAGTTCAGGAAGGGCCTGAAATTAAAAAATCAGCTTCCTAGAAAAAAAAGAATAAAAAATGAAAGGTTGCCTTTACATAGTTTACTCAAAATGGTCCTTTACTAGGACCATTAGTAAGTAGGCTTACACCATGTAGGAGTTCTGATTGATTATTACATTTGGTTTTGAATAACATAATTTGAAATTTGTTATTATGAACAAAACACTTTGAAGAATTGGAATGCAGAAATAATATAATGTAAAAATTACTCTGTTTGTTCTAATGTGCTGCATATCAAATGCTTAAAGTTTTTTTTCCCCCAAGTCAAGTAATTGTGTACTGTAGTCTCCTGAAAATGTACATTGGGGGAAGATTAATAAAATATTTCATGTAATAGGTTTTGATCTGCACATGATAGATGTGGTGCACTAATCGACAATGTGAGCAAAAAGTAAACCATGTCATGGAAACCTAAATGATGCACTTATATGGAGAAATCTTGAGTGATGTAGAACAAATTTATAACATAATGGTGGTTTTTGTGTGTGTTTATTTGTTCTGGGGTTTTTTTAATTTATTTTTTCCTTTCTCAGGCAAGATGATTATGTCGTTCGAAATGAAGCTAGGTTGGGGCAAAGCTGTACCTATACCACCACATCCAATATACATTCCTCCTTCTATGATGGAGCATACCCTCCCGCCTCCTCCGTCAGGACTACCTTTTAATGCCCAGCCTAGGGAGAGATTGAAGAATCCTAATGCTCCCATGTTACCACCACCAAAAAACAAGGAAGATTTTGAGAAGGTAACTTACAGTACCCTGGGCCATATCTCATTGTTAAATACTACATCTGTGACAGTATTTCAGTGGCTTCATAGATTTGCATTGTTCAGGCTGACTTTGGCGGCCCTTAGTGTACAAACCCACTGGCTCCCTGCTGTAGCCCAAGGGAACCTACTTAATTCCCAAAGCTCTGTTTCCTGTCTGTGTTAGGGTACAGTATACTGGGTCTTAATTTATTTTAGTGCTGCTTTAAATCTGGCTATCATTTTCCCCCTCCAGGCTCCCTGGATTTTTTTCTCCTACGTCCCCCCCTTTTGTCGGCTGCCCAATTGCAGTATCTAAATCATTTTCTTTAGAGAAAATACTACGTTTTAATTTGGGTAGCATTATTTTTACACTAGAGGAGTTGATGTATTTTGTGTAGAAGGTAATTAATCTGGACATTGAGTAAGTATTTTATGCTACTTATGGAGTCAGTTTTCAGACTTTTTTTTTTTTCTGGAATATTAGCTGATTAAAGGGTAAGTATCTTGTAATCACAAACCAACTTGGTTTACAATTGTAAGAAATTGTTAATTCTTTGAATGACACTTAAATGTTAGGGCTGTTTTTTGTAAGACTTGGGAATAAAGTAATGTCAATATGATCCAAGTCAAATAGTTTAGAATCTTTTCATAAATTTAAGAACTCCCTTTTTAAATTATATCCAGTGTAGTACCTATTCAGTGCATCAATGTACATTCTGACAGGAATGTTCTGATACTTTGCAATTAGTGAACCTTTATGGTTCACTGACACAACCATTTGCATTTTGTGTAATTGCTTAGTTATAACTTCACAGCAGTGATTGCCTGCAAAACTTGTGATAGATGTGTAGTATTTTCATTGCATATGTATATTTTTGCTTGTTACTTGTTAACAATACTCACATATTCTATGTTTATTATCTGATGTGACTTCATATACAGACTCTGTCGCAAGCCATAGTCAAAGTGGTTATCCCAACAGAAAGGTACATGTTTTTCTTTATTATTACTGATCTAAATATAGAAAATTTCCCCTTCGGAATCTTAAAGAAAAAAATGGTGATGTTGAGGAAAAGGTAATGGCTTGACTGAGCAATGGTTCTTTCATGACAGTTGAGAGAAATGTGTATGTTTTACAGTGATCTTATCCTTAATAACTTTTTATTAGTGTGAATAGATTTAAGTAGTTCTCTTTTGCATTTTTTTTGAGCACTAGAAATAGTCACAGGGTAATTTTGTGAGTGAACGCTATGGTGAAAATAACTTGTCTTAGGCATAGGCACACTGTGTAAGTCCTAACATAGACCTCAGAGTAGTTCATAGCTAGGATGCAACTGTCTCCAGAGTTGGGGTTGTTTTTCTTTCTTTTTTTTTTCTTTTTTTTTTTTTCTTTTTTTTTTTTTTTTTTTGACTTGTACAATTTGTAACCAGTTAAAAATCACTCTTGATTTCTGCTATCTTTCTTTAATGTGCAACAGTTAATGATTTTGGTCACTGAAAAAAGTGGTTCTGTATTGCAAGGGTATTGTTACATTTTAGTCCCCATCAGTGCTTGTACCTTCACACTAGTTCTAGGTATACTCTTGCTCAGTTAAGCTAAAACCTTTTCCCAAACATAGGAACACAACACTGTTTTAAAAGTAAATAAACACAAAAGATTACCAAATTCTCTTTGACATTGGCCTTGGTGAGCAACACCAGCTGAACTGTCTGCGGCAGCGGGGGACCAGGAAAACATCATGGGATGGATTGGGAAAGTATACAGTTTTTGACCAGACATTGGTACGATCGGCTCCAATAAATGTGGGTTTATTATAACTGAAAAACTTTTTTTTGTTGGCCAACTTAAGCTAAATGACATTTTAAAATAATGCACTTAAAACTATCATCTTTTTTTACTACACTGTTTTAATTGTCACAAATTTCCTTTTTTCTTTTTTTCGCGTGTGTGGGGGGGAAAGAAAGATTTGTGAATCTAGTTATAGTAGTATATTAACGTATTTGTCAATAGTTGCTCAAATGCACTACTGTTTTTGATGAAATTTTGGGACAGTACAATTTTTGTTGGGTAGGGACATGAATTATTACGGTGACCAGGAAGAGTCTTGATTTGAGAAACATAGTGAGTAGTAGAACAAGTACTTGTGAAACTGTACAGTGCTTACAGAGTAATGAGCTTTTGGGGAAAAATACGTTTCCATTTTATTTACTGTAGCATTTTGAAAGCTTGCATGATAAGAAAAGCTCATGTTAATTGAATTGTATTTGAAAATATTTCTGATTTTTTTTTTTTTTTTTCCTGATGCCTTTCAGAGATGCTAATGGCAACTGCTAAGACTTACACAGTGCATCACATAATGCAAAAATTTCAACCAACTTGACTGGAATAATATGTCTAATTGATCTCCTTTTCTTTGAAAATTTTCAGTATTGATTTTTAATATCTCATACTTCTTAGTGTTAACTAAACAGAAAATCTCGAGTATACACAATCAAGTTTTTTTGAGAAAATCACTTTGAAGTTGTCTTATATACCAACATGCATATAACGCCCTTTTTTAGATATGGGTTATACTGATTTTTTTTCATACATCTGAGGTCTTTCCAAAGCAGATGTTCTTGTTCAAGCATAAGCTGCTCTTAAGCAACTTCATTGTGCTCAATGAATGAAAAATTAGATGAAAGCCAATGGCATGGTTCTGCAGGAAGCCAGAAATGATCACATTGAACTTGCCTTAAAATAAATGAATGGTATAATAGCTCAGAGGCTTGAAAGCTAATTGTAAATTCTTACTGATGTTTTCAAATACAGTTCATGTAACAAGGACAGTCTTGCTATTTAGACTTTCACAACACTGCTTTAAATAAAATGGCTACAGAATTATTGAGACTATGTCCTCCTTATAATGTTTTGAGATTATAAAGGGCAAATGGGAAAACTGAGTTATAGGGAGCTGTTTGTTTTTTTTCTGTAATATTTGAGGCAAATGTAGATTAAATGCTAGCTGGTAGAAAACAACATTTGCTAAGTTTGCAGATGGCAGGGAAAGGTTTTTATTATTATGGTTTTAAGTTGAGAATTTTTTTTTATCTAGTGCATTGTATCTGTGGCAGAACTTTGAATACTCGTGATAGAAAATAATCACCTCATTCCTAAGAAGTAATAGAAAATTCTGTAGCTTTTCAATGTAACGATTTTTGAATTTTAATAAGTAAAAACTGCTAAAAGGAAACCTAATGAGATACATGTAAAGAACCAATATCCATTTGCTACATCTAAGAAAATAAATTTAAGAATGTAAAAATCTAGGGGTTTTTTTGCTTGCATCACATTCAAACAATATGTGCTGTGAAACTTTTGATATATATATAGGTAATCTATATTTGAAAATTCAGGATCCTGTTTCCAAAAAAACCCAAAAGGTTGGAAACTGATGATCACTATTCTTTATAAAGCTTATACAACTGTTTCCTGTTAGTATGCTTATAAGTGGCTCTGCATTTTCAGATGTGGCTTGGAAAATGTGCACATCACACTTGCCTGTCTCAGGGTGTAGTGCTGAATGAAACAAATACAGATTATAATTTTTTTTAATTGTGAATTGGTTCAGTTGAGTGAATGAGGGAGGAAACGCTGGATGGTATGACATGAAATGATGACAGTTTTGTTTTGTGCCAGTTGAGTCTTCACCAAAAAGAAATTATCTAAATTTAATAAAACGATTGGCCTGTTTGGCATCAAGAAGGCTATTTGCTTTTCCTTTCATACTTGAATAGTTTGAAAGCTGAATGGAGTTTCTGTTGAATTTTCAAAAGTATGTGTGTATAATGTTGAGGATAATATTCAGCCACTTGTTCCTCTGTAGAAGTGTAGCTAACACTTCGGTCTTAGTTCTAGACACTTTAGGTGAGGGCTTAGTTTTTGATAGTTAATTGTACTTCTGTGTTCAGTTGCCCGTTTTTATGCATAAGGACTATTAAGCTTCTGCTAAGCAAGAGTTGGTTGTAGGCTAAGCCGTGGAAATTCAGTAAAGAGGTCTCCTCTTAAATTATTACTCCACCACTCCTAGGCATGTTTTTATTTTAGAATGCCCGTGTCTATCATGCAAGGCTATAATATGTTCCATGTTACCTTATCTTTTATACAGTTTTCTTAACAATACAGCAAAATAATCTCCTGCACAGTTGTAGTATCTTAGGTGGAGTGTAGTTTATATAGTGTTAGGTCTGAATCAATTTTTCTTTAACTGTGTTGTTGTTGTAGGAATTTGCTCGCTTTGATACATCGAATGATAGAGTTTGTGGTACGGGAAGGGCCTATGTTTGAAGCCATGATCATGAACCGAGAAATCAACAATCCAATGTTCAGGTGCTTATTACATTGCTTCGATTTGAAATAGTGCTAAGAGTTTTCACAGTTGTTAATATTTTGCATTTCTGAAATACTGATAGGAGTTCTATTTACAGTGTCTGTCTTTATATGCAGATTTAATTTTTACAAATTGTACAAATGCTTATGCTATTCTTTTATTAAGAATACACTTGTATTCCACTTGTTACTAATGTGTACATATAACTAAATAAACCATTATATCCACACTATAAAATACATTTGTGTGTGTGTATATATATATATATGAAATATACATATAATAAATGGTTACGTTTAATGCTTACTTTTCTGAGGGATTCAAGGTCATCAGTGGAAGCAGTAGCATATATTTTAAAAAAAAAAGTCCACCCCCCAAAACAGACAGACTAACTCAATGTAAAGTCCAGTTTTCCTGGAGCCTAATTTTTAACCTTTAGCAAGAGCTGGGAGTCATTTTTCTTTGATGTCAGTGCAATTAGGATTAAATATTAGCTGTCATAGTGAAGTTGTCAGAATTTCCAGCTCTTGTCATTAATGGAATAAAAAAGGATCAATTTCCAAATCCATTGTTTAATGCAGTCTCTGAAAAACTTTTTCAGGGAAATACTAAATTACTTTAAAATAATGTTTTATTTGCAGTAAGGTGGAAATGCTTCATTATTTTTATATACAAATTGAGAAAATATGCAGGTCAGATATGCACTGTCATTCTTTCTGACCCTGTTCTGCTTTTAACATCTGAGAAATGCTGTGCCTTTGTGGAATTCTGTGCTCTGCTTTGCAGATTGCATATGTAGTTGTGTGGAGTGGTTGCACTTGTTCTGCACAGCTGTGCTGTAGGTGTACTTCATTTTAGCTATCTTGAATTCACTCAGTAGCTGAGGTGGGATTCTGAACAGGGTTTGGTTATATTTAAAAAAAAAAATTTCCATTTAATTTGCTTCAGTTAAATAATTTGTAATGTGTTTTATGTCTTTTCTTTGCTCTTTGGTTTAGGTTTTTATTTGAAAACCAGACTCCAGCCCATGTATATTATAGATGGAAACTTTATTCAATTCTTCAGGCAAGTAGAATTTTACTGACAATTCATAACTTTAGGCATAATGAAATGAAAAAACGCCAAAATAAAAATACTTCTGTTTTTTGGTAGGGAGATGCTCCAACCAAGTGGAGGACAGAAGATTTTCGTATGTTCAAAAACGGATCGTTCTGGAGGCCACCACCATTGAACCCATACTTGCATGGGATGTCAGAAGAGCAAGAAACAGAAGCATTTGTGGAGGAACCAAACAAGAAGGGTGCACTTAAGGAAGAGTATGAACTTTCATCAATTTATAGTGCTGTTTTAACTGCTAATCTGCTTGTTTTTTCCTTTCATGTTTTTGTAGTTATAGTACGTCATCCCTAAAATGTAATCATGCTTGTCATAATATTATTTAGAAAGTCTGTTAACTTCAGTGCTTTTCAGTTAGTCTTTTTTGATGATACGTGTTGCTAAATATGTTCTGGATTTGGTTAGATTTGTTGTCATTGAACAGTGAGTCCTTTCAATCCAATTAGTATTAACCCTTTATTTGAAGGGGATTGGGAAGATTAGATTTGTTCACCGTTTTCTGTTCCGATCGGTTGGTGGGGGTATATTTCTCCTTTCTCAACATTGTTATGATTGCATGAACTAAACACTTACTATAATCTTAATTAAATTGGGAGCAGCAGTTAATAAGCAGGAAGTGACAGAGTTCTTTGCTGTGAATTGTAAGTGTAGTATGGATGGCTATGGTGGTGGAAATATTTACATGATTGTCTTAATTTTGCTATTGTTGTTGCAACTGTGTTCTTAACATGTGGAATTTTTTCTTGGTCTATTCTGTTCATCATAGTTACAATATCAGTGATGGTTCTGGAGGTTTAATACATTTTTTTTTTATATATATACCTTCTTTTTGAAAGGCCCCAAAAAATAGCCTTTTCAGAGTGTTTCCTATACATGGAGGTCAGGGAAAACCTGAAATAATTGCTTCTTACTAGGTTTCTGAATCTAATGTTTCTTATTCTGCAGCAGAAACTACTTGCATGCTTTAGATTTATCCATTTTGGTTTAGCCTTAAACTAAATCCAAAAATACAGTTACTTTATTAGAGATACTGTTCTGCTGCATTAGGTATTTCTCAGTTATTTTTCCTTGATTTCTGTATATAGTCAAAACTTGAGTGGGAATTTTTTGCACTTTGTTTTTTTATGTAATGTGGATGCCTGTGTTCATGAGGCACTGAAAAAACTCAGGCAACAGAATATAAAAAGTGCTTAAAATTGCTTTTTTCCTAAAGATGGAAAAATAAAAAACATCATTAAATGGAAATTCCCTCAAGTACTGTTAATTTTATGTTGAAAGTATTAAAATTCCTGATGTTTCAGACAGAGGGACAAATTAGAGGAAATTCTGCGTGGATTAACACCTCGGAAGAATGATATTGGTGATGCAATGGTTTTCTGTCTAAATAATGCGGAAGCTGCTGAAGAAATTGTAGACTGCATTACAGAATCGTTGTCCATTCTGAAGACTCCTCTTCCTAAGAAGGTGTGGAGATTTTGTATCATCTTGTATTTTGAGGGGAGAGCTCACTTAACAGCATGTGCATATAATTTACAAGCATTATTTCATAAGTTTCAGATAGCATTGAGTTTTTGTATTAAAACGTGGGCTGGAATTTAAGTATGCTTTTTTCCTGTGCCATTTTGTTACCTATTTTTGTTATTTCTAAACCTGCTTGTAAATAGTGTTCTGCCTTTACTGTGAAGTTGAAAACAGCAGAATAGTCTGTTCAAACAAGAATAAAAATTGGAATGCTGTGATCTGTCCTTTATAATACTATGTATTATTTACAGTGGCTAGTACCCTGTTGCATAACAGGAGGCTAATTGCCTCTTAGCATGTTTATTAACAATATGGTTTTGCTACATTTAGTTCTAATTTGATGCATCTAGATGATTTAAACTATCTTGTATTCTTTCTGGAAAAATGCATATATTCAGGATAATTTAAACTGGAGTTATCTTAATTTGACCATTGTTTGTTGCAGATTGCAAGATTATATCTAGTGTCAGATGTGTTATACAACTCTTCAGCTAAAGTTGCCAATGCTTCCTACTATAGAAAATTGTAAGTATAATATTTTAGGTGATTGATGATTTAAAAAAAAAAAAATCCTTATATTCAGTTTTGTACATCTCTGGATAAATGTGGTTGTAGAGAAACTCACACTTTTCTATGAGGATCCTATTACAACACTGATACTCTTTCCTACATCTTACACATTGTCATGGATGTTAGCACATAGGATTGCTTTATAATGCAAGAAGTGTATATGCCCTATGCAAGGGACCACTTGCATGGAACCTCATAAAGGTGAGAATAACTCGTGTTTCTTTACAGAAAGAGAGCTGTAGATAATATTCAAGATAGGTATAGCAAGTAATCTATGTGAAGTCCATTTTTGAAATAGATTTTTTTTTATTAAAAGGTGTTTTTTAATTCTCCGTTAAGTTTGGAGAATTTAAAAATGGATTATGTGCTTTGTTTCTAAGATGCTGAGCAAGATTTAGGAAAAATATCTAAGGCAAAGTACCTTTGTCATATTTAGATATTTGATTGTATTTACTTCCTGGAGTCTCTCTAATGTTATGGTAGCATGGTGGGGAATATTCAGCATGTTACAAAGCTCTAGTGAACTGCAGATGATGTTTCTTGTTGCATCTTGTTGTGTTTTTGCTGTGCCAGTTTATTTTTTGCACATTGAGAGAAGCTCAAAGGAAGCTAGACAGCTGTTTACCCACTGTGCTTTCATTGAGGGCCTCACTGAGTAAATTAGAATAGAAACACAACTAAGAATTTTTTAAAAATACAAATCAAATTTTGAGACAATTCTTTGGTTGTATATAAGGTTGTAAAACTCCTTTTATCCTCTTCCAATCTTTCCAGGCTGTATAAAGAGACTGCAGCAGATGTGAAGATCTCCCTTCACAGTTCTGTTGCTGTCCAATGTGATTTAATACAAAGTAATCATATTTGCTTTATAGTTCAGGTCATGGCTACTATAGGGATCAGAACCTTGTGCTTTTGAGTCCTGTGTCCCAGGTATTTTCGTGAATTATGTATGTCCAGAAAACATATATTACAAAGTTTAACTAAAGAAATGTATATGTTTAATTCTAGTTTTGAAACAAAATTATGTCAGATATTCTCTGATCTCAATGCTACTTACCGTACAATACAAGGCCATTTACAGTCTGAAAATTTCAAGGTATGTATTTCATTGTTATTTACATGACATAGAAGTCAAATAAATAGATGTTCCTGCACAAGAGATTGCATACGATGATAGGTGGCTTAGACCTCAAGCTTCCTAATTAAGCTTTTTTATAGTAAAAAAAAAAAAAAAATTTTTTTTCTCTTGAAAAGATAGACTTGAAATTAAGGAAGAACATTAGGATCAAACAGCTGAAGTGTACCAGTAGATGTATAGTTGTGGAGTTGAGAGGATACCTACCTAGTACTTGAATTGCAAACAAGGCCTTCTAGCTTTCTAATTATTTTTGGACCACCTATGTTTCAGTTTCAAAAATAAATGTGGGCTGCTCAGTGTGGAAAGGAACTGCTGGACATAGCAGCATAAATTTACTTTTTAACATTTTTGTGATAGGCTTCATTTTTTGAGGTCTGATAATCAGTCTGACCATAGGTAGTTGAGAGTGATTTTTTGAGATAAAGTGCCCTGCTTCTCACCGTTCTCATGCTCAGCCTAGCTCTTCCTTCTCTTATTTTCAAATGCCTCTACAGTTTGTGGTTTTGTTTTGTTTTGTTTTTTTAATCAGAAGATTTAAAGACAAAGTTTACAGTATAGTTAGTTTTTCTGTATTAAGGTCTTTAATCCTGGTTGTCCTACCTTCTCTGCTTCCAGTTGCTCTAGATTGGGAATCAATTTTAGTTTTCTGCTATTTTAATACTGTTTATTAAATTATATGGTAAAGACAGGCTGTAGGTTTTTCTCTACATCTCCAGCTACATTTAATGTGTCAAGTTTGAGCTGAAGCCCATCATTTGAAGTCTACTTAACTTCTACAAAAAAATTAAAATCAGAACATAATTTCATTTCAATTAGATGAATAAGCCAGTGTTAATTTTAGTTATTTTGTTTTACAAAGGGAAAGATATTTTCTGTTACATTTAGTAGAGGCACCTGCTTAGAACATCTGGCTAGAGTTAAATTTACTATTGAGATAGGAGCAGCTGAAATTGATAATACAACAGGAATTCAAAGGGAAAATGAAACCCAAGTGAGATTTTTTTAAAAAGTAGTTCCTGTGTACATATTTTTGTAAAATTACTAGTCTTCCTTAGTGTGGTATCATTGTAATATACTCCAGTATGGAACTGCCTAGGAGTAGCTGTCTACAATAGTAGTTCTCTGTGGTGTATTTCCAGTCACTTAAAAATTCTTAATGCAAATTCATTAGCATTTTTGTTCCTGTTGTTTCTAGCAACGGGTAATGACATGCTTCCGAGCATGGGAAGACTGGGCGATCTATCCAGAACCATTTCTGATCAAACTACAGAATATTTTCCTGGGGCTTGTAAATATCATGGAAGATAAAGAAACAGAGGTAAGTGACCTTGGTAGTGATGCTAGCAGATGGTAAGGAAAGATGTGTAAATATAAACTAGGGCTGGCAAGAATTATTTTGACATCTCTGTTGGAGTGAATAAACATATTTTTCCTCTGAATCCTTGCTCATAAATATAGGTGTAACATATTTTCAGATGCAGGTACTGTTTAATCTGTTTATGAATTTGTTGTTTGTGGATTAGGTGCTGTGGTAGAGTTACATTTTGAAACCATTTCAGAGCAAAGTCTAGTGCAGAATAACAGCTATTTCCTTTGCATTAGGAATACTCTGTAGTATCTGTCTGTGAACTTTAAGTTAGAATTTCATACATTAGTTTTAATTTCTGAGTGTTCTGAATAGCTAGGCATCTGGCTACCTGAATCATCCACTTCCTTTTTGTGTGAGTGTAACACTTGGATATAACAGAGCCACCTGAGCTTTCTTAATTTGAGAGGAAAGTCGTGGTAGATTATTTACACTGGTGATATTCTACTTCAGTCTTCACTGTGTTGTATTAGAGCAGTAAGATTGCTAACTTTATAGTTATGCTACAGCATTTACACATTATTTTATTAGAGGTTATTTTAAACAGGATTTGTAACAAGTTTTAGTTATTGCGTAGTGACATGTATAAGTTACTATTCAATATTTTGAAGGTCTGTGCTTAAATTTTCTAGAATACCGTTAGCACTGAGTGAATGTGTACTGATCTGTTTACAGTTAGATGTAAATATTATTTAAGAGAATCAAGACAGTGAACACTAATAAATGGATGTATGTATAAGATAAATTCATTTTGTAACTCTGTGGAAACATGCCTTTTTCCTCTGGAAACAGCAGGAGGGAGACCTACGGTATCATTGGAAGGTGAGCTTATTTCCCTTAGCAGTAGAGCAGAGTGAACATGCACGTATGAAGGACAGGGACTGTACCTACCAAGTTAGAATATATAGGTGTAGTTATCATTTATTTGTATTCCTGCTAAATTGTTGATTTCTGTCAGTTGTTCAGATTACTGGTTCTCAGGGAAGCTTTCATGTGTAGTAAGTATAATTTATCTGACTACAATTGGCTCATTTCGAGCTAAACCTCAGCTTAATACCTCTTCTTTTGAATATAGGTATTGTAAAGCTTCTAGTACACTGTGGACAAATTCCAAGTTCTTGCTTATAATTTTTTGTAGGGCAATGTTGTATTTTTTCCTCTGCAATAAGCAGCTGTACTTGGTAGCCAAAATTGTTAAAGCTGAGTTTTTTGCATTTTAAGGTATTTTTAAAGCTACTCCTTAAATTAATCAATAATTGGAGAAGTAGAGAAAAGCGATGTAGGTGTGTTCTTGAAATAACTGATTATTATTTGCTTTCAGGAAGTACCAGACGATCTTGATGGTGCTCCCATTGAGGAAGAGCTTGATGGTGCTCCGCTAGAAGATGTGGATGGAATTCCTATTGATGCTGCTCCTATTGATGATCTGGATGGAGTCCCAATTAAATCTCTGGATGACGATCTTGATGGAGTACCTTGTATGAAATGTTTCAACTTTATTTTCAGTTTGCATCTTCAATTTTTGATGATGGTTTCCTCCCCCTCACCCCCTGAGTTTTTACAAGTACAGACAAGAACTAACATGACATGTAGCTTTGTAAAACAGATTGATTAATTTCAGTTTTTTCTAGGAAGAATTAGTTTAAAAACTGCTTTTAGATTGTAATTGCTTTGGAGACATAGTAGATGTCTTCTGATGATATGCACATCATGTTCTAAATCCCAATTTCTTTTCTTTGCAAATAATAAAATAGCATAATCTGCTTCAGTATTTAAATCTGATTCTTATATTAGGACTTTTCTGTTTGAATTTTTGAAGAGCTTTGGAAATTATTTTTCTGTGTCTTTCTCCAATAGTGGATACGGCTGAAGACTCAAAAAAGAATGAACCTATATTTAAAGTTGCCCCTTCAAAGTGGGAAGCAGTGGATGAATCGGAACTGGAAGCTCAAGGTTAGTTTCCAAAGTACATGTTAAACTAAAACACTTCCCTAAGCAAACTGAAAGTTTAATGACACTTAGCTATTTCGTGATGTTTTTCAACTGATCTGTTTAAAAGTGCTAATGTGATTTCTGTAGTAGCACAGTAGGGTTTTCAACCGTAACTTCTTTTTTTTGCTTATAACTTCAGTGAAGAAAATAGTGTATTCTGGTTTTGCTATTCTCCTTCAATAACCTACCAACCTTTAAAAATAATTTCCAGTTCATTAAGAATAAATACCGAAAAAAAAGTCTGGGTATGTGATTGGCAGTCTTTCGAAATAACTTTTTGGAAGATAAGATTTTACTAACTGACAAATATTTGGCTTCTTTTTAAGGAGTTAATGAAACGTGATATGCAGTGTAAGTGAATAGCTGTGTAAATAGTAAATATTCTGATAATATGCAGTTTTAAGTATTTCTGTGAAATAGTCTGTATTAAGTTGTAGATACTGGTAATTTTGATTACATGGTAATTTTTATTATATTAATTTTCAGATTAAGTGATAGCTTTTTCTATTGCTAAAATTATTTTACACTCTCTTCTAGCTGTTACTACTTCTAAGTGGGAGCTTTTTGACCAACATGAAGAATCTGAGGAGGAAGAAATTCAAAAGTAAATACTTTTTCATTCAGATGAAAACATACTAATTTTTTGCCTCTAAGGTTGAGTGTCTTTGGAACTGCCTATAAGATATATATGTGTTATAAGAACAGAACTAAAATGAAATTTTGAAAGTAGGAGACAAAGAAAATGGAGAAAAATCGGGATTTTAGTGCAGCATGCCTTCAGTCCCCATAATTTTTTTTTCTAACATGATAAATTACACCTTTTGGTGGAGTTGTTAACCATAATCTTTAAATTCATGTTCGTTTGATAACCTAATGCCAAATAGTAACAACTGAGGTAACGGTATTTTACAGTTTGGAATTCATGATGTCCGATATGTATGAATGTATCTAAACCTCTACCTTTTGCTTTTGAGACAAACACGGTGAATAATGTTCTGATGTATATGTTTCTTTGGATGCTAATAGACTCCATGCCATCAGTTGTTTCTGAGCAGTCTTCTACTTTGTTCTTTTGGCAATTGAGAGCATCTTTAGTAATACTTTCAGTATCTTACTGTGTTGCATATAGTCCTGCAGCACTCTAGTGGCCAGTCTGGGAATATAATGTTGAATATCTGCCGTGTCTCAGGTTTGTCTCCAAAAAGCAAAAATGTAGTAAATTATGTAATTTTGTAAAACTTACTCTGAGAAGCATGATGACAGCACTTAAAGAGATTTTGTTGAGGTAATGGACTTGTTTTGTAGCTGAGTTATATATGGATTTGATAACTGTAAATCTCAATAATTCTTCTGCACTCTATATGAAAAGTATAAATTATCTGAATATTAAAAACAGTTAAAATATTAAGATAGCTGTCTCACAGATGAGACTTTTGTAGCTGCAGACTTTTACATGACATAATCTTACTTAACAAATTTTAACACTAGTAACTAATAGAAACTAAGTAGGAGAGAGAGTAAATTTTGTAACATGTAATTGTCTTAAATATGTATCTATCAGTTAATTCTGTATGTTTTATGTAAAGTCAAGAAGAAGAAAGTGAAGATGAGGAAGACACTCAGAGTTCTAAGTCAGAAGAGCAACACATGTATTCCAATCCTATTAAAGAAGATATGCCCGAATCCAAGTCATCAGTCAAATACTCAGAAATGAGTGAAGAAAAGCGTGCCAAACTCAGAGAGATAGAGGTCAGTATGTGGTGCTTTGTACACCCTTGTGTACCTTTCCAGTCCTCCTCCCGAGTTGCCTAAATATAATAGGGAGTTACTTTTACTGAAATAATTTTAGTCATATAGTGTTTTCCTTAGTCCAGTGTATTTTTATAAAGGTACGTTTGTTTACAGCCTTACCTTGCCTTGTTTTGCCTTTCAAAATAATGCAGGAAAAAAGTGAAAAATTGAGTCAGGAGATGTTGAGAATTACTCTTCATTTTCATTGTCCTTTTTGAGTACCACTGGTAGCCTTAGATTGCTTAGGTGCCTCTACACATTCCTCCTCTTGGCAAATGGGAGTGACTTTTGGATGTGGCCTTAGTCTTATGCCTTTCTTGTTCTCTCTGTGTCTTGCCTCAAAGTGTCTGTATTTTATTGCATTTAAAAGTTTATCTTTTTACTGGATCAGCAATCAAAGAAAGAAGTAGGTAGAACTAAACCAGGTGGTCCTGGAAATGGAGCATTTTAATTGAAGACCTACATGCTGTTAATAGCACTTGTTCTTTTATCCTTTCTCCAAGCATAGGTGTTAGAATAGCTGTTAAGGTTGACAAACACAGATTCTTATGTCTTCATGCTGGCTTCTGAGCTTATGGTTGACTGAGAATGTACCTAGACCTTGAATTTAGCATGAGCTTTGTCTAACAGTGAGGCCTTTCTGTCATGCTGTGCTATGCAAAACCAGGTTTAAAATTGCATGCAACTTCCCAGCTTGTATCCAGTATTAAAACCCATAATGCCTTGGATACTGAAATTCTTGTGACTTCTGTTCAGTGCATTAAAATTATGTTAAAAAAGCTGCTAAACTACTTGTTGCAGTTGTAGCATCTCCAAGAGACAGACTATAATTTGGGTAATATTTTGAAGGTGGAATTGTGGCTGTCTACTTATTTATGCTATAATGTACTAGTTAGCTAAAATTAGACATTAGCGAAGTACCATAATACTCTTAAGATGTACAAGCCATATTTTAAAACGTCACAACTGTTGTTTCTCCCAAATATGCTCCTGTTGAATAATTCATATTATTAAAATTAATGGCCCATAACTAAGCACTTAAAAACCTCTTGCTTTACATAGCGGTTTGAAAGTTCATGGTGCATAGCCATTTGAAGTGAGTAAATTCTGAATTTGAGAAAAGCTGAATAAGATTTATGTCTGACAACTCATGGTGGCAGTAGTTCTGTAGAAAATATATGATGTTAGACTAATGAAAGTACAAGTGAAACTAGTTTTCGTTTTGCTGTAACAATGATTTTAGCGGTTATAGAGAGGGGTCCTTTGAGATAGAGTATCTGTTTTATAGATGTTATCCTGCCAGTTGTAGAGGCAGATTAGGGAAGTGATATACTTCAACCATTGTCAATTTTACACTGCATGAGTGTTGTAAATTCTTTCATCAGTGTATCCCATCTGTAACAGTTTTAGGTGGTAAATATTTGAGGTTTTCAAGTGCATGTTGCCATCTTTATTTTTTGTGGTAAATAAATTACCATCTCAGTTTCAGACTTTTGGAATTGCCAGAAAAGGGTTGTTTTTTGTTTTTTTGTTTTTTGTTTTTTTTTTTTTTTAATTTTCAGAACATTTTGGACACTGTGTAAAAGTACTTAAATTTTAAATTTCTCCTCCAGTTTGTCATTGACAGGAAAGTACTCCCTGTACTACTTCAAAGCATTCATGCTCAAAGTTTCTTCTTAGCATGTGCGCATTCCCTGACAATGAACACATCCATTATTAAATTTGAGGGGAGGAGCTAAGGAAAAAAAACAATTAACAACTTTAACAATTATCTAATTGTTATATACATTATCTAATGTACACGTTAAAAATGCTGTGTAAACCATTTGGCAAAAAAACCGGTGAAGTCTGATTCTCTAGCAGTTTACAGAGTGACTACCAGGAGAGTTGAAACATTTTCATCCATTTTTTTTTTAAATTCATGTATACAAACAATTCTTTCTCTTGGCACAGTTAGTAAATTAAGTTTGTCAGATGGGAGGGGAAAGTGCAGTAAGAAACAAACTTTGGCCACAGCCATCAGACTTTTGCCATCAGTGAAGGCAAGTTATTAACCCTTTGTTTGCCTTCCCCATGCCCCTGTTAGCCTTGCTGAAGTGTGACTTCTTTCCAGAATTTAGCAAGAGCAGAGGCTTTTCTGTAACACCTAAGTGGTTTCTTTATTGTTTTCCTTTTTTTTCTTTTTTTTTTTTTTTTTTCCCAGGTGTGGAAGGATTGGCACTTTGCTTTACATTGTAACTCAGATTTCAGAATGGTCATCAGGGTGTGGTTTATGTATGTGTGTCTGTCTTTCCCCACCCCAGGGACATACGAAGTAAAGGTGTATTCCTCTTTGTAAAGATACCTCAGTGCTGTGAAGTGTTAGAAAAATGGAAATTTTTTGTTGCTTAAATTGTTCATTAAGCTTGTTTCCTCAGAGCATACAAAAACTCACAGACAAAATGAAGCAGCATTGGTCTCCTTGGTCCTTTTTTTGAAGGTACTTTATTTCTGTCTCCACCTTGCTGCACAAGATTTTATAATCCTACCCCAAAAAAGCACAGCACAGACTTCATCTGCAGCACGAGGCAGGCTCTTCACAACTCCATATGTATCAGTGCTTCCAAAAGGGTCAAACAGGAGATTTGTCCTCTTTAGTAGCTGCCTTTACTCACCGTTGTGTTAGCCACCTGAGACCTCAAAGTAGTGTTTAGTTGCTTGATCAGAAGACTAATGATTTTCAGTCTTCCTGTTCAGCCTTGCTGCTATGTACCACTGAGCTCCTGGAGATGCAGGACTGGATTCTCTTATGATGTCTTGTGTCTGTGCTCTGTCAGTATCCCCTCCCCAGTACATAAACAGATATTTTCCCCCCACCAAATTGTCTCATGGTATTTGAGGTACAATTTATTTTTCTACCAAGAGCCAAAGAGGTTCATCCTGCATGTTGCAAAGGACATTACTCTCTTGCTTTCTTGATACGAATTGCTGTACCAGACGAGATCAGAGTTCCTCTAGTGTAGTATTTAGTCTCCAAAAGGGAATGACTAGAGCACTAGATAAGAATAGATTCAGCATGGTCTGCAAAGGCAGATTACATCCAAGGCCTCTTGTGGTTTTCAAGGCTCTGTATACCTTTGTCAAGAAACTGAAGTTCCATGCAGTTTCCATTATTTCTTTCTCTGGATTAGTATGCAGAATACTCACTTTTGTGTATTTGTTCATCAGCCCTTTGGTCTTCACAGCCTGTGGGGGCTTCTGTACCGAGCTCATTTGAGGCTGCTGCAAAATGGCAAAAAGATACCCAAATAAATACCTTAGTCATTGCAGCTTAATAATAACAGATGAGACAAACTGGCTTTTGCTTGACCAACAGTTTTGCTGTTTATAGCAGCTGTTCCTTAGGAGATAATGACTATCTTAATTCAGCAGATAATTTTAGATCTTTGAATCTACTTCTATTTTACACAAAGACGAAAGTTGAGTTGCTTAGCTCCAAGACACATGACATCCTGTGAGTGTGATTAAGCATGCCAGAAGTCTGCTTACATCTGAAGAGGTATTTCACATGTGTCCATCAGTATCACTGTCATCTGTTGTTGATGATATTGTAGCTGCAGAAATTCCACTGCTCATAGACTTACTGGAAAACTCAAGATTGCAAGGAAGTATTTTGCTCTGCTTCTGGCAAAGTCTGGGACTTGTTGCAGCCATTGCTGGGGCGAGTCTGTTTTAAGGAAAAACCAAAACACTTTGGTTTGCTTGAATGTCTGTCCTGTCTGTAATCAGTCTAGGTTTCAGTGCAATTATATATGGAACAGGAATTCGTATCTTTCATCAGGCATCTGGTGATTAATTTACTAGTTAATCCTAGTATGTAGTATGCAGCTAATTTACCTCAAGTAAGTTGTGTTTGAACCTGGGCACTTAAGTTCTGAGGCTGTATAACTGTGGAATAACCTCTTGTGAAAAAGCCTTTTTTCCCCCCTGAAGACCACTGTGTATGGGCTCAGGCAGTATCAGCAGAAGACTAGAAAACCAACAACAGTTTTAGAAAATAGATTCATTTTCAGCAAGGGAGGCTACCCACAGCACACCTGTTTGTGTCAAAATGCAAAAAGATAGGGGCAGGGCTTCAGTCTGTGGTTTCTCTGAACTCTGGTAGCAAGATGTTACCCTTTTCTGTAACTTGCTAGCTTACTGGTTAGTCAGTAATCAAGGCCTCAACTTCTACGGAAGGCTGAGTCTTTTAAACTCTCCTCAGATGAGTTTGAGGAGAGAGGGGGAAAATTTCAAGATGAGAACCAATAGACAAGAGGTGTGTTGTGGAGCTGTTTATCTTGAATTTACAAGAGATACCTTCTCATGGTTAATGAGAAATACATTCCCTGCGTTGGAGCATTTAGTAGAGATTGCTCACAGGAACTCCAGTGATATTTTACACTTCTGCATTGCAGTCTCTGAAAAACTCTAAACTTCCTTTGCTGTGGGAGACTGCTGTGTCTAAGAAATTAGTATTGTAAAGTTTTGGCACAGGGTTTTGAAAAATTCTCCCCTTCCATATTACCATGCTTATTACTGACTCCAGACATAGTCTAGATAAAGTCAATGTATCTACTTGTAGCGATCAACAGGCTTAATAGTTTTTATCTTTTGGACAAGAATAGTTGAAATACAACCAATTCAATTAGAATATGTTTGTAAACCTGCATTTAGAAAGAACGAAGTGGAATGCTTACAAAATTTATCGATTAGATGCTGAAGTAGATTTAAGCCTAAGTTTTAAGGATCTCTTTCTCCTGGGGGGGCGTATCTGGAACTGTATGATAGAAATATAAGCATCATACACTCTACATTAAAAGGTCAGTAAGAAGAGTGTTCTCTACAGCCAATATGCTATGAGTAGTGAAATGGTGAAGGCAGATCACCAAACATATAGGTGTATATAGTAATTCTGAGTGGTAGAATTCTTTTCTGGGCTGTGGGACCCAAGTAATTCCTTTTCTTTTAAAACGTCGTTATGGTGGTAGTGTGTTAGAGCACATAGCAAAAGCTGGTATACCTGAAGGTGTAGGATGAGCTGATCTGACCTAACTGCTCACCTCTGCTGAAAGGAAATACCCTGATCCTACCTGTGAGCTCTGGCATTTGCTCGTTCTTCCCCTGAGACAGTATACCTCCCTAATGCCGGGGAAGAAACTTTGAAGGGTGGGAAGCTTCTGCAGGATTAGTGAATTGATCTGGTTTATGGAAGGCTGAGCCAAGCACTACAGCTGCCACAAGGGCTGGGTGGGGGGAGGAACTCTGCTTGGAGTGCAGGAGCGGAGAAGGAGGGTGGAAGAGAATGATCTTTTGTAGTGAGCTGTTGATATCATCTCAGCATTTTATAACAATCTCCTTTTCTAGGGATGTACTAGAGCTGAGTTTTCCTCTACCCACAGCATCTTTCTAGAGGAGTTAGTTTATATGGCTTCAAAGGTATCTACAGCAAGTATGCAGAAGAGAGCTCCACCGATGACTGGTCGGTAAAAGAGCACAGCTACCTCAAGAAACCATACGATTGTAAAGTAGTTAGAGGTTGGGGAGTAGTTGAGTCAGTGGTTAATGTATAGGCTCTGCCTGTTTTTCTTCTAGGCCCCTGCTAATGACCACCTTTCCCCCACCACCACCCTCCCCTTCCATCAGTTACTGGAAAAGTTACATGCAAATAGTTCTTCATGACAGCAGTGAGTTGTACAACATGTGTGTAAGACAGGCTGCTGGAAGTTCAGCATTTCTTTGCATCCAGATTAGTTTATTAAATCAAATAAAGCCTGTTGATCGGATTCCTAGTTTTCCTTCATTTCAGGCTACTTTGAGCTATAGACTTATGCTTCCTTGCTTTCAGAATATGGTCAGACCAGAGATATTGTCACAGCTTTGTTGGCTAAAAATGTAAAGAAATAAAATCTTGTAAGGATGGGGTTTTGTTTTGTGGGTTGGTGGTTGTGGGGTTTTTTGTGTTTTGGTTTGTTTTGGTTTGTTGTTGGGGTTTTGTTTGTTTGTTTGTTTGTTTGTTTTTATATTATTACTTTTCTGGGTAATTTAGTTGCGAAAACAAAGTAGAAGTCTTATGGGTGTGTTCATACCATGACAGCCTAGGAGGTCTTCTGGATGAGCTAAGCTTCCTCTGTGCTCCTGTTCAGTACCAAATGTGCTAAGCAACTAGGGGCCTTGGAGTTTACATGATGGTAGAGAATGCAGTATTAATTTTTTACCAGAACAAGTGTTCCTGCTTTTGAAAATTCTGCATTTGAAGGGGAGAAGAAAAAATGCCTTTATGGAAGGTGGAGTGGTATGTGACAAATGATGATGCCAGTTTTCCACTGGCTGCTGACTATTTAATTGGCTGAATTGTAAGCAAAAATGAAAAATGCTCAACCACAGGTAGAGCATACTCTGTAAATGGGCGAGAGAAGCAGAACATTTGTCAGAAATTTACCATGGTACATTATAGCAATGCCTTCCTCTGCTCCCCCCCCCCCCCCTTAGCCCGAGTTGTTCCACCATGTTTGAGACTGACATGGAAAATGTGTTGTTGGCATAAGCTCTGTAACTGAAGGGGAAAGGGATCCTGTTCAGGGTAGTGCTATTGTTGCCTGGGTTTTAAGTTTCTTAACATATTTGTTCTTGTGATTAATTTATTTTTGTGATGCTTTTCCTTTCTGCTCAGTCAATAATTGGAAAGGCTGATTAAAATATATGGTATCTTCATATCCAGTCTGGCCTGCTGCTTTTGAGAGGGAAGAAAAAACCTTTAGGGTTTGATTTTTGTGCATACTTCATATTAGGGAATTGAGGACCTGGAGAATAAGAATCCTTTCAGATAACTAAAATGGACACAGTTGCAATGTCTTTTCCTTTGTGTGTTTTCAGTGTGGAAGAGTTAAATATTTCTGAAGAGAAAAGTAATTTGTGTGTTTGCTAAAAAAGGAACCTCAAGCACTGGAAAAATCTACTCTTATATGTGCAAGTCGGTATCGAAACAGGAAATACAGGAGGGTCAGAGCATAAACATTTGGAAGAGGGCTGACAAGTACAATCTGACTTATTACCGTGCCTTGAGACACCTCCTCATCCAAAAAAACTGAAGGATTGTTTATAAAAGGCCATGTCAGTAAGAATAAAAAATTGGCAAATGCTAAGATATGTGAATCAACTTGGAGAAAGATATTAGTGTATCTAGGCAAAAAAAAAAAAAAAAAAAAAAACCACATGGAAAAATTCTGACATTTGCTTAGCTTTGTGACTCTGTTGGAGATATTATTGCAGTGAATTTAGTGTTACATTTAGCAGCACTAGTGAACTGAATTTTGTTGCTAAGCTTGATAGCACATGAAAGATTATGATGTTAGTAAAAATGACTTCTTTCAAATCAGCCACCCGTTAAACACACCTGAAGAGGAGATGCATTTGCTTTACGTCCTAATTATGTCAGTCATTTGATTTTAATATTTAGGGTTAAATGGAAAAAAGGCCATTTCTGAAGGAAAACTTGAAGTTGAAACAATATATTAAGACACCTGCAGTAAATTATCTCATTTTGAAAGAAAAAAAAAACAGATAATGATCTAAGAAATATAAGCATGCAGTGTTCTAATGATGGAACAGAATTTAGTAGAATAACAGAAAAAATCTCTTTATTTTTAGTTCTTAACAGGTCTGTAAACAACTGCAGGTGCCTGCAGATGAGTATGCGGTTTTGTTGCTTTGATCCAGTTTAAGTTAGTATCTTTTTGCGCACAAACTTGTATAGAAAGAATGAAGAACACAGATTATAAATCATGGAAATTTCATTTTCAGCCACCTGCCTAACTGAATAATAATAAGCCCAATAACCTAATGGTCAGTATTATTTTCACAGCTTAAGGTGATGAAGTTTCAGGATGAGTTAGAGTCTGGGAAAAGACCCAAGAAACCAGGCCAGAGTTTTCAGGAACAGGTTGAACACTATAGAGACAAGCTGCTCCAGAGGGTAAGAAATGTTCTTTATGTTTGGCTCTGATTCTGTGATAGGCTTTTATTGAGTTTATCAAATGTAAGGTGGCATTAAATATAACAGCACATGATTCTCATTGAAATTCTATTGTGATGTCAAACTGCATGTCTAAGTCCAAGTGCTTTCTGCAGAGTAGATATAATCTCTCTTTTTAATCAAAATAATGTAGTATTTCACACTGTACAGATGGTCATCATTAGAATGTACTTGAAACCTTAGAGGTCACTTCTGGATCTACTACATAAAGCAAACTGTTAGGTGTGGGAAAGGAAAAGGAGAGCTGTCAACTGAAGATGTTTATCAGACTTTTAATTTTGCTTTTAGTAATTGATCCATTGTGCTAAAGACTTCCAAAGGAAGAGAAAGAATTGTACTAAGCAGCATATGTGCTTCTGATTCTCCAGTGTCTAAGATTTCCTGGATAATTCCAGCTCATACTGTCACCCAGAAGTGAATAATTCTGTACCATTACTGTTTTTAGAAGTCCTTTCTGGACTATGAAGTCAGAGCAGCTTTAAAAATTAGCATCATATGTGGTGTCGTGTGATCTTGAATCTTTGAAACATTAAGAAAGGACACGTAATCTGTGTGGACAGTGCATTTAGTGAGAGACTAAACGGCAGTTGCTTCTCCAGTCTGGTTTCACAGTCCGTCCAATCAATGATGAGAATAGGTGCCCATGCAGCTTTCTGGAAGCTAAATACAAATAGGCAGTTTTCACCAGGTGTTTGTCACTTGTTCTTTGCAGTATTCGGTGATCAATATCTGACTAATTTACTAAAATAATTTTGCACAGTACCTTGAGGAAAGAGACTTGTAAAAATTAAGCTTATCACTGAAGGAGATTTAAACATTTGTAGGTTGATCTTAGCAGTTAAGATTTTAATTTTTATAAGTGACTTTCCTTTTAAATGTAGCTGTATCCTAAAACTTCCCTCTTCCTCAGTGTTTTCTGTAATTGGAGAAAGAAGTGATTTGTACAGTAAGCACAGGGTATTTAGTGAGACAGTAGCGCAAAAAAAATGTAATCATAATCCTGGTAACTTTGTTAGGTGCCTTCTGTTGAATTAGTTCAACCAGCTTGCAATATTTTAGATTTTTTTAAATAATTATTTCACTTTCACTTTAAATGATGGAGGTAATATTTAGTTAAGAAATATTTAATGACAATTATAACAGATGTTCTTTAAAACAATAACCCTGTTGTTAAGGGAATAACTTTATCTTTTGCTTTAATGCCATAATAAAGGTAATTTGTATAATAATATTGTAATATTGACTGTGATTACATTTCCAACAAACTTGGTGGTTGGTCATTGTTACCTGTCTAACTTACTATAGAATAAGCTTTCCAAGAGTAAATTTCTAGTAGTGTTGTATATTAAGAGAATAGTAACTTAGAGCTGTTTAAAATGCTGTTTATTCCTTCTTACCAAGATGAAATAATTAGTTGTGCTGTCAGATAGGCTAGGCACATCTCAAGAACATCCCCTTCCCCCTCCCCCCCCCTTCATTTAGCTAAATCACCCCTTCTTTGTCTTCTTTATGGGGTATGCAGGGAATATCTGTTTATTTTTTGCCATGGAAAGCATTTTTTATTGCCAGTACTGAAAGAAGCACATCTCTTGATCTCTGTGTTCAGACTTGCTGATGGTTTAGGTTTATTTTTGAATAATTAATTTTCTAACGATTTGACAGACAGACAAAGAGTGTTCAGGGTATATATTTTCTTTCAAAATGGTTCTGTGGGTATCTAGATGATACTTATGGGGTATTTTTGACAGATTAGATGTTATTGCAGAATCTTGTTTGTATTTTTGTTTTGTCTTTAAATGTCTTCTAGTTATGAGATTATCTCAATTTTTAGTCTGGATTAATAAAGATGAATCCATGAAAGTTTTAAATAGAAGGAGGTTTCTGATATTATTTAATGTTTAGTTTAGTTTAGAAACTCTATTACAGCTGTAACGATACCGTGAAATTTTCAAAATTGAAGACTGTTAATTTCTAGTTCACTACTCAGACTTTCTCACATTGGGTGACATCTTTTGTGCTTTTGTCAGTGTTTGTGTTACAATAAACATCTATGCTGTGTACAAAGCAGCAGTAAAGATTTGAAGGCTGGGTATGTCATGACCACTAGTTCCTTCCCAGATGAGGTGCTGTGTTCCTTCAGTGCTCAGTGCTTTTATGCTGTTTGTGATTAGCTTGATTGTCTTTACTTAAAAATTAGTCACACCTCACCTGAAATCATGAATGCTTTTAATAATTTAGGAAAAAGAAAAAGAGTTGGAAAGAGAACGTGACAGGGACAAAAAGGACAAGGAAAAATCTGAATCCAGGTCCAAAGATAAGAAGGAAAAGGAGGAATGTACACCAACAAGAAAAGAGAGGTATGGCTTTCCTTGGAGTAAAGTGGATGGGAGGAGAAAGCTCACAGTTAATATCTTTGTATACAATGGCAGCCTTGAAATTATGTTGTATCACACATTTTACTTAGAAAGAAAGCCACAAAACCACCCAAACAAAAAACCACCCAAGAACAAAAAAACATGCCCTGGATATTAAAACATGCTTCAGAATTTTAAAGGAATTGTCATTTTTATCCTGCCTCAAGTGATGTACCTTTTTGAATAGAATCCCCTTTTGGCTCATTTAGACCCCGAGGGAACATGGTAAAGTAATGACCAGTTGAAAACAGGGTATATTTAACACTCTTTAGCAGTAAGTTGACTGCAGTGTATTAGTCAGAAAACTGTACTGAAGTCATACCACAAATTATTTATGGTGGTTTAAATATTATTCATCTCATAGTGAAAGTTGATTAAAACAGCTAGTTTTAAGGTAGCTGACTGTACACTCTGATTTTCTAATACTTGTGTAGCCAGACTCTTCTATGGTATTAAGTGTAGAGATGGTAAAATGCCTTGCTTTTCGGGAAACTATGACAGAATCTTTTTACACTGCAATAAACAAAGATGAGTCACAGTCCTTAGTTTTTTTTTTCAATCAGAAAAAATCTGGTGCACATGTTGCACTTGCCTTTTTTTTTTTTTGTTGTTGTTGTTCTAAAGTGTTAAAAAGCATATTACTTTTCAATTACTTAAAAGTATCTAACGTTGCATTGGTTAAATAAAACATCTACAGAAAGGAATAAATTTTTTTAATATACATCTGTGTGTCTGCATCTGCACATACATAACTGTATTTGCTTTCTTTGCAAAGGAAAAGACGACACAGTGCTTCACCTAGCCCATCTCGCAGCAGTGGCAGTAGACGAGCAAAATCTCCATCACCAAAATCAGAACGCTCAGAGCGCTCTGAACGGTCCCACAAAGAGAGTTCACGTTCTCGATCATCACATAAAGATTCTCCCAGAGATGTCAGTAAAAAAGCCAAAAGGTAAGCTGGTATCTTCTCTATTTCAGGTTGTAGGAAAGTTAAGTACATATGTGTGGTTTTGTAGGTGTTTTTTGTTTGTTTGTGTGGTTTTTAGCAGAGCACATCTGATACACAAGTATTTTCTCTCATAATAGAGTATACTGCATGTTCGTGGTTAATATCTTTGGACACTCGGTGTCTGAAATGTATACAGCCTTCTGCCTTGATAGCTCAAGACTCTTCACAGTGTTCTTGTTTACCTCTTTACTGATAATCTTGAGAAATACCGATTCAAACCAAAGCACCTTGCTGCTTTATTAGCTTTTTATTTTCAAAGGACAAATCTGCTGTAGCCCATAGAACTTCTAGAGTTATAGTGAACATGCAGTCTTTCACTGATGATTTGCTTACATGAAGTTGCTCTCCCATGGTTTTTTTTTTTAATGAAAAAAAATCTAGATTGGATACTGCTTACAGGGTTTTGTTTCTGAAGTAGGTATTTCCTGCTTTCCAGACAGACACAATTATTTCTCTCTAGTTAATGTTAAATTTGGGGTGAGATCTTATTACTGTATTGAAGCTTTTGTACCTCAAAACTCAAAAGGTTGGCTGCCACTTCTTTTAGTGGTGTACAATGTCTTAATAAAATTCCTCAGACATGCTAAGGAAAATTCATTTGATGCTGTTGAGAAAATTGTAGTACATGTTTACAGTAATTAGAATCTTGTGTTCTAAGTTACAAGTTCAAATAGAAGTAGAAAAGTATTTGAGTTTGGTTTGTTGTTTTTTTATAGTTAGTATGATGATCATTCAATTTAGATTATATCAGATTAATATATTGGGTGTGGGTTACAAGACAGTAAGTTTATTCAGTGTCCACTCTTTTTGTGGGGTTACATCACAAGCTGAACATGTTTGAGAGTCAAAAGTTTTTCCGCATAACAAAACTCAACAAAATTTTAAATTTCTGTATAGGCTGATACAAGAGCCAAGTTGGTTGAGGCATATGTGGAAGGTTGTGGATTCCTTCTGCTGGTTTGAGAAGGACATGAGCTGGTGTTATTTTTCTTGTGGGTTTTAAGTACTGAAGTTAAGCCCAAAATACATTAAAAATCTTATAATGCAAACTTTTTTTTCCTAAAAGCAAGATATTGTTCTGTTACTTCCCCTTACAAGAGAAGATTTTCCACCTTGTATAGCTCAATAAATGAATGCCAAATAACTGCACAAAAAGTTGGTATTATCAATTAGTAATTAGTACATGACATAAAACTTTTTTTTTTTTTGGAGGTCACCATCTGGCTCCAGGACACCCAAAAGATCAAGAAGATCACGATCCAGATCCCCTAAGAAGTCAGGGAAAAAATCCAGGTCTCAGTCCCGTTCTCCTCACAGATCTCACAAGAAGTCAAAGAAAAGCAAACACTGACAATGTTAATATTTTTTATGATGCTGTCACTTACTGGAAATGCGGTTTTGTTTTTGTGCCTGAACAGTCTGTTAAAAAACAAAAAAGCATTCCTGTTTGGTTTTGTTTTTTTTTTTTTTTTGTGAATGCACGTGTATACTCATGAGTATCTGCATCTGTAGACCTGTCATTGTTTTATATTGTACAAAATATCTTCATTGTGACTATTTCCCAAAAGAAACATTTTTGTGTTTAGAAGTTTCATCCAAAATGCGTGTAACTGATCTGCTGGCAGTAGTGATATTTTGTTTTAGAATGTTGTGACATAGCAGAAATAACTCAAATGTTCCCCCTTTTTGTAGCTTTGACAATTTGAATTAGATTTCAAATAAAATCTGAACAGAAAATTAAGATGTTGTTTTCTTGCCCCACTGGTGATACAGATCTCTAAAGGAATTCATAGTTTGTTTGGAAGTACTGTGTATTTCAGACATACTATGGTGCTTAGCTCTTTCAGTATAGTTGTAGCTCTGTTCCTGTCTTCACTAGTTTGACTATCCAGATGAAAGCACCTTTTGAATCCAGTGGATGGGTTTTCTTTCCTACCATGATATTTTACTGTAAGAACAGTTGAACAGTCTGGTACCTACCATGATAAGCTTTACAAGTAAACCTTTGCTTTGTATTTCTCCATTTTAATTGCAGGGGATATTTGTGACACCAGAGTAATGTTTTTGTTTGTTTTTAAAGAACAGCCTCTGCAGAGATGCATCATGTATGTATAACATATATATATGATGTATCAATAACAAGCCATATTTATGGCATGCATGGGGAACAATAAAAGGACATCAAGCCTGAGTTTCTATGACTTCTTCATTAAGTATAGGCAGAATAATTGCAACCTACAGTACACTATTGTTTTCTATAACTAATTTTTACTTTAAAAGGACAGCTTTTACATTATTTTATTGAATTTATTCCTCTGTTGTGGAAATCCTTCAAAATGGGAGAATATGCTTTTCTTTTTTTTAATTTATTAATATTTTGGAATCAAGAGGCTGTTTAACTTTTTTTAATGTTAGGTTTTCCCTTCTCCAAACCTGTTCTGTGTGTTAGGCATTGATGTGGCTTTAAATTGCTTCACCTTGGTCTCTTCTCATGCAGCCTTTCTGTGGGTGGGAGGCAGGGGGGGATGAGAAATGGGGAGGGATCAATGTTTATACTTGGAGGTGTGGGGATATTATAATAAAAACATAAAATTGAAAGGGATCTGGCTTCCTGTGAACTGTTTCTAAAAGCAAAAGCTGTACTTAACTACAGGCACAGAGTGCTGGATGGTGGCCTCCTATTATACTTGCGTATCTACAGGTTTTATGGTGTTAGAATTTTGCAAATGTTCCAGGGGCAGTCTTACATTGCACATGTATATAGCTGAAGAGGCAACAGTTTACAAGCAGAATCTGAAAGGTCTTTTGAAAAATGTGCATATTTAATTAAAAAAAAAATCTCCATTTTTTTCTTGGTGGGAGTCTTTGTTGTAAGATTATATAAATTGTTGCAAAAGTGAGAAGTGGAGAATTCTCTTTGCTAATGAGAACTGAGAGATGATTTGGAATACTGAAAATATGGAGGATGCATGTGTACTGTAAAGACTGATTTAGAATGAGCATTCAGTAGACGCACTAATAAGAATACACCTTTTATCTGTTTATATTTCATTATAAAGAATCCATTTTAGAAATATACAGAGTTTATTTTTTATATTTTTCTTTCTCCTTGTAACATAAGGTGTTTCAGATGTACAGATTTTGGTAGCTAAACTATTAGATACTAAGGTTGTTTGTTTGTTTTTCCTTAAATGCGGTGTATTCACACCTGGCACAGACTAGATAAGGTTTTCTAGAGCAAAAAGTAGGTACTAAAAGTACTAAAGTAGGTACTCCCTGGGGACAGGGAGAATCCTAGCTTCACAATAGGAAGATCACTTCAGATCTGTTTAACTTCTTTAGAACTATTACTATTATCTTGTAGCTGTTTATAAATGGAGGAGTGATAAATGTCAGCGTTCTAGGTAAAGAGAGACTAAGGACAGTTTACCACAGATAGCTGCAGAATCAATTGTATATTTCATTTAATAGCTAAAAATCCTCAGGGTAGAAAATCACTTAGCATTATAAGTTAGCCATACTTTTCAATAATTAATTTTGATATCCTCTTTTACAGAATTCTCCTAAGTGATTATAAAAGGCTCAAGCCAAGTAGCTAGAGAGCTAAAGGGGCACACCCATTAGACTTTATTTTGTAACAGCTTTATTATGCAATAACTTTTTTCATTATCTTTTATTCTCTAAATACCATCCTCGTACCTCTTGTTCTTTGCTTCATATCCTGGGCTTTAGAAAAGCTTTGTACCTAACAGTCTTTTAAAAGCAATTAAGAATCTGTATCCTTAACTGGATGCCTGTTTGTTTGTTTGTTTTCTCCTGTTGAACATCTTTTGATCCTACTTATTCTTTTCATTTTCTTCACTTCCTTTATAAATAGTTTTGTTTATAGTTTGGCTTTTCTGCAAATAAAAGCAGGGTGGAGACAGCAGCTGGTAACAAATCTTTTGTAAAAGATGTAAATTAATATTGAAGACTGAAAATTAGGCTGTGAAATTTTTTTCCTTAGGTTGTGTTGCACTGACAAGGTATAGCCACAGTCTGCCATTACTGTGTGACTTTTGTTTCTGCAGCTTTTTGGGGTGAAATAGTGAAAAATCATCTAGTTGATGTAGGATAGGGGTGATTAAAATATTGATCCTGGGATTCAGGAAGTAGCATTGAGATGAACGCTTGTGAAAAAAAGCTCTGACCTGGGGAACTGTGGTCCAGTGTTTCCAAATGCTTTTTGTGCTTGTACAGAGCCCATTACCCTCTAACACCCCCCCAGGCACTGAGTGTCAGACCCTCGCTTTGGGCAGGGGAGGAGGCACAAGTGGATAAGGGGCTTCTCTCTCCTCTCCTGCCCTGCCTTATGGATGATATCAGAGGTGTATATTCATGCCTCAGGTTTATCCAAAGCCGAGAAACTGAGTGTAGCTTGCTACAGCTGCATTCTAGTGCAGCTGAGTAACCCCCATGCAGCCTGAAATAGCAGCTGGTGAGGCCCGTCTCGCTGTAGGATCACGTTAGAAATGGAACATAGATGGCCTGTTCCCAGGTATGTACAAGAGATTGTCGTGCTGATGTGTTTTGGTGAAGCCTACCCAGCACTCCATAGGACCTTCAGATATTTATCTGAAGGCCTTCTATGTACGGAGTTGCAAGTTCTTGTTTTTTCTGTATCGGTCCAGACCTTTGTGAGCGTGTCTGCCAGGCTTACTGTCACACTCTGAGCATGTGGGCCCTGTTCTCAGTGGAGAAAAGCTACTTGGCTGCATAGAGTCTCCTTCCGACGATTAAAATCTTTCCTTACCAGTGTTACAGAAGTGTTTATATTTGAACTGCCTTTTTTAAACTCTGTGACTTCCTTTGACTTCTCTGCACACCAGCTGCATATACCTTTTGCAATACTATTTGAGGAAGAGTTGGTTTCTGAAAGTCTGTGTCAGGTTATTATTTGGGCACTAGGCATTGTGCATGTGTTCTCCCCCCACTCACCCTTGGAGGTTTTGAAGTGTAAGAATAAACGGCTTATGAACATGGGTAACAAATTATGTTTTCCAAAGCATATATTTAGAATCGCAACTATTGCTAATGTGCGTTCATCTGTCCTAGTGACACAGAATGTACTGCTGCTTTCTGCATTTACAGATCACCTTCTGTACTAATATAGCTGCTCTACCTAAGCACATGTGAACCCGTTCAAGTTGCTGGATTATTGTATTCATTGTGTTTTTCTGCATGTAAAATTACAGCTGTGCTTTTTAGTTATGATTATACCCACCATCGGGATAGCTTTCAAATTTGTACTGGTTTTATTTAATAAATTTCCAAGGCAGATTTTATAGCTGAAACTGTGTAAAAATTGTATCAGACCTCTGCTGTGGCATGAGTACTGCCTGAGACATCTGAGATGGAGCACCAAAATGGGACATCCAGTCATAGACTTGGGGGAGGTTTGGGGGGATCAACTAGTGTTTGAGGTGTGTTCTTGGCATGTTGAAAACAAAATAGTGCTGTCTCTGAACTATGCCTGCAAGAGGAAGGTATCTTGAAGGAGTTCATGTAACACGACTGAAAAACTAGAATCTGATGTTGAGAAAAGCAAGATCAGCCAAAACCCGCAAATCTTCTGAGCACCTTTGATCACTTTAGGCACCTTGCTTGTGGGTTTTTCCCCCACAGGCATTTACAGTCCTTTGGTGGAATTAATGCTTTTAATAAAAATAAGCAGCATTGTTGTATTTCTGCAAATGGATTAAGGTTTGAACTTTCTATCTAGTTTTAGATTGCTGGCTTGCTGTACATAGGTGCTTGAAGAATTTGGGGCGAGACATTTCTCAACTACTGTGAGTCTACACTGAATACTTGAGGACATGTGTAATTGCCTGCATTAAGGTAAAGGTAGTTCTGAAGGATATTTGAATTATTGCCTTTTTAGTAAAGACTGCTCTACTTCGTATGCATTTTCTTTGTTGAAAAATCTAGATTTGGAGCAGTTATGAAGGTCCAACAAGAGAAGTGAAAACAGCTGAAGATGGCAGCAGTGGAACAATCTAGATGAGAATTTTACAGGTCTTTTCTTTTAAAATCAACTCTTCAGTATCATGAGATTTATCACATTACAAACCTGATACTAGTAGTCAAACCCTGAAGATTATCTCAGAGTTTACTTTTATGAATAGGGCTGTCGAGCTCATAAACTTACATTTTATTAAAACAACTCACAGTATTATTCAAAAATTCGTTTTTGTTTTCCTTGCTGTATGAGAAATTGCAAGACTTCCAGTATACTGCCAGTTCATGCCGCTGCAGTAACTGCTGCTTTTCAATTTGTAAGCCACTCTTGTAAGAATCATAACTAAAATGCTAGTTTAATTATGTCCACATGTATTTTTCCCCATGTAGGATGCAGAAGTCTTAAGCAATTGCACACTATTTTTTCCTCCACCTGCTTCTGTCAGTGCTGTCAGTTTTCATGGGTAAGCCTGTTCCACTTGTCACTTCTGATGTCTAATCTTGTACAGGGATGTTTTACTCTGTAACTCTGTCATAAGCTGGAAAGTTTTCTGTTTGTGGTTATTTAAAGAGGAAATGGTAGTTTCACATGAACTTTTGTCTTGCTTTTGGGTTTGTATTTTATGCAGAAAATTTTCCAAATGACATGGCGACAATAAAATTGTCAGTTTGCTGATATCAAGACATGGTTTTATTTTTAACCTGTAAGAGAGTGATGTTCATGTGTGTTATGCTAAGGGCAGTTTCTTGGCCTCACCAGCTCTTCTGCTGGTTGATGTTGATTCTGCCTGTGTTGTTGAACTGTAATTGCTGCTGCTGTTCTACTGTCAACAGTGACCTCTGTGCTTCTCAAACTCGTTAATGAGGCATGGGCTGCTCACTGTGTAGTTGTTTGTATAATCCTCTCTTGAACAAAGAAAACCTCTTGCTTGGAACTGCTGCTTGGATATTAAGATGAGCAGCAGCTTTTCAACACTAAAATGGTTTGCATCAGGTGAAGGAAAGGGAGCCCGTGTCATCTCATAGCATGAGGTTGTGCGTTCAGGCTGGGCCAGTGATGCGGCTTGTTGCTGCTGTGGGGTGCACGTCCTGTTCCTGCCTTCCCTGGGCCTCCTCTTACTTTTCTGTCCTTTCTGGTGCCTTTGGTGCCTTGTCAGTAGCCAGTTCGATTCATTAAGGGAAAACACTGTTGTTTGTGTGCTTTTTTTCACTTGGTTGACTCTGCTGGCTTGGTGAGTTGAATTGGCTCAGTGCAGGGAATGGGTGGACAGTGAGCAGGATGGTCCTTTTTTGGTAACGGTTCCCTTGCAGCATGCAACTCCATCCACAGTATTTTCATTTGGAGCATGTGTTTTGATAAGTTGGGCTGAACTGATGCTGCACCCTGCATCCTGCCCACTTCTGCTCTGGCCATGTGCTCCTGTTGCTTTCCCACCATCAGCTCTAGCACTTGTTAGACCGCTTTCCTTGTGGAAAGGTAGGAGAGGCACAGGGTAGGCAGGTTCATGTGATGAGATGCATGGGAGGAAGGAAATGAGGAACCGCAGCCACCTCTGTTAGCAGCAGTGAGCTGTTACACTGGCTGTGCGCCTCTCCCGTCTCACCTTTTCTCCCATGATGCTTGAACCCATCAGCCAAATCTGAGAGGAACAAATACGTCCAAGATAATTTAGTTTCTGCAGGATCTGTGAAAGACCAAAGAAAGGAGAGACCTCAGATGCTCCCACAAGATGGGAAGGGCTGGAATATGAACTCTTGAGGTTGTTAAAGACCAGAACGTTCATTTGGAGGAGATTACAAATCCCAATTATTAACAATCTTCACTTAGAGCTCACAGTCTAGAAACACGGTATGTTGTGATATCCCTGGACCTGCTTGTTCTATTTTTACTCTTGTGTGGACTGGAAAATTTCTTGTAGTTGCTTGCCTTAAATACAGACCATCAGTTTCACTCTTCAGGACCCTGTTAAGAGGTTGCCTGCAAGCAAGTGTGGAATTTCTTTCCTGATTCTGGTTCTTGAATCCCAAGAACTGAGGCTGGACTGAAGTTTGAGACCTTGGTTATTAGAACTTGTGTATGGTAAGTGTGCCTGTAGAAAGGTGAGCATGGAGAAAGGGTAAACATAAGGTATACGTAATAAGTCTCAGAAATCTTCTATTAAAAGATATAACCTAGAAGAATAGGTTAATTCTGTGTGACAGACTGTTCCGGGTATAAAATTTAGCTGGTGTGGGAACAGGAGGGTGGAATTTATGCATGCACTTTGGATTTGTGGAAGATTGATCAGGGAATTGGCCTGTGCTCAGGGTTCAACTTACCATTGCCATCAATCAAGATCATCACCAAAGTCATCACTGGAGGTAGAAACCAGTTTTCATCTTTTTAGCCATGCTAAAAAGGTACACCTTTGATGTTTCAGGGATGATTTAACCAGATCTTTTCACCTGCTAGATACTGAGAGCTAACAGTATGCTGTTGCAAACAAACTCAGACACTGGAAATGAACTTTCTGAACTTAGTATGGAATAGAGGTTGTTACTACAGGTGATACTGGTCATTTTCATCATAAAATCTGCATCTCTTGGGTTGCTGGTGGCTTACTTTTTTCTTGGCATTTTAGTTTATCTTCCCTGCACTATGGGAAAAGAACTGTCTGTTGATTAACTGAATGGAGAATATTGCCTTGGGCAAACTCTGGAAAAGAACTGGCTATAAAATTCAAGACTTAAGACTGGAATTGAATTCTGGCCATTGTGTGATTTGAGGGGCTGTGGATTCTTGTCCTCTGTTTTTACAGAGGATAACTATACTAGATAATTAAAAAAAAAAAAAAAAAAAAAAAAGGAGGTTTACAATCAAGCCTGATTTCTAGGCAGATAAGTTTCACCAGCGGTGCTCATCTTTCATGCCAGCCTGTTGGAAGTCCTCACTGTGATAAGGAGTAGAAATTTGATACTGTTTCAGACAGGGAGTCCCTTTTACTCAAATCCTGAAGATTTTCACAAGTTAATAGTAAATGATTTAATGTTACTGAGTTTTCAAAAGATGCAATGATTTCAAGATCTTTCCTAGACAGTCATTTTATAGCATGTTGCATGTTAGTTTTGTGAGAAACACTGAATTCTCAGTCTCTTTTGTCCTAGGCTCTGTATTTGAATTTTAAGACAAGGACTGGGGACTCTCTTCCTTGGGATTTAAATTTGCCTGATCTATAGTCAAATGAGGACCAGCTATTTTGCTCCATCATCTGAATGCTTAGATCCAAGGGAATGTTGCTGCATGGCTTCTGCTGCCTGCTGTCCCCCCGGGGAACAAGAGGCAGGGAAGGCCCCCTGCACCCTGCAGCACAGCAGGAGGTGTGGGGTGACACCCTGCGCAGTGCCGGTGCCTGGGCAGAGCCCCCGGTTTGGGGGTGCTAACCAGGGGGAGAGGCGTACTGACCAGCTGAAGAGATTTAGGGGTTCCTGGGCACTGCAAACCATAGGGGTGGAGGATGTTAAGACCTTAATTAACGCAGGTTCATGGGTATAGTTGTAGGGAGTTTAGAGATACCCTAATGTGTGTGGCAGAGGTAGCTCTTACATGTGACCTGCTAAAGGTTTTGGACGCTCTTGATGTGAAATAGTACGTTGCCCATTGTTTTAAGGTACGTGGTTATAAAAGTAGAATTTCTTAATTTCCTTTAGAACATAAACCAGTTACACAACAGCTGAGAAAAAGATTTCTAATTTTAATAAAAGTCAAATAGAGACTTAAGTACACCGCAGTGTCCTCAGGACATTCATAAAATTCTGGAATTCCTTCAGCTGCACAAACAGGGATTTATAAATATTTATTGAAATTACCTTTATTGAAACTGTCACCTGTGCAACTGGAGGTGAATATAAAGGAGAAAGGCGGGGGGGGTGGGCATGGAGGGGAACAGCTTGCTACAGAAAGGTTGTGCACTTTGCTATATATTTCTGGTGTATGACTAGCTGGTTTAATTTTGGTCCATGCCAGCTGCTTCTGCAGCACAGCTTCTGCACGCACAGTTCACAAGGAACATTCAGGAGAAAATGAGTACTTTAGAAGGCAGATTGCTGCACCCATTGCTTAATCGGATGGCTGCTGAAAACTCCATCATTATTGGAAATGGAACTGTGTTTCAAGGGAAATCAGCTGCCACTACTGCATGTGTTTGATTAAGCCGTTAGAAGTAATGCACGATACTAAAAGGAAGGGTGCAAAATATAAACATCTGCAATTCTAAATGCTACTATGCAGACTTTTCTCACCCATCTCTAGCAGTGATATCAAAATACTGTCTTAAATTCATAGATCTCCAAGTTTGGGCAGCTACTCAATTTTATATAAATTTTGTTTACATTTTGAGATCTATAGTTTGTGCCTTAGTTTTAAGAACCTCACTTCTGAGCACTGTTAGAGCATCTATTTTATCCTAATTAGGCTAGATACAGGAATTTTTGAACAACACCCAGGACTTATCACACGCTATGTGTATAACAGCATAAACCTCCATCTTTCATCCAAAAATAATTTGTTTTAAAAGATAAAGTCTTGCTGAAGTATGACTTCAGGAAAGATTTCTTCACCTTGTGCCCACTCCATCCTTGTCAACATGAGAAAGGCAAGTCTTAAAGCATAAAAATATCCAGTCAGAAAGTGTTCCAGTAAGGATCAAACCTTTTGCAACCCCATTGCTTAAATTAAGGGATTTTAGAGGGGAAATCTCAGAGAAATCTGGCTGGGGTAGTATCACTTTGTGGGGCTAAGAACTCATTCATCTAAGTAGAATTTGGGTTGTCTAACTATTACATGTGGCAATAATAATTACTAAATATAAAAATTAAACTAACATAAAATATTTCAGCATTAAATGCAAAAAAACCAAGTTTTTTCCTCGTAGTTTAAATAGGGGAATTTTAATCACTGTTACTCACCCCTCACTTTATATATTGCTTGCTGCAGAGTTTGAGGTAAATACAACCACCTTATTTATATCTGAGGGATGACTGGATTGTACATATTAAATATTCATTGGTATTGAGTTGCTTGAAGTGATAACTTGACTACTAGGTCTGAAACTTGTTCCGGGAGGATCGAATATTGCAGCTGCACTGAACCTGATTGATTTCAGTTGGGCTCTGCATGGGTGTTTGAGTCCACCTGCACAGAATAAATACATATATAACTCCAGTTTCAAAAAATAAGATTCCATTTTGCAGCATGTGGGTCGAATTAAAGAGCTGCTCGGACCCATGTTTTCCTCGGTAGAGGTGGAGCAGCATAATGAAGGCAGTGTTACTGTCAGAACTTGTACACTCCCTGATTCAGAGAGACGTAACCGCTGTGTAACAGCAGGGAAGGTGCAGAATCCAATTACAGCTTTTACTGATTAGTTTTGCCATTTCAAATGCTATACTTGTAGTTCATGTTTGCTTATCTTTGTTATTTGCTAAATTTTAAATTGTGTAAGAACTGGAGACGGCTTTGTAGGTTTTCTACAAAATTTCATACCTGTCCTCAAGTGAAACGTAAGGAAGGGATTAATTTCAACTTCATGGTATTTTAATGATTTTTCACTGCTGTGAATTGGTTTTGCTCCCTGTAGTCTCTGTCCTTTATTGCATCAGTGCTGCAGTACAATATTGGTGGGGGACACTGTTTTATGAACTACGGTGTCTCAGTGCTGCTATTGTTGTTCATTATTTCATGTAGCCTAATTGATGCTATTACGGACCATTCCAAAATTAAAAATAAACATTTCTGCTTCAGCTGGGTGAAGAACACTTCGTCTTTAATGAGCATGTAAAGCCCAACAAATATGTGATCCATCCCTTTATAAAAGGGATATAAGCAAAGTCCTTTTGTATGTGAAGAACTCAAGCATCAGGACCAAAAAAAAAAAAAACTGCTAGAGTTTTATGCTGCAAGGTGCTTCAGAGGTATATCCCTTTTCACTACATACTGTGTTTTAAAAGTTACAAGTCAGTTGTTTTAAGCTCATGAGGTTTAAACTTTGCATTTATTTTTCCAACTAGATAGAGATGATTTTTGCAGAATGTGGATTTAAATGCTTCCTCTGGAGCGCTGAAGGTAAGAAATGGCTTCCCCTTCCTCCTCACCATTTGACGAAATACGGGCTTTTCTCAAATATTTAGTGGCTGCTTTAATTCTGCTATTAACAAGTTACTTCTATATGAAAATTCACAGTCCCATTTTAATACTGCTACTTGTGTCACTGGCAGCCTGTGAAATGATTCCCCGGCTTGTCCCGTGTGGTTTGGGCGCTGCAGGACAGCGGGGCTGGGGTGGCAGCAGTGTCCCTGAGCGGGGTTCGGTCCCTGCTCCCCTCGCGCTGCCACCCAGCCCAGCAAAGCTTCGTGGCTTGGTGGAGCAAGCCGGGGAGCGGAGCCCTCCTGCTACAGAGGTCATCCTTCACACCCGGGCTGGAAGGACTTAGCTCTTTGATAAAGGCTGCTTGGCCGTTCATACCCCTGTAGAAAATCTGGGAGGAGTACAGAAATCCTTTTGATAAGGGATATAAGGATTGTGTACACATTTAGCTCCTTCACCTGGCTGTACTGTTTTCTTCCATTTTTTAAATAGCATGCTACCCAAGAAGAGACATACAAGTGAATCACTCTTCTCCCCTCTATCAGTGTAAAAGCGTATGCCGTAAGGCCGGACCCATGCCGTTCCAAAAATGTTTCAGTAAAAACTTCTGTCAGTGTCATCCCTGAGCCAGGTGCTGCTCTCCTACCTTCTGCCCTAGAGATGCGGGCCATGTGCATCCTGTGAATGGTGGGAAAGGCTACAACCAGTGTCACCCATCACTTCTGTAATTGCCGATGACGGCTCTGCCCCCTCTCCTCTCCCGTCGGGGAACCTCTGTCAAAATGCCTGGACGTGTCCCTGGCCCAGCGCCCCGGGGCCGCCCCTGCTCCCCCAACCCCGGGCTCCCGCCCTGCCCTTTCGGGGCCGCTCTGGGGCCGTGTCTTCCCCAGCCCCTCTGCTCCCTGGAGCTGCACCCGCGCCTGCGTTACGCTGCGTACAGCGCTGGGGCTGGCAAGCAGCAAAGTTCTGAAAACGCCCTTTTAGTGCGCGATACCCGCCCTGGGGCGGGGGGCACCGGTTCCCCCCGCAGCAAAGGGAGGGGGGGAAGGGGAGCGCTGGACACCTCGCCCCCGGCGGCCGCCCCCCGCCTGCCAAGGGGCAGGGGGGCAGCTGTAGCCGTTATAAAGTGTGTCTAGGAACTGCAGGAAGATCCCTGTCTGAGCTGTATCAGGAGGATCCAATTTGTTGGGGTTTCTTTTGTTTATGTTTTTGGAGAAGTTAAGAAAGTACCTTCCACACATCGGAGTTTCTGCGGCTCCCAGGTTAGCGATGCCGGGGGCCGGAGCCGGGGCTGCGTTTCAGCCCTTTTACGGTTCCCGCCCCCCCCCCCCCCCCCGTTTAGTTTTTTCCGTTACCGGCGCGGCTTCGCTGCCCGAGGCGCAGCGGGGGCCGGAGCGGGCGCCCCCGGGCCCGGGCTGACGGAACCCCACCACCGCCAGGAACAACGTCGAGCGGCGCCCGTCGCACCCCGGCGTTTCAGGCCCGGGCGGGCGGGTGCCGTACGGGCCCGGCCGCTCCCGAGCGGGACGGTCCCTGCGGGAGACGCCGGGGCGGGGGCAGCGCCGCAGAGCGGCACCGGGACCGGCGGCGGGAGCGACGGCGGCGGCCGCCAATGGGGAGCGCGGGGCGGGGCGCCGCCATTTCGGGCCGCGCCTCCGCGGCGGCGGCGGCGGCCGGGGCTCTCCCCGCTGCGGCGCGGGGCGGGGGCCGCCATGCGCGCTGGCGGCGCGGCGCACCGCAGCGCAGGGTGCTGCCCGCCCTTCCCGCCCGCCGCCCCGTGCTCCCGCCTCCGCGCTGCTGGGGCGGAGCTGGAGCGCGGCGCCGCCTCGCCCGGGCGGCCGCCGTGAGCTGGGTTGCGGCGGCGCCCGCGGCCGCTCGGCGATGGCGGCGCGGAAGAAGCGCGGGTGGCCGCGCGGCTGCTAAGTAGGGCAGCGGCGGGGCGGGGGCGGCGGCGGTGGGGCCGTCGCGGCGGCTGCGCCATGCGGGCCGGGCGCGGGGGGCCGGCCGGGAGACGGCGCCGGGGGCGGCGCGCCCTGCTGCCCGCCGCGGGCCCCGGGGCTCCGGGGCGCTGAGCAACAGTTGGCCCCGCCGCCGCCCAGCATGAAAGTGTGCCGGCGGAAGGCGCTGGCGCTGTGCCTGGGCTACGCGCTGCTGCTGCTCCTCGCCGCCCTCAACCTGCTGGAGTACAAGTGGCGGCGGGAGCCGCGGCGCTGCGGGGAGTCCCCCGCCGCCCCCCGCCACCGCCCCCCGCCGCCGCCCCCGCCGGCCGGGAGCCGCGGTCCGGCGGGCGCCCGGCGGCAGCTGGTCTATGTCTTCACCACCTGGCGCTCGGGGTCGTCCTTCTTCGGGGAGCTCTTCAACCAGAACCCCGAGGTCTTCTTCCTCTACGAGCCGGTGTGGCACGTCTGGCAGAAGCTGTACCCCGGGGACGCCGTCTCCTTGCAAGGGGCGGCCCGTGACATGCTGAGTTCCCTGTACCGCTGCGACCTCTCCGTCTTCCAGCTCTACAGCACGGCGGGCGCCGGCAAGAACCTCACCACGCTGGGCATCTTCGGGGCAGCCACCAACAAGGTTATCTGCTCCTCGCCCCTCTGCCCGGCCTACCGCAAGGAGGTGGTGGGCATGGTGGACGACCGGGTGTGTAAGAAGTGTCCCCCGCAGCGCCTCAGCCGCTTCCAGGAGGAATGCCACAAGTACCGCACGCTGGTCATCAAGGGCGTCCGCGTCTTCGACCTGGCCGTCCTTGCCCCGCTCATGCGGGACCCGACCCTGGACCTCAAAGTCATCCACCTGGTGCGGGACCCCCGGGCCGTCGCCAGCTCCCGCATCAAGTCCCGGCACGGCCTCATCCGGGAGAGCCTGCAGGTGGTGAGGAGCCGGGACCCCCGCATCCACCGCATGCCCTTCCTCGATGCCGGCCACAAGCTGGGCGGAAAGAAGGAGGGGGGGGGCGGCTCGGACTACCATGCTCTGGGTGCCATGGAGGTCATCTGCAGCAGCATGGCCAAGACCCTGCAGACTGCTCTGCACCCCCCTGACTGGCTCCAGGGCAACTACATGGCTGTGCGCTACGAGGACCTGGTGGTCGAGCCCATCAAGACCCTGCGGCAGGTGTACGGCTTTGTCAACCTGGCGGTCAGCCCGGAGATGGAGAAGTTCGCCCTCAACATGACGAGTGGCCCTGGCTACTCCTCCAAGCCCTTCGTGGTGTCGGCCAGGAACGCCACCCAGGCGCTGAGTGCCTGGAGGACTGCGCTCAGCTACCAGCAGATCAAGCAGGTCGAGGAGTACTGCCACCAGCCCATGGCCCTGCTGGGCTACGAGAGGGTCGGCAGCCCCGAAGAGGTGAAGGACCTCAGCAGAACGTTGCTCAGGAAGCCGCGGCTGTGAGGGATGGGGCAGCGGGCGCCCGCAGGGGTGGCTGAGCCCCGCCGGGGAGAGGAGCCGCTCCGGCTGGCTTCAGTGAGGGAGGGAGCTGGGAAAAGCAGCCTGGTTTCCGATTTCCTCCAAAAACTGCTGAAGGGTAACATACAGTAATGTGATGATTTCTTTCCCCCCCCCTTTTTTTTTTTTTTTTAAATCACCTCTCCACACCCTTCCCCCCCCCCCCCGCATTGGGTTAGGTGCGATTTAAAAAAAATAAAGTGGAACTCAAAATATGTGTAAAGCCCCTTTCCCCTTCTGTAAAATGCCAGGCAGTGATTCTGTACCAAAACCTTGTTTATGGAGTCCTTGTGGGTTTGAAGATGGTAAGAAAAACTCTTGCACAATTCCTAACACATCTTTATCTCCCTTGGTGCAGAGGGGATGCCCTTGGAAAGCATAATGCTGAAAATCAGACTTTTGTATGAAAGCAAATGTTCAGACATGATAGTAATAAAAAAACCGAATAAATGATATTCATTTTTATAATTACCTCAATTGTTTGGGAATTAACAGCGTTGCTTATGTACAGCTGGAGGGGGTGCTTGCTTAAAATAGCAACGCGGACTTTTTAAAGGGTATGGGTGGAGGGCTGGAGTGCAACATTTGACCTGTTCAGTGATTAGGAGCTGCTCTCATAGAAACAGTACAGATCTCACAAATGTAGTGCAGGTTTTATGGCTGTGTTAAAGCAGGTTTATATTTAAATATTGTCTTTTTTTTCTTGTATTTAAAAAGTCTTTAAAGTGCCACTGTATTAGTGTCCTAAGAGTTTTAAAAGGTTTGCCATTACAGCAGTATTTATTTTTGTCTTGACATGTATGTCCAGGAGTCACTGTCAAATAGAAGTGGATCTACAGCGTGACAAGAAGTGCAGGATTTAAAAAGACGTGTATCATACTGGAAACACTAGCATGTGTGAAAAAAAAAAAAATACATGTATATTATATATATTCTATAGTGCTAACAATATGTAAGATATGTAAGATATTTCTTGACGTTGATTGGTAACAGACATAACAGGGAAGCATAGAAAAATGCATAAAATGGTTTCTTTTTCCCCTTTGTCTAAGTATCCAAAGGTATATTTGTGTACAAGGAGGGGGGAAGCGTACAGCTGTGTGTTCATAGCTATAATGGAGCTTTTACGGAATCAACCTAGCGTTTGATTTCAGACGGCTGGTTAGATACTTGTTTCTTGTCAATTGTCATTGCTGTACGATGGAGCCAGATGGTGGTCTGGCTCTTTCTGGGAGCTTTGCCTAAAGACTCTGTCCCATCGTTAAAACTTGATTAAAAAAAGAAGAGATTTTACTACTTCTGCTTTTATAATTTCCTGAAAAAGTCCCGGTTTATTAAAGGTTAAGTGGTGTGTTGCATATGAGAAGTGCAGACACCTCAAGTAGTTTTTACTCTTGGCAGTGTTCTCTGATGCTCTTTGAAGGCTCGTTTTGGAAATTGAGTTTTTAAACAAAAGTGGTTTTGCCAAACGGTTCTCTTAGGAGACTATAGACTTTTCTGCAGGAAGTACATTTTACATTGCCTATTTGGGTGTTGTGCCTTCAGAAAACGTGAAGAGTATGAGTAGGAAAAAGGAAATGGATTTGTGAAAATAAATTTATATAAACAAGATGCTGGTAAGTGTGTGTGGGTGCACGTGTGTATGTGTGAAAATTTTAGTGATGTGTAATACATGTTTCTTGTATTAGTACTTTAAGTTAAACAGGTGATAAGTGGCTACTAAGCTATCTCAGTTCTTGCTGAAATTTTGGCATTAGATGTTGAACTTACTCTGACAAGGAAACACATTTAATAAACTAGGTGAAAGATTATTGCATAAGGTTGCCTATACACTTGCTGAATGACTGCATTACACATGTCCATTCCCTCGGTTCATCTTCACCACCGGTACAAACAGCATAAGTAATCAATGGGAGATCTTATAATTGGCCTATTAGGATGTGTTCCCAAATTCCAGGTAGCAGTACTGAAAATGGGAGGGATAGTCAGTTTGGTAGTTAAAATACAGATTAAGGTACTTGTGTTGTTGTGGAATGAGGTGTTACAGGAGTTCCAATGTGGTGCTGAGTGGATTTTGGGCATCTGGGTTTGGGCTGTCCCCTGTGGGTTTCTTTTCCTTTTGTTTTCAGTTGGTGTATCCCGGGACAGTGCTTGAAAATACGATCCGCTTACAGAGCAGGTTGCCAGCTCTCGATCCATCCACTTGCTTCCCCCAGCGCCCCTGCTCCCCACCGCCCGGTGCTGTCTGGCTGCCTCGCAGCAGCCGTGCGCGGTGGTTGCCAGCTCTGCTGCCGGCCGGCCGGGCGAGCGGGCCCGGGGAGCTGCGGAGGCTGTCGGCGGTGCGGGGCGCTGCCCATGGGGACGCAAGCCCGGCTCCCCGCCGCACTGGGACACCGCGACCCTGGCTCCCGCTCTCGGGGCTGTGAAACTTTGCTGCGGTTTCTAAATGGGGCTTTCTCGTGACAACGTGTTACAGCGTAAGCTCTTTTGGTTTTGGGGGCTGAAACACCATCATTTATGTGTGCAGGATTCCTTGGTCTCTCCTGGGAAAGTTTTCTGGGTGGGTAAAGTGAACAGTGTGAAATAGAGTGTGAAATAGATGCGCCCGACTGACTTAAGTTCCAGAAATCTCCTTGGGATTCTAATTACATTAAAAAGCTGATCCTGTCGTTCTGAGAGAGCACTCGCTGCTCTGCTAATAATGGTGCATTGCAAGCATCTGCTTCACTTTACTGATATGAACCGTGTGCCAGAAGAGTTACAGCATCTGAATCTGGTCCATAATTTGAGCTCCACCTACTACATTGCAGCAAGGAATTACCCAACATACTGTACAATTGTACCTGGGCATGTTTTGGTGAACAGAAGTAGTACTGCAAAGCTCATTTTGTGAAAATAAAGGACCGCGATTTTGCTCAGGTAAAGCTTCAGGAGAAGTGAATGGAAGTCTGTTTGTGTAAAATGCAGGTGGGCTAAGCACTACGTTTAATGCTGCTCCATTAAATAAGCATGTGAACAACTGGCAGTTAAAAGAGGCCAATTTTAGTCCTTTTTTATAATCAAAAAAGAGGATTAGAGGAATTAAAGCCAAACATTGCTGAAAAAAAAAAAAGTTTTAACTGTGGAAAATTATAGAGAAAAATAGGATATCAGAAAGATTATGAACATGGTTACAAAAGACCTCTTCCTGTTCAAGGAGGGACATTAGCTGAGGTCAGAATACTTAAATAATACCTGACTCTTATGCCTAAAAATAGTGCCTGGGTTTGCTTTCTGTCTGATTTAATAATTACAGTGTGCTTCTTCAACTGAAGCTGATGCTTGTATTAGTGAAGAATCAGTGGCATACACAAGATACAGGGTGCACTAAGTTGCACTGAACTGGGCGTGAGGCTGTTTTGAAGACTTGGCCCGTTGTTTTGATGGAACAGAAAGGCCAGTGCACAACTACATGTTGTTTTCTGCCATGAACAAACCCAGAAAACTGTACAAGGATTGTAAATGGTAATGATCACTCAGTGCATGAAAACACAGGAAAAACCCTCAGTCCTCCACTGAATCAACTTAAAACACAAGTGTGTAAAAGTGTGCAAGTTGCTGCAGGTGACCTAAATGCTGATAGTGAAAAAATGGTTAGATAAAGTACCTTTCAGTCTTTCTAATAAAAGGAGGAAGTTCTTCATTTTTCCGATCACTTCATAATTTGTCAGGTGTTAAGCTTCATGCCCTGACTGGGAAGAGGAACGTAACTGACTTAATTTAAAACCACAAACCTTGTTTTTCAGTTACGATTTGAACTCAGGTCTCTAGAGATTAGATACTGGTGGTTATAATCAATTCTGAAACAAGTGTTTTTCAACCTGCAGGCCATGAGAAGAAGAGTGGGATTATTCTTTATTTCCTCTTAATTTCTAATTACCGTGGTGTGTTTTAAGTGTCCTTGAACGTGAAGGGTGTTTAACACCAGCTTTTGCAAACCGCAAGGGGTGGTCTTAGAGTCTGTGTTTCAGCAATGCTCCTGGGCATCCCTTAAAGTGCAGGCATGGGTCTCTGTGGAGTGGTGAATGCCAGCTGAGTCAAATTGTGAGGGGCTGTTTAATGTGAACAGCCTGAACACTGGGCAAATGCTACTTGTGTAACTTAGTCAAATGGATCAAAAATGTTCTTACTCTAGTGCCATTTCAGTTAAGGATGTTGTACCAGGATAATTGCTACTATGCTGGAATTATGCACATGGATAAAAAGGCAAGCAGATTTCATTTGGAAGTTGTGAGTGTGAGACTGCTTGCCATTGATGTATCCAACTTTGATGGCCAGTCTTTTCTGCTAGTTATCCTGGCAGTCACTGGGTGTGGTTTACAGTTTGTATGAGAGCTCCTGAGCAAGATCTTACGAAAATGTGTACATGTTCTAAAATAAAAAAAAAATACGTTTCAGCAATATTCATTATATTGCACACATTTAAAGTTAAAAATAAGGTTTATCTGGTTTATTTGGATTCACTGGTATCAAATGAGTTAATGTGTTTAAGTAAGAGAACTTGGCTGTCTGGACATCCAAGATTCTTCACAGAAGTTATCAATTCTGCAAAGAATATGCATAGATTCTCTACAATACAGACATTTAACTTAGCAGGTTTGAAAATTTTCTTGTGTTTATTTTTCTTTGGGGCTTGGGCTTCCCTGCATCATGAGATCATGAAAGGATCACAAGAATGGGTCTGAGTCATTGAGTGTTTAGTGTTTGGATCAATGCAAATCCAGTGAGAATCAGTGCAAAACCTAATGTGTCCTGTCTTCCCTTGATGCATGAATAGCCAGTGTTCCTCAGACACATCAAAACCATGAAAGCTATGAAAATAAAAAATTCATAATATAAATGGCATTGCAAATGGGAGAACTAGGATTAAAGAAACATCTGCTTCTGCAGTGAAACACAAAGCTGTAAAATTAATATAAAAATACATGACATATTCCTTTGCAAAAGAAAATTCTGTATGTATGGGACCCATTTATACCCACTAATGTGGGTATAAATGGACTCCCCTGGTGTCCACTTTAGTGTCTGATATAGGAATATGCTTGTTATAAACAGTTGTAAGACTAGAATTGATGTTGAGCAAAAGGTTACCATCTCCTTGTTCCTTTCAGAGTAGTTGCTGAGTAGCCAGGACAGCCCGCAGGTCTTCTAGTACGAGGTACCACAAACTTGTGTCTGGATATAATGGCATTATTCTGATGGGGTTTTAATGAACGTAGGACTTTCCTGCTGAAAAACAACATGAAAATCAGGTTGGAGGAACTCCCCAAATGAGAAATTATTAACAAAGCAATCTGAGCAAGGAAGGCTGGTAGGAGCTGCTAAGCAACTTGTTTCTAATGGCATTAGTGGAAGCTGAAGAACTGGAAGGGGCCCTGCAGCTACCATTTTAAGGACTCTGAAGTTGCTAGTAAGCTTTAAGTGGGATTTTCAAGAATACCTTCATGTGTCATTTTCATTGGAATGGGAGTATTATGCAGGAGTCAGTGGGAGTTATATTTCAGGCTGCCTCTGAAAATCACGGCCTCATAACTTCATATTGGAAGGGGCCTCAGGAGGTTTCTGGTCCAACCTCCTGCTCAAAGCAGGGTCAGTTTACGAGATCAAACTAGGTTGCTTCAGGCTTTATCCTAGCCGGTCTTGAAAACTTCCAAGGACAGAGACAGCACAATTTCTCTAAGCAACCTGTTGCAGTGCTCAACAGACTTTTCTGGCGAACCATGATGCTTCAGCAAAACTGTCCCCAAAACACTAATTATGTTACATAAATTTCTTGTCCCTTAATTTTGTGTTTTGCCTGTGACTACTGATGTGGGTCATGTCCTCACTTCCCCTTAAGAGCAAGAAATGTTGGCTGCAGCTTGGCTGTTGCAAAGGGTCAGCAGCAAAAAGGTTAATGAGTAGTGATCTCAGTGGAGAAATGTGGACTCGCAATTAGAATGCTGCATCCAGCAATGTCTCTTGTTTTACTCAGGAGTGATAAAGAGGAGAGCAGAGGGAAAAGAAATTCACTCAGAAGGAGAGGAAAGGAATACAAAGTGGAGTCTATCAGAAGTTGCTCTTTCTCTGCTGTAAGAAGAAAGAAATACTGTTAAGGAAAATGGAAAGAAACAAATGATACCATGCAGCAAGGTCAGGAGAGGATGAATAAAGGCATTTGCATGTTAAAAGCAGAGAGGGTAGAAACCTGAAGGATATAAGATAAAATATGCTGATGCTGTGTGCTGTAACCATTTGCAATTAATCATGATCTGCAGAAAGAATTCCTCACTTCTGTACTTATAGTTTTAGATTCACTGTTTTTTTCTCATAATTTCAAAATTAATTTCAAACAGGAATAATTTCCATAATTATTTGGATACTTTTGGTGTTCCAGTTTGTTTTGGGTATAGATAGAATAGCTGACCTTTTGTCTAATTATTAATTTCTTCAGACCTCTGTGCATAAATTCTCAAGAAGCCCCCTAGTCTGCTAAATTCTTGGCACCTTCTTATTTTCCATCTGCCAGATGGTTCCTTCTCCCACCAGTCAAGATTATCAGTTATTATCTGTTTCAAGCCATGTGCATGTCTCATAACAGTTTATCATGGGAGACATAAAATGGAAAAGGGACATATTTGGTGTTTATATAATGTCCAGAATCACTTCTGGCAGCTTTCAGTATTTGCTTATTTGCCACCAGTGGTTCCTGTGGATGCTTGCTGTACTGCTCTGGGATCAGCCCTTCAGATGTCACATTATTTGGTCCATTTACTAAAATCAGACACCTTACACACTTAGCAAGCATGTGGTTTTAGGTGTACTGACTTAGTTGACTGGTGACCTGTCGAGTTCTTCAGGACACCCTTGTATCTTCTTGCCCTCTCTTTTCCCAAGTAACAAGCAATAGGACAAGAGGAAATGGCTTCAAGTTGCACCAGGGAGGTTTAAATCGGATATTAGGAAAAAAAGTTTTACTGAAAGGGTTATTAAGCATGGGAACAGGCTGCCCAGGAAAGTGGTTGAGTCACCATCTCTGGAGGTATTGGAAAGACATGTAGATGTGGCACTTAGGGACATGGTTTATTGGAACTTCGTAGTGTTAAGTTTACAGTTGGACTTGATCTTAAAGGTCTTTTCCAACCTAAATGATTCTGTGATGTGATGGCTACGTCAGACTCCACCAATGCCACACCGAGGTGGTTGGAGATATCTAGGGTCTTTCAACCCATAAAGCAATGAAAAAGGTCTGACTGCTGGAGCAGAGCTTGGGGTTGAAGCATGCTGACCTCCACAGTATTATAAGCTTTTCACCTGCTTTTCTGGCTACAGCTCCAGCATCAGAGCTGGCAGTGGTAAAGGATATCTATTTCAAAGAGGTTTTGGTACATTGGTAAAGAGTAAGTGGTGGGAAAAAGTTATTTGTGCTTCTCTGCTCCATTATGGGAATGAGCATGAAGCAGCCAGTGCTGGCCGTAACACTGATTTGGCAAGAGTTTAACATCTGGTCCCTAATACCACATTCTTTCATGCTGAGCAGAGGTAAAAATATACCGTATAAAAGTGTAATGTTGTGGCTACTGCCCTGAGCATACCTGCTGTGTTGTTTTAACCTAGAAGATCTCACCACAGGGCACAACTCGCACACCCATGAGCACCCTCTATTTTATTTTGGTTTAAACAGAAGATGTCATATCTGATGTCACACCAGAGAGTAACTACTGACTTTTGGGAGGCAGTGTACTGCAGGTGCTAATTATTAATGCTGGCACCTGATGTAGAAAAGGGACACCTGAAAGCGGTTGAGGGGATGTGCTGCTAAACTTTTTCACCTCCCAGACAGACAAGAGCTTTTTGGGAAAATGGGATAAAAGCAGAAGTCTTGCCTGCCCTCCTGGGTTGCACAGGGCTGAGCTGCTTCACCCCTATCCTCCCTACTTTATTTTTATCTGTATTTCATGGAATCACAGAATGGTTTGGGTTGGAAGGGACCTTAAAGGTTATTTAGTTCCAACCCCACTGCCATGGGCAGTGACACCTTCCCCCAGCCCAGGTTGCTCAAAGCCCCATCCAAGCTGGCCTTGAGCCCTTCCAGGGAGGGGAGAGCCACAACCTCTCCAAGCAACCTGTCCCAGTGTCTCACAGTAAAGAATTTCTTCCTTATATCTAACCTGAATCTACCCTCTTTCAGTCTAAAATCATTCCCCCTCATTCTATCACTACACTTCCCAGTAAAAAGACCCTCACCATCTTCCCTGTAGGCCCCCTTTAAGTACTGGAAGGGCCTGTGTCCCGCTGGGTGCAGGTGGACACCGGCGTGGCCCAGCCAGCTCTTTGGCACCCATTGTTTCAGGGCCGGCCATGTGCAATCAGCCTCACGGGCAGCAGCTGGCTGAGGTGGGGGTGGCTGGTGGGTGCCGGGAGGAAGGAGCTCCCCTGAGAGGGGCTTCAGGGAGAATAAATACGAGATGGGCTCTCCTTCTCCTGGTAGGAGCGGAGTTGCTTAGTGGGTTGGGTTTGCCTGTTGCACCCCTGGGGGGAAGGACTGCTGCAGACCCCAGGTGTTTATGGCTGCTTTGCTGTAGTTCCAGGACTGCTGCAAGTCTGCAGGAAGGTGACTGGGCGAAAGCACTTTTTAGTCCTGAGGCCTTGCTGTGCCTTGGCTAATGGAGAGAGGTGGTGTGGCCGCCATGTACGTGCAGTATGTAGAAGGTGCACTTCAGGGTAAACAGTTGGCAAAACACACTGAAGAGCGTTGGCTGGGACGAAGGATCCTTCTGAGTGGCATGAAGCAAGAAGTGAGACTCAAGCGATGCAAATGGCTGTGTGTTGTGCAGAAGAGGCAACTGCATGAGGAGCAGCTCATGAGGCACCTTGGGCTTGATGAAGGTGAGCTGTTGCAGGATGGCTGTGCTGTTGTGTTAGGGAGGGTGAGTGGAGGGTGGGGGCGGCTACAGCATTGAGACACTGTTTTGGTGAGGTTTGTGGGTGAAGATGGAGTATCTTTGGGACCACTGTCTGCTAAACTATGCTGAGAAGCTGAGCACCAGCGGTCTGCTTGTCCTGGTGGCAACAGGGCTCTGGAAATGTTATTTTGGGCTGGTAACTGGAGGGACTAGACTATAACTTGAAGAAAACTCCTCTGAGGAGGTGTTAAAAATGAGTTAATATGGCCCAAAACCCCAGCTTTAGTCAAGTGGGTTCTGAAGGGGAAATGAGTTGTGTAGAGAAGGGCTCTGCACAGTGGAGTCCAGAGTGGCTGAGTGGTGTGAGTCAGGCTGCTGGCAGTGCTGTGAGGGGTGAGCTGGCTGCCTGGAGGTGGGAGGCAGCTGAGGGGTTGCTGCTGCTGGAGAGCCTCAGGTGTATTTTGGGGAATGGTTTGGAGCCTGTGAGGGGCCGCAGTGGTGCCTGTGGGCTGTTGACTGCAGCCAAATAATGGGAGGGTGTTCTTTCGGGGTGTCGTGTTGTGGGGCTTAGGTCCTGTGGGATCTCTGCTGCTGTGAGGGCATTGGGCTACGGTCTGTCCTGTGGTACACTGGCATATCACTGTGGGCTGCGCGGTACTGCGATGTCCTGCCTGGTACTGTGGGCACGCTCTCCTGCTGGGCTCTGAACGTCTGAGCACTAATGCTTACGTCCGCCTCTTCAGGGACATGCAATGGCTCAAGTAAACCTCCTGCAGGTAAGAAAAGGCTTCAGAGTTGATGGTTCCTCACATGCATGTGTACTGACTGACTGACAGAAAAATCTGTATGAGTTTCCTTGCCATTTTCAACTCTAGTTGGGGTCCAGTGTGGAGTCCTATAGAGTATCTACTGATAGTCCTGTCCCATGCCTGGAGTTGCAGATGAATTACAGAAAATATCTGCGTCTTTCTTCTTTCCTCTTCTCCCTGAAATGGTTATGCCTGCTCTGCCCTGTTACTTCTCTTGTCCAGGTGAGCTCGTTTCCTCACCTTTGTCTCATTCAGAACCTATAGGTGATCAGGCTCCCTGTTCCTTAATTAGTCCTTTCATAATGAATAATTTGGGTGTTTTGCTCTGAGTGATAACCAGTCGTTTATCTCTGTCACTTCTATCTGAATAAAGAAAGAGTTTAAAGTTCACAATTGCTGGCTTTCATTGTGACAGTCTCTAAACTGTAGTTAGACATATTCCTTAAATCATATCAAGAAGTCAATGAACTTTTCCTTTCTGCAGGCTTCAGACTTTGGTACAGTGTCTAGTAATGGCTCCTCATTTTCTCTTATGAGCCTCTACATAGGAGATGCTGAGAAAACTAATGTGTGTGGGCTTGCAGCTGAAGTCCAATTGACTCCTCTGACCACCATGAATGTGTCCCCCTATAATCTGTAATGTCTGTCTGAAACAATCAGTTGTACATTATTCTTGCATGTAAATTTTGGATTTTTTTGGCTTAAGTGTATAGGCAACACATGACAGCCTTCTGGGTGGCTGCTGAATTTATCCCTGTGGGAAGGTGAAATGGAAAAAATGAAAGATCTAGCATAATTCTAGAGGAAGAGGAGCTAACTGCATAGGCAAATGATGCATTTGAAATGGTTTGTATTTAAAAAAATCTCTCATAACTATTTAGTTAGTACTTCTGTTCTATAATTAAAGACAATTATCTTGAGTGTTCCCAGCAGTTCTTCTGCATTAGGTTACTGAAGTTAAATCAAGATGCCCACTCTTTTTTTTTTTTATATTTTCTGCCTCATTTGTAAAGAGCTCAGAGGAGAGCGAAGGGCTCCCTAATGCTGTAGTTGAAGGCCGTTAGTGCCTGGGTATTCTGCTTTCCATGTTATGCAGGTGGGCTCAGAGACAGAAGAGAGGGTATCCTGTGATGACCAGATGGTGAATAAGCTCCCTGTACCCATGCTGGCTATGAGAGTGCACCAGCATCCTGTGGCACAAGGCTGTGCCGGGTGCTCTGGTAATTGTTGAACAATTGGGCAGTGAGGAGATAACATCTCTGACAGAACAGCCCATGTTATTGTCTAAAAAGTCATTTTGACATATGGTTATTCTAACATGAATATTAAATATCTTATTATACAAAGCTATTACTGTTTCTAACTCTGATCTCTGGTACTTCAGTGAAAGCAATGTATCTTTTGCATCTATTGGACTGTAGTAATGACAAAAATGCAGCACACTGGCATCTTTAGGGATGTGCAAAACACTTTTTCCAGGCCACTGGATACATCATTGTTGCAGATATACTTCCCTCCATTGTCCATGTACTTAGCTGTGAAATCTTGTTAGCTCTTCTAGTGGCAGTATGACCTGGGAGAGGCACCTCAGGGCTTGTGTGTGACATCTCTTCCTAACCTGAGTGAAGTTTCTCTGCAGAGAGAGGTTGCGGTGAAAGTAGAAGAGGTGGTGTTGCTCCTAGACAACCCTGGGGGTTTGTGACAACCCTGGGTAGTGACAGGTAGGACCTAAAACAGCCGTGAGCTGCCTGTAGGGCATTGTGCATGATAGGGGGCCTGTGTCCAAAATCTTTTGACTTCTGTCCCACTGCTCTGAGAATGACTGAGGGTTTTGAGCCAACAGCTGTGAGACAGAAATCATAAAAATACAGTGAATTACTTAAGAACACGTTTTCAGAAGGTCTTTAAAAATGGTCCAGCAATGTTGCTATGTGCATATACATTTGCATTCCAACTATCCAGGCCTAGCCTATGTGAAAAACCTATGCAGGGGAAGGTGCTGTGGTACAAGAGGTTGTTCAGTGGCTGGAGGACCAGGAGATAGTTAGGCACAGGGGACAACTTAGCTCATTGATTTAACGTACTCTTAATTTAAAATCTATGCTTACAGTATATTATTGCATTAAGATTAGAATATGGTCTTAACTCATAGACATTTAATTCTCACATAAGCCTCAAGTAAAAACAATAACTGTATTTAAGGTAATTTAGAGAGGGAGGGAGCCTTTTCAATGTTGATGTAAAGCATTAGGGAGCAAGTGATGTATGAGCAGACCACACACATGATAGGGTGTCTGAAGAGTGGAAATGAAGATCACTTTCACTTATGCATTTAATGGCAAGAGCTTATTAGGCAGCAGAATCAGAATAAATTTCTGAAGGCTAGAACAGGGAGTTGAGGTATGGGCAGGACTGAGTTTGGATTTACAATAGAAGCTAGGTAAGGAGGCAGTAAATATTATTTTTTTTCCCTAGCTGTTCTTTCTTGTTTTAATGAAGCATATTGTGCAGTAACAACACTTCCTCTCTTTCCTTAAGCTGAGAAGTCTTTGAAGTACATACTCCTCCTCTCTAAAGTGGAATTGAAATCTCTGATAATTGCTTTTAGATTTATTTGAATTATAATTTAGCCTTGCCTTCCTTCCTGGGTTTGGCTTTCTTCCCTGTCATTGGCACTTCATTTTGCTCTAGGTACCCCTGTAAGTTGTATGCTTTGCTCTGCAGCCTAGTATAGATCAGTGTGTGCCCTAGCAGTTCCACCAGTTGGGAACTATGCCACATCCCAGCAATGTCTCTGGTGGGAAATTGTTTCACAGTCACTCTTCTGTAGAATTTCACAGCAATCTGTGCCCATGCAACGAGGGTAGTGTTTACAAATTTCCCCATAATGGAGCTTTTGGGGTCAGAGGAATACTTCTGGTCCTAGCATGAATTTCATATGATCTCATGCACTGAAACTAGGCTGCTTTACAGGAAGGTAAGGAGAGATTTTTGCCCTGTATTTCCAGCGATATTTTAATTATTATTCTCTTTATAAAAAAGCAGTTAGTTTCCTGAATACTCCTGTTGCTTCTAAGGCATTGTAGGAATCGGTTTTGCTGATCTGGCACGCCTGCTTTCTTACCTGCTGCTTTATCATGATTTCACTATAGTGACATCTGTTGTCACAAAGTCAATACAGTGAATTTGGGAAGAGCTACAACTGCTTGGGAAGTGGATGCATCAAGCTAAACAGTTGATCTATCAAGTTCACTTGCAATATTTGTTTCAGTAATGGATTGCAGTCTGTGATCCAGTTAAGTGATGGGCTTGGCAGTCACCTCAGTACTAGCTCAGGCTGGTAGTTGGTGCTAGAAAAATCTCTTCCAACAACAGAGGAAATACTTGTGTTGCAGTCCTGAAGGTAAACCAGAAAGTCAGGCTTCAGACAGAGCAGATGTAGCTCAGTCCTTCTTTCCTCCATACCCCCTTGTTCATATGCCTGATATGTGTGTGGGGCTGGTTTTTGGTGTCAGAATATGCTGACTGAATGGCTACCCTGAGGTGCCATGTGTCTTCACCCTGCTTTTTCACTGTTAAACACTTGAAAAGTGCCTTTAGTATGCAGATTGATTGAGTGAAATGAGTAAAAAGGATACTTCCATTATCACCATGCATTAGGATTTGATTGTATATTATATTCTTAAATATATTCAGCACACAATGCCTTGCATCTTAGTATGTGAAATGACAGGCAGGGCATCAGCTGTAATGGGCCATGAACTGACTCATTAGACAATGCTTCTGATTTTTACTGAGTGCATCTATTTCAATAACAAGTTTAGTTCTTCTGATGGGAAGCAGAAATGTTGAGAAGGTAATGTAACAAAATCAGCTGGTTACTTGATTGGGCTGAAGTGAATGGCCTTCTTAGTTCAGTGAAGAGCGAATATTTCTGAATGAAGCTCATCAGATTTATAACCATGCCAAATCCAAGGCTACCTAGCTGGGAATTTTTCTCTGAAAAGCATTACTGGATTTTCTAGAAAACTCCCAATGTGCTGGCTCAACCTCAGATGTGGTACCTTGTTTTAATACAAAGGTGATGATCAAATGTGCTAGTGGAGTACATCTGAAAAAAAAAAAAAAAGCTAATTTTAAAAGCTCTTAGGATTAGCAGATTTCCCCAGGAAAAGGTCTGTTCTCTGGCATCATTTTTTCAGATACAGTCCCAAAGGTCAAGTCCTTCAACAGGAAGTTCTTGAAGTTTTAACTTTACAATAGTGGATGATTAAGAGGATAGATACCTATTAATAGGTTATATTAATATACCTTAATTGATTTCCTTTCTCTTTAAAGTCATGTAACTTGGATCTGGTTATATAGAAATCTTTAAATCAAGAATTTTCCTATGGATAGTGAAGTTGAAATACTGTCTAATCATTTCCTTTCTTAGAAATGGAGGGAGAATGGATTCTGTGATTTGTAGCTTTCTACCATGAGGACCTTCCAAAAAGGGCAGTACTTCTTCCAAATTTATTTGAATTTGCAGAGTTCCAGGTAGCTCTGGGATAGCTCTACACCACACACTTATAGATAACTAAGGTTATTTGGATTGTTTTGGAAGAGAATAAGGGAAAGGACAAGTGAGATCATGCATTGCAACTGTGGGATAAAGCTGTTCCTGGCTGACTGTGAGGTACTAAACATCTATGGCAGCCTAATGAACAATGCAGGACCAAATTTCTGTGAAAGAAAATGATCTTTAATGCATCTTGAGTGCCAGCTACAGGAACACATGTTGTCTTCAAAGAATCGGCAACCATCTGCTCAGTTCATGCTCTTTGTTTGTGTGACACACCGCCCCCACCAAAAGCATTTGGTGATGGAGAGCAAATGAGTTATAGTCAAATATGTAGATTAGCTTCAAGAGAGGGAAGCCCAGTATGGTGTTATGCCAGTGCTTTGCAGACAACTGTGTCTGTGCATAATGTACCCTCATCAGTATGTGGGGCATATGTTGTGTTTCTGGCTGCTGAACCAGCAACACAGTTGTCTGTCCATCTCTTTAAATCTTGCATGATTATAACTCTCATTATAATCACTCATTGGTGTAAGTGAGAGGGAGGGTGTAATAAACTTGTATAATTTGTTTTCTACTTATCGTCAAGCTCTCCCAATTGTAAATAACATGAATTAAATCATGACGGTAATCTAGTCAATGTGTGCTAAATCAAATCTAACATATGTTTCAGAATTGGGCTACAGATCAAATCAGAATGCATTATTTATAGCTTATAACACACATACTGAACATCACAATTCTTTTGCATAGTGTAAAACGTGAAAAGCAATGTTAATTTTAAGTTCAGTATACAATTTAAAATTTTGTATGTTGTTTTCTAAACCTAGTAGCAAGTATGGCAGTATTTCAGGTGATCCAATTTTTATTTTTGTTCTTCGATTTCATCTTTATCCTATTTATCTACTTTGACATATGACACTGCTGCTTTTCGTACCATAAAACTTTGAGGCAAAGTCATCTGAAATTCAGTAACTTTGTCTTCTTCATTTGTAAATCTCAATGACATAAGACTTCTTTAAACACTCTTGGGATTGAATATTGAATAAAAGTGTATATATGTATTCTGCAGATATATATTTGTGGATGAAAAGCAAAGTGAATAATTATCACCTAAGTAATACCTGTCACTCCAAAAGTAACTGAAACTATCAAGGTATCTCAGTGGGGCAACACCAGTCTTTTTGTGGAATGTGAAAAAAGTCAGTAATTTCTCTGACTAGGAAGGTTGCTTTGAACAACAATACCTGGATGAACATCTGCTGATGTACTAAATATGAAAATTGATTTTCAGGCAAAGGTTTCATTGATGATATTTGATTTGCAATGGACTAGGTACTCTGTCAACTACTGTCACAAACTGGCTTATTTGTAATAGGCCCATGAGATGCTTAATATATGTTCAGAGCAGATATATAATTAAGTCTTTTTTGCTGAAATACTCTGTTATATCTAGAAGAGGAGGAAAATAACTCCTGAGTTGAACTCCTGTGTCGTGGTTTGGGCCTGGTCAGCAGCCAACCACCACACAGCCACTCTCTCTCCCTTTTCCAGCAATAAGAAGTGACAGAGAGCCAGGCTTGGGGTTCAAGATAGGACTGGGATGGGGAAAAATCCCCCTTTATGGTCATGAGCAAAAGGCAGACTCGTTAGAGAAGAAAAAAAGAACATACATTTATTACAGACACTAACAACACAAAACAGTAGGACAGTGAGAACACCTTCCCCCTGCCCCTCCCTTCTTCCCAGGCTCAGCTCTGCTCCCAATATCTCTACCTCCTCCCACCAGTGGTGCAGGGGCAGGGGATGGGGGGGGGGGGGGTGCAGTCAGTGCTGCCACTTCCTTCATCTTCAGTGGGGGGAGCTTCTGGAACTTCTTCCCCCTGCTCCATCATGGTCCCCCTCTCACAGGAGACAGTCCTCCACAAACTTTCTCCAACATGAGTTCCTTCCACAGGCTGCAGCATTCCCCACACTGCTCTGTCGTGGGTCACTAACTTTCTCTGACTGGATTCCCTCCCACGGCTGCAGCCCTTCCCGAGCTGCTCCGGCGTGGGACACCCCTGCATGCTGCAATCCTCCCAGTGCTGAATTACAGCAGCGGGGATACCCACGAGACCCCGGCCTTCTTCGGGCACAGCACCTTGATCAGCTAGGCGGAAAACACAGGCCACAGGATACAGGGGGGGTGTCTCTGCTCTGGCACACCTGCCCCCTCCTTTCTTCCTCTGTTCCTCCACTGACCTTGGTGTTCGCGCAGCTGCAGCAACTCCTCCTCACAAGTCCGACTGCCCATCACCACGTCCCTTCTTAAATACGTTATCGCAGAGGCGCAGCTGATTGGCTCAGTTTTCCAAACAAAAGTGGAGCTGGCTTGGAGCTGGGGGAGCTTCAAGAAGCTTCTCACAGGGGGCCACCCCTATAGTCTCCTCCCCTGCCACCAAAAAAACTCCACCACTCACTCAACCCAGGACATCCTGTCTACAGAAGACCCAAGTATTTTTAGTTACTGAAGTAATTTAGTAATCTCCATTTTTACTGGAAAAGAACAACATATACCTAAGTGTTTGAATAGGACTTCTACTACTGAATTCTGCTCTTGAAGCTGTTGAATAATGACTACACAGCTGGCTTTACTTTTGTAAATGCCCTTAACAGCAATTCATCCTGCAAAAGTAGTGTGCAGTGTATGAATTCATGCTTTACATAGCAGTAGCTTATTAAATACAGTTTAATCTGTGTGCACCTAGCCAAGTTTAAGTTGTTTGGCTGTAATTCCAAAAAAGAGGTCTCAAGTAAGCAAATATGGGATTTCTGGTTTTAGACATCTGAAAGTCTAAAAGTTGGAAGAATTTAGCTATTGGGGGGAAATGCAAATGCGTGTGTTAGAGTAGAGCTAGACCAGAAAGCTTTCATAGTGTCTGATGTGGGTGCTCTGGAGAGGTAGTGCTTACTGCTTTCCCTACAGGAAAAACCTCATCTGCTGTATTCCCCAGAATAATCCTTTAGTCCTTTTGTGATGGACCTTATGCAGAATTCAGTTTCTCATTGCACAAGAGTGGTGTGGAAGGGTGGGGGGAGAGGAAGGAGGAGAAGAAAGGGCTTGAGTTTTGGGTTCCATCACTGTAATAAGAAATAAAGTGGATGCAAAGAGCGTTTGTGTTGGACCGTATGACTTGGTGCTGTCAGGTGATGCTGTGTTGTGACTAATGCCTTTTCCCACTTTATTGTTGCTGAAATCAATGGCAAAAGTCCATTTATGTTTAAGAGCACAAGACAAGATCTAGAGTAAGTGATAGAAGCAGATGACTAATAGTAATGAAAGCAATGGGGAAAGAACAGCTCTATCAAAGGGTATATTCAGAGTTGATTTAGAGCAGTAAGTAAAGATCATTCGCTGTCTGACTCAAAACAAGATAAAGGCAACAGCCATTGAAGGCATATCCGTTGTGCTCAGAGGGGAAAGAGTCTCTTCATACATTTTAATTGAGGGGGGGAAAAGTGCTTTAATTCCAGATGGTGGTTATGCAAATGATCTTTTAATTGGTAAGCAGGAATATTTCCCTTTGCCCATATTTATTTTTTTGAGATTAAGTTTTTGCTTGTGTGTACAGTGTCTGTAGGCTAGTACACATCAATGGACATCTGTGTTTTTTCAAATCATTACCAATAGATTAGTAATTTTGGCTGAAATTTGAAGTGAGCACTAGCTTCCAATACCTGATTTCAGTTGAGCCATATTAGGGTTGGGTACTATCCCTTCTCTGGCCATTTCCTGTCTACCAATCTTGAGTGAGTTCCCCTGCAGCAGCCTTTCTTTTCATGGGAAAGCTCTGCCAGATATGCCACCTTCTGAGGTCTCTTGTCCCTGGCAAGGAGCTGCCTGAGACCTGCAGAGCAGCAAAGCAACCTGTGCTCCTGGCTCATGTACTGTGCAGAGGAATTTGCCTCATAGGTTAGAGATGAACTATTTAAGAAGTTGCAAGGAGTTGAACTTTGCCTCGCACTGGTGTAATACCAAACACTGCTCTGACCATATGCAGTGGCTGTAGTCCTTATTTATTCTGAAAATGTGTGCATGTGGAGAAGTGTTTGGTGTAATAGCGCAACTGGGATGCTGGTGTGGAGGAGAATAAAGCTGTGATGTGAGCAAGTTGGCTATTTATCATCAGTCTTTGGCTGTGGCTCATTTAGTACCTAAGGCAAGTAGGAAATTCAAGCTACTGCCTTCCTTGGTGTGATGCTACTGTGTTCAAGGAATATAGGAAGATTCAGTAAGTGTGGGACTGTTGGATAATGTGATTAGTTTCTCTAGCATGGAGATTCATGTCTCCTGCTTGATTTGGAGGAATGAAAGGCCAGAATCCGAACTGCTCTTCTGTGACAGTGTTGTGCAGGGGGAGTTCAAATACTCTGAATCACTACTTTTAGCTTGGTTGGCTAAATGTATTAAATGGTTAGATTAGAAGTGATGCTAGCATCCCTGATACAATCCCCAGTATTTATATCTATCCAATTTGTGAGATGCCTGTGCACTGCTCTCTGCAGCACTCAATCAGCAAGAAAGTTAGGTTAAGAGGTGTATGAAGAAAAATAAGTCGTAGAGTGGACAATTAAAGAGGAAATGTATGTTTAAACATCTAAACAGTAAAGTGACTGATGTTATAAATCTAGAGATGTCAGCAGATGTTGAGGTAAACCTGCAACTCAGTTTACCCCTGGCACAGATCCTGGATTTATTTACTTTAAAAACAGTGGTTTTAAACCTTGTCTGTTTGTGGATCCCCAAATATCTTTCAGTGGAGATACAGACCTCTGACCAGTAAATTTATTGCTACCGACTATGTCCAAAATACAGGACCTTTGTTTCTTCTGTTGGAGTACTTACAAGCAGTCTCTGGACCTTGAAAGTTCAGTACTTAGTGTGTTAGTGGATTACCGTAAATTAGGAGAATTGCTGACTTGCAAGAGAACTTGGTGGGAATAGGCAGATGTAGGTTTAACTTCTGGATGCTGGTTTATTAGAAGAAACTATCCCGTATCTTGGAGAGGAAAAGGGTGAAGTAAGTCACACTGGTACAGAGACCAGGACTGGTGTTCCTAAAGTACTCAGAGCTGTTGTGGGTTAAATGTATCTCAGCAGAGTTTCTTGCACATATGTTTCCTGAAATCCAATTGTTGTCTTCTTCCAGCACTTCTCTCTGTAGCAGAAAAATGGTGTGTGAAATCCTGCCTCAGCTGGAGGCAGGGACCCGAATACTGCAGTGAAGTCTGCAGTGGTGTCAGGATCTTGCTCTGTGAAGCGCTTTCCTTTGTTACCTGAAAAACAAGGATGTTATTAAGCTGAAGGGGTTGGTATAACTCCTGGGTCAGGCTGGTGTTATTTCAATGAGCTCAGCAGTGCTGCATTTGGAAAGAAATGGACTATATGGGCACTTTTCAGGGACATGAGGCTTTCAGCAGCCTGATCAACATGTAGTCTCAGAATGATGTTTTTGAGGTCATGCAGTATCTTACACCTGTGTCACAGTGTCTTCCTATGGAATGCAGAAACATACTGGGGATGGAGGGGTGTGGAAGCTACATGACATGGCACTTGGTCACCTCTGAGGCCACAGTTCATGGGCTCTGCAGTAACCCTACATTTCCCACAGCTCCAGCTGTTCTTCCCTGCTTGTGCCTGGCTGTGGCTCCCTGCCTCACTCGTTATGTTGATACGACTGTTGTGATGATGTGCTGTGAACTAGATCAGCAAGTGGGGGCTGGGTTAAAAATAATCTGCTTTAACCTAGAATTGTCACAAATCTTGTGAGCATCAATCACCTGGCCAGCAGACAGGGACGTGCACCTCAGAGGTGTGGGTGTAGGGAGGAAGGGACTGGGTGCCTGGGAGGCAGAGTGGCAACCTGTCAAGCAGACTTGATGCTGGGAACCCCATACTGTAAAATGAGATGTTAAGGTGCTGTTAAGGACTGTGTTAGGCACTCGGTAGAATGTAATAGTCCTCCCAGGGGTCAAGCAGCCACATCTTCCAGATGGCTCTTCCCTTTTCCTAAAGGTGTTCTTTCCCCTGCATCTGTAACATTGCTCTGAGTTTGCCAGTGCTCTGTAGCTTTTAAGTGGCTAATGGATCACAGGGAGGCTGGCAAGGCAGGATAATAAAATGCTTTTCTGTAATAATGGTTCAAATTTGGAAGTCATCTGCAACAGGGCTTCAGATTGAGCCAAAACTGAGAACCATTAAAGTACCAATCCTTTATTTGGATTATTTAGTCCTGGGATTTGTGGGCACGATCACATAGCTGACATAGATGCAGCTGAAACTAATCACATGTACAGCTCTGCAGAGTGTCATAGAATGAAGCAGATGTAGAATACTTCTATAAGAACCACATTTAAAAGATGGAATATTTAATATTTGGCAAATAATATGTGGTGGTAATCTATTTACTGTGTGAAGGCAGTAAGTACGTTACTGAAAACTGAGAAAAACCAATCTACAGATTCTGTGTTTGGAAATATCTTCAAATGTACTTTAATACTACAGAAATTAGTGGGATTTCAGGCTTCCTGGCTTATGAGCATTTGTAAGTTATACTTGGCTGCATTTATCTGTTCTGATTTTAAAAGTGCAATGTTAAAATCACATGCAAAAGTTCAGCTCTGTTCAGAGACACATGTAAGAGGAATAATGGCTGTTATCCAGAATCATTTAGCAAGTGTCTACACAGTGCGGTGTTTAACGATGTAGGTCCCAGAAACAGCATAACTGCATTAACACTGTGCTCTGCCTCTGCAAATATACCCTCCTTTTCAGCAGAGCTAATTAGCCTAAATAGAAGGCTGCAATGATGTGTTTATACTGTTTCTAGGATCGGGGAGGTCTGACTACATTTTTTTTCAGTATAAACCCAGCCATCTTTTCCTCGAGTCTCTCTTTTTAAAAATAATTTTCCTATCTGCAGTGTCTCATACTTTCTATTACTGATATCTTCCTCACTTTCTCCAGTTGACAAGTTTTAACATAAGCTGGAAATGATGTTGGTGGGTAATGTCAGTAGGAACAATGCTGGTCTTGAAAGTCTCTCTAGACTGTTTAAGCTATTGGAATAAATTAATGCATTATATATCAATGCTGATTTTTTTTTTTTTTTTTTTTAAAGGGTACTTCAACTGTGATTACTCAGCCTTATTTTTATAGCTCAAGAGTTTCTGTACTACTAAAATAGCCGTACTTAAGCTTAGTTTGGCATAGCTGTTCTGTTCTGGTAAGATTGTAAGATGCTGCCGTTCACATTTTGGTTTTTATGCTTCTGAAGACACTGATACAATATTGCATCTAAGTCCTACCATAGCTGATTTGAGCCTTACCTGTAGAAAATTTTTCTCTGAAAACTATTCCATATTTCTCTTGTAGAGAAGAAAACCATGCAAATACTTTATGAAGAGGATGAGGTATTTCTTTACTGTAAAATAGTTTGATAGAATCTGTAGACTATTTTATGTGCAATGCTTACCCATATTATTTGTGACTCTACAAGAAATTCTCCTGTTGGCTGTTACTAGGAATGCTCACCTGTAAAATCAGTTGCCTTTCCCATACAGAGTATTGCAGTTTACCCAGGTTTTGTATTTTAAGGAAATGATTAATACTTCTTGTCAAGATAGGTCCGTGACTGTTGGCTTTCATGAAAGCTTGTTTCATTTGTGAATCCATTTCTGTATATTCAGTTTGCCTTCCTTGGCTTATTTCTCTTCAGATGTAGATCCCATAACACTGCTTAGTTGCAGTAGTAACGACTGTGCTCAGAAAAAGACGGTGTCGGAGTTTTTTGCTTTGGGGTGTATTGTGAAACAGCACTGCTCCTTTCTTGTCAAACCTACCCAAAGGCACAAAACTGAAAGGCTGTCATGGGACACTGACACAGTATATCCCAGAACAGTTAGTGGAGTGGCTTCTGTTGCCAAGTATGAGGTGTGATACTGTGGTGATTGCAGTCATCTCAGGCTTGTGTTTATTGAAAGTAACTACAGGCTGAGGCTATTCACTGGCCTCTTTCAGGTAAGATGCTGATGACTGCAGATACTGACTCTGGCAAGAATCCATCCTTATAGTCAATGCCCTTGTTCTCAGTGTCAAAGAAAGCATGTAGCAGTGTCTGCAAAAATTGTCCCACTTTAATATTCCCTATTGCATATTCCTGAGACACTTAAGTATTCAGGGCTGTGAACCTGTCACTTATCTGGAGTCCTAAATTAACTATAAAAGTATTTGAATATCTCAGTTGTTGAAATCTAGTAGAGCCTATTGTTAATGGAGACTTATAGCTGTACATGTTTCATTGTCCTTGCTTTCCCACTTCATGCCTTGTTATTGAAGATATAGCAGTGATCTTTAGTTGCCTACTCTGGTTTCATGCATGTTGACTAGATCGTTCTTTTCCTGTGCCTGTCTCGGGAGAGGTAACTTGCATTACCACTTCTGTTGTCACTGGCTTTAAGAAAACACCTGTCTGAACTGGCCTATGCCTACAGTGTATCTGTCTGGCTTACAGCTGTCCCTCTGATCTACAGACTTGTCAGCCAAGTTGCTTGCTGATAAGACACAGTTGTTACTGATGGTCATCTGCTGGCAGAGTTCTGTTATCTTTGCTGGCTGTTTTTCACTGACAATTTCCTTCCTTGTTTCCAAAACTCATTACCATTTTTTACTTTGAGTGTTCTTGGGAGGCAGACATTTATTTATTTGATTTATTCTTTCAATTTACATGAAACTGTGGTAGCTTCAATTAACAGGCATCCATCTGTGCTCTTGGCACCCTGATGGTAATTAAAATTAAGCATCTCTGCATTGTCCAAAGCAATATTTAGAACCAAATTTTTCAAAACGTTTCTGAAAATGTCTAGGTGTAGAGGTTCCCTTTCCTGCTGGCTTCCCTTAGTTTATGTCATTGGAGTGAAATCATTGCTGTGAATTAAGCATGTATTTTAACAGCTTTGCTCGCTGCTTCTCTTCAAAGCTTACTTTTTTAGAACAGCAATACTTCACAACACCCTGCCCAAGGCTGAGAAGTCCACAAGCTCATGTGAAATGGCAAGCTGTTGGGAAAGCAAAATACAGAGTGACAATGTAAATGCAAAAGATCTGTGCTAGTTCATCTAACAGGCTGTCCTGTTAAAAGTTGTACTGTTGGCTGGCTGGAGGCCTACCAAAGGGGGTTGCTTATGGAGCTTGTGGATTCCAGCCTGCAGCACAACTTCAGTATCAGTGGTACATGATTCCTTATGCTTTGTTTGGACAGTTTACCTCAGTATGGAAACAACTAACCCCCAAAACAGTTGGTTTTCTCTTGTTCAGTGTCTCAAGTTTTAACCGCCTTTGTCTAATCATGAAAAGGAAATACTTTTTCATTAGTTTAGTCTCCCTCTCTCTTCAATCTCACAGCAAAAGCTGGAAAGTGATTTTCAGAAAGTATTATTAAATATAAGGGAGTATACATTTTTTTTTTTCTATGTTGCCAGCTTGCTCTATCAGTATTAGCTGATTTGACTGAACCTTCTTACCTTTGTACTAGGAGGCCTCTTGGCAATAAAGGTGTGTGAAGGTGATGGAATTGTTAAAATGGTATAGAATGTGATAATATCACATCAGATGCATCCTGCCTATATCTTGAGATACATCTTAAACGAAGTTCAGTCTCAAGTGAAAGTTTAGTCCTCTAATCTAGTAGAGAACAGGTTGCAGTACAGAAGGCTGGAGGGGTAATTTCAGGACACTGGTAATTTGTATATAGAACTGCTGCTTTGGCCTCAAGGCTTGCTTAGTTCACACAGGAACCATATAACCAACTTGTATCATGACATTGCAGACCCCACAAAATAAGCAGTCTGTTTAATATTGCTTAATAGTGAATTTTTATCTGGAAGATCCCTGTCTGGTGAATTACTGATAAGGGTAATGGGGTATGCTGACAAGCAGATCCCTAGGATTGGGCTTTCTTGTACTGTAGGCTATTCAGATCTATTTTGAGATATTCAGCTATTAATTTTTCCCTGTCTTTACCACATGTTACCAGACAGAGTATGTCATAACCTAGGTGCCGTCAGCATTATTCACACCAAAGCTTTTTTTCTGTCAGTCTTGGAACAATGTGCCTGCTACATCTTGCATCCCTTAGCATTTCTGTTGTTGGAGTGAGCGATCTTGGGAGCAACAAGAGAGGAGATTGAGGGGGGAGAAAATGCATTAAATACCTGAGATAAGAGCATGTTTCTAAGCTTTTTATTGATTTGAAATGATTATTTAACATGGTGGAAATATTTCTGTTGACATGCTTTAAGTGGGAGTATAGGTTTCTAGCAAACTGTACCTCACAATTTGTTAAGGACAAATATTTTGAAGCTGCTGCTTTGCTGGGAGTGTGTTAAAAGAAGGATGATAATACAATCTCTGAAATTCAATTTTTTTGTTCAGTTACTTTTAAAAATCATTAAGCTTCTCACTTGAAGATCTGGCATCCTTAGTGTATTGATTTTCATATTTTAAAGTATAGATTAGGTAATACTTACACAGCAGTACTGGTAGATCTGGCATCCTGCAGTTACTCAGATGTAAGATATATCACGTCAACCTATAAATTTTGTATTTTATTGGAATGGCTGATGCAGTTGGAAAAATTCAGAAAGCTTTTGGGCACAAGGTCTACACGTTACGCTTGACAAAATTAGTGCAAACTTCAAGCTAAGGATATTAGCTGAAGAGCTACTGCACTTGGTGTAACCTCTCTGTATTAATCAGCTGAATAATTTAAGAGAAATGTATAGGTAATTGTAGGTGTGTGAAAGTGTTTTCTGTAAAACTATTCATTTGACTTCTGAAGGGCTACGAATGTATTTTGGAGGCAGGCATAATTGCTGGTAAAAAACTTCAGGTAAACATATTTTCATCTTGTTTTTTTAGGACTATAGGCAGCTTTGAGGATAAAACTGCTTCAGGATAATGAAAAATAATTTGTTGGCCAAAACTGGGATTCACTATGAAATAGTCCATGTTTAATTTGTCATGGCTCAGAGGACTCTTGAAGAGACTTCTATGTTTTATAGCTTCTGGGAAAATTGCTCTGCAGCCAAATCTGAGCCTGTGAACAGCAGCAGGATAAGCACTGCAAGTCATAATCTCACATTAAATTGTTAGTCATAGTCATTGTGTGTTTTTTTTGTTTATGTGTTTTGTTTTGTTTTTTTGGGGGCTCTTTTTTTAAAAAAAATGAATTAAGTTGTGGAGTTGTAACATGGGGCTGATTCCAATGGGGGAAGCATTTAGTTGTAAAATAGGATGTATGGTGGGTAAAAGTCTTGGTCTGATTTGCTAATCCCACTCACAAGAGGATAAATTTGAGACAGAAATCACTTGTTTCAGCATGTGCTTGGAGGGCCTGCTCATTAATTGGGGGTTTCTGCCTTTGTAGTTACTTCCTCCCCATGCAAGTGAAAACACTTGTTGTAAGTAAATGCAGTCTAACATGAAGACTAATAACACCAGAGCTAGATAAGTTGTTTTTTGTTTTTTTGTTGTTTTTTTTTTTTTTTTTTTAAATCCCCCTTGTGTGTTGATTTATGTCAGACAAATATTGAAGTCAAAACAGTACCTAGTTTTATTTCCACTGTGAGCCCATTTAAAAACATGAGAAGAAATATGCTCGAGTATTTTACCGATGTCATCTAAAAATAAATTGCAAACTTTAAATACTGTTCCCAGATTAAAAAACCTCAACCAAACAAAAAGCCAACAAAGCACAGTAGCCTGACACCACTGTTAGTGGTAATTGTTAATGCAAACAATCAACTGGTGCCAGACGAAATAGATATGACACTTTAAAATGGAATGTTCTTCAGTCTAAACCTAACCCTATGGATATTTTGGTATACGTAACTGATTCAAGTTATGTCCTTAGACATTTTTCCATCCTGTTGTAAATCATGAAAACCATTAGTACTCAGCAGACTACAGGCTATTCTGTGCTTATAAGGAATCACAAGAGAAGTCCCTCTGAGAAAGTGTTACTTGAGGAGGCTGGTGCAGCCCCTGCAGCAGCTATATGATGAGACAGTTCCCTTTGGGAGCTGAGTCAGACCCTTTGCAGATTCGCCTGTGTGGGATTGCCTCTTCCAGCAGCCCTGTGTCTGGAGACTTCTGGGAACATGAACCTGACATCCAATACATTGGAGCACTGGAATCCAGACCCAGTCACTGAAAAACATAAAATTGTTAGCAAGAAGTTATTCACTCAGTGTGAAGAGTCACAGGGGGATTTCTGTATTTGAACTTCTGCTTTGCATCTGTGCATCTTACTCTATGAAAATACGTAGAGCAAGAAGAAGGCAGCCTAGAAGGACAGGTGGAGAGAAGATGGGTAAAGGGAAATGAAACATTACGGAAGTAACATCAAAAAAGGGAAGAGGTTGAGGGCTGCAGTATTAGTAGAAAGGGAATTGCTGACTGACCATGAAGTCTTGTGAACAGACCTTTACTCCATATGCACTGTTGTAGTTTGCAGTGCACTGATCTGCTCTCTCTTCCTTCTCTTTGCCTCCCTTCTCTCAATGAATGCTGCTCATGACCTTGCTAAGGTTTAACTCTTCGCTTTGTGTTTTGTTCTGGATCACTTTAAGGTCCTGCATAAAAAGAGATACTGTGCTGCTGGGTTGAACAGATAAACTTGCATTTTTCTGGATAAATTTTTAAGTCAAATTTATTATTTTTGAGATAAGTGTATGTTGTTCCCTTTCAGTAGAATAAAAATGTTTGGATAAGGACAGTGTGATTTACTACGCCAGTAAACTATTGATGGGAGGCAACTAAAGAAATAGTGTGGGCTGCTTCTGCCAATTGGGGTTTAAAACACAAGAGTTGCAAATATTATCTCTATGATATGTAAAGGCGCTTCTTCCGCATTTATTAGAACAAAGAATATATTCCCCAGACTATTAAAAGTCAAATGTGTTCCATTGCAGACCATGTGGGAACCGTTAGAACCATTTTGTCATTCATACCAGCCAACCATAGGAGGGAGAATGCAATGCAGGAAGAAAACTGACAATCCTGTCCTTTCATGTTGCTAACAGACTCTTGGTGTTATGCTTCAGTACAGTACCTGTATCAGTCCTACTTCACCTCAATCGTACAGAGTTTTTTCTGCCTCAAAGAACACCTAGTCTCATGGCCACTGTTAAAAGCCCTGGGATTTAAGGGGTTAGGGGTGGAGGAAGGGGGACGAGGCTTCTACAAGGTATGTCTAAGTACTTTATCCCACAACCCAGCATCATGTGTTCCTTTCTTACTTTCATTCTTCATTCAAGTCTTTTTAAACATGATGAAGGGCATGTTTCTTTGCTTTATCTAATTGAATTAGTTAGTTACATTAAAATTGGCATGCAGCAAATTGGCAAAACAATTACTGCTTACAATAACAGAGCCTGGGCACGGAGCACAACTTAACATCCTTTCGTAAAAAGAAAACCCACTCTTGAACTAGAGAAAGTGAGCTGAATTTGCAAAAATGTTACCTTTTATTCCTTGCTGGACCCTCTAAGATTGCTCCCAAATCAATTCACTCTGCAGAACAATGGAGCCATTGTCTCCAGGCTGGCAGCAGTCATTTGCACAGCTTGCCTCAATGAATATTTTGTCAGAAGGTTTTTTGCATTGCCAATCTTCTATGCTAACCCCCATCCCCTCAACTTGGAATTAATTAGTAATGCGTAACAGAGAAAGTGCTGCTTTTCTTTTCCTCTCCCCAAAAGAATAATTTGTCCTGCTAGCAGATAACTCTTGGCGCTATGGGAAGAACAGTCCACAAAGATGTTTTTCTTGTAATGAAAATGCAGCAGAAAGAACAGGCTATCTTCTGGAGGGTCTCTTGGGATTATTTGCATGTCAACCATCAAATATACCATGGAAAACAGTTACTTGGCTGCTTACATTTGTCAGAACTTGCTTCTTTTTTCCTATGCTCTTTGCTGTGTTACATGAAAATTGGATATACATATTATAGGTCTACTATAAAACCAGCGGTTCACAAGACCATGCTCTGTCACACCCTCCAAGTGCTAGTTTATTACCTATAGTTTCTCCTCTTTGCTTTCCTTCCTTTCTCCTCCACTCACACCCCAGCACTCCTGATAATTCTTTTGTGGAGGCTGCTGCTGTCTGAACTCTTTAGATGAATTCTGAGAAAAGCATTGTGAGCAATGTAGTGGCCTCCTTCAGGCTGTGTCTCTTCTGAAGATGGCAAAACTTAAATTAGCTGTGTTTGTACAGCCCCAGATTCATTCCCATTTTATATCTAAGAACAGCTCAACTAAAAATCTAATTTACAACATAGTCTGGGGGAAACACTTAATTATACAACAGGGAAGAGAAAGTAGTGAAGGGGGGAAACAATAAACCCAAACAACATAAAAACAAACATATGATGTGAAAAGTCGGAACAACTGAAGCAGACGATATAATAATTTATTAAAAACTGCATAGTTTTTTTCGTTCCTTGAAGGAGAGAGCCACTGTGCATTAATGCTCCCCTGAACAAAGCCCTTTCATCTTCTGGGGATGATTTTGCATTCAGTGGTATTAAAATGATTGTAATTCAAACTAAAAGTAAGGGTTTCTTAAGATCACCTAAAGATTTGGTTGTTCCTAATTTCAGATAAATTATTCTCCTTATATTGCTTTTCATCACTGTACATTGTGTTCCATTGTAAACTGCATCCTTTTATTCATGCGGAGTCTGGTTGCTATCTTGTGCCAGAGTAATTCACTAGGTTGCTCTTGATTTTTTTTTGTCAGCATAGGTGAGAAGTCATGTTTGTTTCTTTACTAAAAATTCTAGTTTATTCTGTTAATTACTGATGATAATGAAATGGATATAGCAGTAAACCTGAGCAGAAACTCTTACATTTGCTGTAGAACTTCTCATAATTGTTCTTTGGCTATCATGGTTCTTGGATCTCTGGAATTTGATTATTTGTGAAATAAGGTGCTTGCCTTAAATAGAGGAATAAATTCTGCAACCCGCGGAAGACCTCAACAAATTGGGTGAAACTGAACATGTTTGAGTTACAAGGGTTTTGTTGCTGGTTGTAACATCTAGTATTTTTAATTAGTGGGTTGATGGGCAAGACCTGTGTTACTGTTAAATTTTTAGCATAGTTAAGTTTATCACACACATGATCTTCTCTTTCCATGAATGCAAAACTTCTGTTAACTTGACTAGGATTTCAATTCAGCATGATTTACTGAATAATGGTTTTTGTAAGACACTTGCTAAGAAATAAAATTTTATTTCTTAGCTGTTTGAACACAACAAAAGATGATGATGCAGCCACTCTAGAAAGTATTTCCCTGAAAGCAATTTTAGGTTTGATTTCTGCAAATAAATCTTTCTTTAGCACAACTGAAAGTGTCAAAATGTGCTTGACTGTTTCTAAGTATGATCTTGATAGGTTCAAACTATATCAGTATATGGTTGTGGATTATCAGGAGTTAGGAGGCCAAAATAATAATGGAATTAAGAGAGGGGATGAATGCTGAGGGTGACTGTGATGCTCGTATCACTGATAGAAAATAATATTGACACAAAGGATTTCTTCTAAAGAACTACATAGAGTGCACATTGTTTCGATGGCATTCTTTAAAATCATGATAACTTTCTGTGTAAAACTTGCTGTGTGGTATGTTAGAAGGTTGAACATAAATAAGTGCATGGTCTGAAGAGCTGGAACCTCTTAAGGAACATATTTAAGCAATTAGGAAGACTTGAAGTCCTATCTCTGGTGTCAGGACCTGAGACAACTGGCACATGTTCATCTCTGGTTGGTAGTGGTCTGGAGTTACAGGCTCTGCTAGTAAGGCAGTGTGTAGGATCCTATAATTATGATCTGATAAACTGACTGTTGACCATCCACCAAAAATCTTGTTCAACCTGCAGGCGATCTTCCTCCTTCAAAATATAACAAAAAATCTCCATTGCACCTATTACATTTTATTCAAGGGGATCAATGTGTCTTACAATAGTTCTGTATACTAATTCTGTCTGCTAGTAAATGTATTTCATGGAAGAAAACATGGAGACAGAAATTGCATGAGGTCATATAAGAAAAAAGTGTTAGAAGTTAATTCTCTCATTTTATCTTTTTCAGTTTCTAAGCAGGACTTTGAATTATGCATAATATTCAACAATTTCTCCCCAGTGAATACCCAGTCATGTGAGGTACTGTGCTTTCAGGTGAGGTTCTTCAGTAGCTTTATCACTAATATCAGCATTTGTGGGAAGTTTTTGAGCAGTTACACAGGAATGTGCATCATCTTGCAAGATGATGTTTGTGAGGAACAGGATTGTCAAAGTTTTCCAGTAGTTTTCAGGCACAGTTATTCAACTGTTTCCTGTTCTTCCAGTCCAAGTATTCAATTGTGGCATTAGCATCATGTGGAAAGTTGTGGCAACGTGTCCTGGGTCAGCAGTTCAGCTTCTCTGAGGAAAAGCTAGATGCAGACTGTAAGAGACTAGTAGGAGTATACCTTTACTTTAGTCTGAGGTAAACTGATCCTTGTGAAGACTCAAAGATGGCAGCTGTGCTAAAGCTCCCCTCTGAAAGCAGCCATGCTTTGGGGGCATAGTCTGAGCTACTGAGTGCCCACTTGAGATCCTGAATGGGCTTGTGCAGGCCTCACTGCTATGGATAACAGCTTTCTAGCTCAAAGCTAGTTTGAGTGTTTTCTTATATACTGCAGATACAGTTCTTGACTGCATTGCAGATAAACTGTATATATAACTTGATCTATGTATGCACATGTTTACTCATGCTGAAACAGAGAAATAAAAAGACAGTATGCAGCATTATCCCTACTGTACAAAGTCTTCCAATGGCAATAGGCTGATTTCCAGGGAAGAGCTGTGCCTTATTTGCCCCAAATTGGTAACATTTTCCAACTGCTCAGCAGGATGTCTTACGGTTTTGATGTCAACTTGCATCATCTTGAAGATGAGTACATGCTTATGCACTGCAAAAATAGTTGAGGAAGCTGTCTGTACATTGCCCTTCTTTGTGTCCTATGATACCTATGTAGTCTGTGTGAGGTTCTTCTCACTGGTTGATGTTGGGTGAACTAGATTCCACTCAGGTAATGAGTAAAAATTGGAGAGCACAGTGTATGCCCAAACTGCCAATGACCTAAAAAAAAAAAGGCTTCCTTTATTACAGCCTTCTAGCTCTTTGAGGGTTTAACTGCAATTTCTATTTATTTTCAATGAAGTGTTCAAGTATGTGAAACTAGTAACATGCAGAGTGCCATAAACAATACAGTAATCTGTAACAAAAAACTGCTCTGTACTCTCCCAGAAACCATGGGGGAGAAAATAGCAATTTAGCCAAACGTTCAGAGAAAATAATCTTGTCCCTTTTCCTGTCTTTTTGAAGCTTCTGTGAGCATACTGCAGAGCCAGACTTAAAGTTTGACATGGCTCTAATTAGTGACTTAGAAAGAAGGTGTATTTGTGTGTGTCAGCTGGAAAAACGTGCCTTCAAGGACTCAAGCTCTGTTGATCTTGGATCTGATTTCAAATTGGCTGACTTGCAAAACAGCCCTTTAAACCTAAATGGTGCTTTGGAATGACTGCTGTCAAAACAGTAGAAAAAATAAACAAGGAAGTCCTATATATCTAACCTTGTACATGTATGCAAAAAGCACCTCTAGGAGCAGCATGGCTGACTGTTATAAATGATGTGCCACAGGCATCCAACTGTGTAGATGTAAAGCTTTTTCTCCGGAAAGGCATGTGCATCCCTTTGTGTTTGAGGCATTTTCCAAACTCCAATATACAATATTTTCTTGAGAACTGAACTGCATTTTAAATGCGCTTGTGGCCTCATCAAACAGTGTGGAAGAAATGCAGTTGGCTGCTATATAGATTTGAAAACATAGGAACAGTCGCACCTTTTTCAAGCAGGGTCATGTGGGATAGAGATGGGAGAGGTAATGCTTGTCCACAGGAAATGGTGAGATTTGTTGTGTAACCTCCCAAGCTGCCCTGTGCAATTTTATCCAGCTGTTCCAGCAATGAATCCATTTTTTTCAGATGTATCCATAAATTTGAGATGATTCACGCTTGAAGAGTTTTAATCTATTGCTGTTGTGGGCTCAGCTTTTGCAAAAATGTAGTTACCTGCTTAGTAGCTCTACAGTTACAGAGAGTCTGTAGGATTCAGAGAGAGCAGAGTGGCTTATGGACTGATGCTAGAAAGAGCTGCTGAAAAACTAGAAATTTGTTATAAAAATCAAATTGAAAAACTGAAAGGCAAAGCCACCACTGTTTAGATTAAACAAACTTTGTGCATGTATTTTTCAACAAAATGGGAAAAAAGTAAACACTTAACTTTTGCAGCTGATCCTTTTCTTTTTTTTTTTTTTTTTTTTTTTTTTTTACATGAAACAAAATAGATTTTTGGATTATCTTACATTTTCCGTACCCCCAGAATGGATTCTTAGAAATATTATTTCAGACACGTTGAAGAGTAATTTTAAAAACGTGAAAACATATCTTGGTATTTCCCAAGAGAATAACTTAATCTGAAAATGTCAAAATTAAGTATTTAAACCAATTCAAGAATCCTCATCTACACTTTTGTTTCCAACCTGTTTGAATTTGACATGGATCTGTGAACATTTTATTCCCTCAGAACTCCATTTCTCCGAGTTTGTTGGTAACTGATCCTCTATTGCGACTTGTTATTTGCTGTAGGCAAATCATGCTCTCCCATGTCTCTAGTGTTTGTGAGGGAACACTGCGCAGACTTGTGCATCCAGTTATTCTTTCATGTAACAAGGCAAGCTCAGGCCTTGGACAAAAGCAGACCTTGTGGATTAGGTCTGCAGGGTTTCATGAAGCTGCACGTAGTGTTTGGAAGCAACAGAGCTGGAGAAGCAGTCTGACTGATGCTGCAAAACAGAGCTGCTATTCAGAGCACTTCTGCATCTGTGAGTTATAACCTGCAAATTGCTATTGCCAAGCCCAGTCTTCTCTCAGTATATACACACGTGTCAACAAATTAGAGCAGGAGTACAAGCAGCCTGGCACTCCTGGTTTGGTTTACTCCCAAAGAAATGATCCACCCTCACAGTCTAAATTTCTCTTGGTTGCAGAGAAGCAGGACATGAGTTTAATATTCTGGATAATAAACAGAATACTGAATTAAAATCAGGATGATGCACCAGACAGAGAATTGTTTGTGCTGCTCTGCTTGTCTCTCTTTGGGCTTTTTGCCTAGCTGGCCGGCACCCAGGGAGCGCAAACTGCTGCTGTTCGCTCCAGGAGACCAGCAACTGAGGGAAACTTGTTGGGAATTAAGTCCTGCTTCCCATTCCTGATGATGAGAGGCACTTACTGAGTGCAGCAGGGGAGTTGATGGTCTGTCTAAGGAAAGCAGCTTGCCAGGGCTCCAGAGGGAATGGCAGCTGCTCAGGGAGGAGGAGCAAAGCACTGGGATGCAGTGGTGCATAAAGCCAAGCTTACAGCTGTAACAGAAAATGTTATTTTAGAAATCCTGAGCTGATTCAAATAACAGCCTGGGTGAAGAATTTCAGCATGTAATACCACCATGATGAAGGCACTGTGAGAACCCTGCTTGAAGCACGGGGGCAGTTAGAGGTCAGCAACTAAGGAAGCAAAATGGAGCAGCCTGGGGAGAGGTTCCCTGGCTTGATCAGAGACCTTGTGGGGAGGGCAGGACTGTGGCAACATCGAGTGCCCACCTGAGAGAAGGCACTCCTGTACCCAGAGAGGGAAACTGGGTGGGCATCACGCAGAGGAGGCTGCTTTGTGGCTGTGTGGGGACAGTGCAGCAGAGTAATGCTCTAGATATGTGTAACAGTAAATACATCCACAAGGAAAAGACTGTGATAATGAAAGGAGGGAGGAAAGTCAGGAGGCTGTTCATGTCCAATATGATGCCCTTTAAAGTGAAAGGGGAGGAATGGAACATGGAGGGGAAACGGAGTAACCGGAATATTCCAGCATAGTGGGCAAAATGGATTTGGAAGCTGGAAGTGTCTTGTGACCAAAATGTATACTTGGTGGGAGCTGCTGCTTCTACTAATGATCCTGACAACCACTGAAAAAAACAGTTAAATTCCTCTGTGCCATAAGTTTCTCCCTGTTGTAGAATGAGGACACTAACAATCTTAAATCTAACGTTGGCTGTGCGTGCCAGTTATGTGTGTGTGTGGGAAGGCCTGGAGACCCCAGTCAGGGTCTGAGTCTTGTTATACCAAGTGTTGTAAACAGAAGAAGAACACAGACAGCTTTAAAAAGAATTAATCTGCAATTTAAGTGTATTTATGTGTCACCGTAGGGAAACTGTTTATAAGTGTCCCAGCAATATGTTATGGCTTAAAAAGGAGGACATAAGTAGGAAGTGAAGAATAACCGTGAAATGGCAAGAATCAAATAAATTAAGCTCACAGGATAGTAGTCCTTAGTCATAGACAGAAAATAGTGGGAACAGATTTCCCAATATCTGGCAGAACTGAGAATAGAGTCTTTCCTCTTTCCTGACCTTTCAGTGCACATAAAGATTAAAAATAAATAAGACTTGGGATACTTAGGAGAAAGGGGCACAGAATTAGAATGGATTATGCTGCTCTTGCTGTGAGAATAGAGGAGATCATAAATTCTTGGTCTGCAACTTCTGTGACTAGATAAGGTGTGTACTGTTAATTGTGTGATTTGGAATCATGGTGTTAAAAGGATTATTTGGTGTCCTGCATACATTTAGCTCTGTGTGTGTGGGGGGGTGTTTGTGTTGTTTTTTTTTCTTTTTTTTTTTCTTTTTTTTTTTTTGTGTTTTTTTTTTTTTTTCTTTTTCCTAAATGGTGTAGTCAGAGTGCATTCAATCCTGATCTGGTTAGAAGGGTTGCTAAATGGGAAGTGGTTTATTGATTACTATTTTCACAAGCTGTGATAGCTTACCTTTATCATTTTAAGAGATTCTTGTTCTGCCCTTTCACTTAGTGCAAGGTCATGGAACAATTGATTCAGCATTTGGTACAATTTGCAGTTAAAGGGATGGAAACCATGGGTGAGGAAGTAGAGTGGTTGCAGTGTTTGTTTTACTACTTCCCACTGCTCTCCCCACCCCATCTCCCCCAAAGATTACCTACTGCATTTGCAAGGAAAATTAATAACCAGTCTGTCAAGCTACAGATTTCTGCTTGATTAGAGGCTTATTTGGATCCAATACTTCTTTCTCCAGCAGGTGCCAAAGGCAGAATGTGATTCTTCTGCTGTTACCCACACCCCCCCTCCCCACTTCATGGAGATAGCAGCAAATCCATGTTGTATCATTTTGTCAGTGTAATGCAGCATTTAAGGTGCAGTGCATGTTTATTCTTAATTATTTTTAATCTTTTAAAAGGCTCTCCTCTAACATATGACAGTTTGTTTTTTTTTAAGTTGTAAACCACTGTGATTTTATTGACTATATAATTTTAAAGTGTTTTTTTAAAAAACAAACCCACACCCAACAAACAATGCAGTGCTCTTATATGCAAAGATGCTCTATTGTGATATTAGATAATTTGCAGTCGAAATAATCTACCTCATAATGCAGTGTCTCATTCTCCATGGGGGATAGAGAGGTCCTGATGTAATTTGAGGGATGTCAGAGCTAATGGGGATTTTCATGTAATAGGGGCTGTGGTTTGGCTTTTGAGTTGGAATTGCGGTAGCAGCAGCCCTGTGACAACAGCTCTGACACTTCTGCCATGACAAAGTTCCTTAGCAACCGCGGCTGGCAAGCAGGGTGTGCTTGCAGGGATGCTGTCCTGCCTCGAAATGCTCCCTTCTGCATGCTGCCAAGGGCTTGGGGAAGAAAATGGCCCGACTCCAATCAGGACTGTGTGCCTGAACAACTGGATAGCAGCTGTCTTGCAAATGGCAGGCATGGTGAAAAACTGCTTCTCTGTGCCTTGGTTTTCAGAGCTATAGTGCTCTCTAGGATTAAATACTTTGTTGCAGATACTAGCCAGTGTTTATGATGGGTATTGTACAGAATATATCATACTAGTTAAAGATTCTTATAGAAAACACTAGTCTTGGTACGGAGGGGAAGAATAAAACATAGACTGCAGCTTTCTTTCCATTTTTCTTTATGAAGAGGAGTTTGTGATTGGAATAATCTGTCATACAGCAGCTGCAAAAAGACAACCAAACCCCTGCAATCTAGTATCTAAGATCATTTTACTTTAAGGAAAGACTAAGGAACAGACTGTGCCTAACCTTATTTTCCTAATGGAAATAGAGAAATCTAATGAAGCCGTCTGTGATTAGTGATGCTGAGGCACTTCAGGCTTTCTGTTGCAAACAGTAGACCAAACCTTTCTGTGCAACCTCACTAGATAAGAGATTGTTCCTTGCTCTTAGGGAACATTTTCTGTTAACAAGTCCTATTTACAGTGTGCAAATAGTTAATTGTATCCTGTGCTTAATGAGTTCTTAATTTCTGAGAATTCCTCTGCCTAAGGCTGAGAACTGTTGACATATTTCATAGGCAAACCATTTGGTGTTATCCATCGCTTGCTGAAACACTGTAATTGCTTTACCTTTGTAGGTGCTGCTGGTGAAACAGAGAGGTAGATGATAGGAACAGGAATTCCCTGAGAAAATTGTTCTATAAAGCACATGCTGTGCAACTTCCATGAGAATTTGCTTAATTTTTCTAGCCTTGTTCATTACATTTGCCCAGCTTCAGGAAAAGTAATTGTGTATAATGATGGCTAGCTGTGCCATGAAGCCATTTTCAGAGAAAATATGGGAGGAAGAGGTGGAGATTCCCCTACAGCTAGTTAAAAATGAAAATGAATGAGTAGTTCTTCAGTTAGTAAGGGAACTGGACCTCATATTTATGAGAAAAGACAAGCTTATTAGCATTGCAGCAACTCATGGTCAATACAAATATTACTTCATCTTGCAAACTGCACTTCAAGATGTGGGGAAGGCTTAATCTGTTTCTTGTCATGCCTACCTAATAGTACCACTGAGAAGTATTTGTGTTTGAGGGCTATTGACTTCCATGCCTTGGTAAGAGCTGGGGATGCCCAGCACTAGACAGGATGAAACCTTTTGCATGTGTTTTGCTGATGTAAATCAGGAGTAAAAATCCACAGATAATGCTGGCATGGTTATGGTGAAAGAGAGAAGAGTCTGGACCCCTATGTTTTGGTTGTGTGTGTTGTTGTGTGGTTTTTTTTTTTGTTTGTTTGTTTTGTTTTGTTTTTTTTTTTTTTTAATGGGGATACCGGCTATTGCAGTGGATATCTGCATGTCTGAAAGGTAGTAACAAATGAATTTGGAAATGAATGGAGAAGAACATGTCAGGGAAACAGTCAGGAAGTGGCAGTTAATAATAACTGAAGGGAAAATGAACTGTGTGCAGCAGTTGCACAGCAAGGGATGAAAAGAATAGGGGCAATAGACTTAATATGGATTCTTGCATCATATTTTAATTTTTTGATGGGGATGAAAGCCTGAAAATAAACTGGAGGCAGCAGACTTTCTTGCCTAATCCCCAGCACTTTCCCCTTTTCCAGTGTAACTAGGGGAACCTGGCATTAGTCATTACTTCAGGTGATTGGGGACCAGTAGGGATTTATGGCCGAGAAGTGAAGGGTTTAAAAGTCAGTCACAATTCATCTAATCACAGCCACTGAACTGACTTTAATTTGAGAGCATTTGGTGTGTTGGCAAGCTTTCCATCTATCATAAACAAAGACACCAAACTAACAAAAATACTTGCCAACCCCCTTACCTCTTACATAAAACCATCAAAAAGGCAAATGGCAAAGATGTGTCTGATGCTGAATTAATGCTGGCAGGGGTAGGACAGCATCTACTGATCTGCTTCATGTAGGCATGTCGAACTTAGATGTCTGTGTTAAGATGAAATAATAGGTACAGAGAAGTGGTTTGATATTGGGATAGAAGGGATCTGCCTCTAATAATTATGCACATGGGCAAAGCAGCTTTTAAGGCAAATCAAAGTGAAGAGTTTGGTCCAAATTCAACTCTGCTACAACTCCACTGAGGGCAGTAGTGTTACACCAAGGATGGATTTGTCTTTCAGACATTCACAAAGGGGACGTTATTGAGGCTGGTGAAATGAATTGACAATATAGTGGGTCTCAGGAGGGGATATTCAGAGCAGTAAAAGCCTTGGCCTTTTTTTGCCAGGCAGCTACTGCAGACCATGCAAAGGGCTCTGTGTTCCCCACAGTGCCACAGGGAGGGATCTTTCCTTTTGTGAAAGGGAAAGGCAGTGATGAGAGAGATAGATGGCAGCCTAACCTGCCTATAGGAGTAGTCATTAACATGAGAAGAAATAATCAGCCCTTTGTCTGGGGGTGGGGTGGAAACAGCCAGCAGCCTTGCTGAACAAATTAAAATGTTCAGTCAGGTTATATGCATCTCTTTCCTGGGCCAGAAAAAGGAAGCAGTTGGAAAGACAGTGCAAAGCTCGTATGGTAGTGCTAATCTCAGCTTTATTTACAGTTCATAGTGCTTTCAACTCTGGGTTCTTTGACAGCTAAAGCTAAGTAGTACTGGACTTCCCCAGACAAACAAACTTCCACAAAATGACTGTGTAAAGTGATTCTCTTGATTCAGTGGCACTGTTCTCCCTGACTCAATCCTGTAGCACCATGAGGCCAGGGGACACTGTGCTGCCTGTCACTTAGATCAGCAGTGATCATGAGTTATTGGTTACTTATGGCAGAAGAGATGCCTGTCTGTCTTTTTGAAAAAAATGTAAGAAAATTATTCTTGCTGTGGGTCAGCTGCTTCAGCAAAAAACCCGTAGGTTGTTCTAAATGAGATTTATGTCCATTGCTTTGTCCAAGCCTGTGAATGTGTAAGGGCTGAAAGTATTAATTCACTGCTTAAATTTTCTCTTTTAAAAGTTGAAGTAAAGAGAAAGGCATTCTTTGGTTTATGTTCCAGTCTCCTTCCCAGCTTAAGTGAACGTGGCTTAGGCCGTTTAAAAAAGCAGAAAAAGTAAACTCATTTTCTGTGAGAACATTAAAGTCTTTGAGTTTCTGAAGGGTGTAAATGCCAAGAAGAAAGAGGCTTCATTTTCATAATGATGAGCAACATGCTGGGAGCAACAGATTGAAATTAAGGGAAGAAAACTTTAGGCTTTATATCATGAAACACTTTCAACGGAGCCTATGTGCCATTGGCAAATTTTGAGGAAGAAGCAGAGCATGCCAGCAAGTGGCTCTTAAAAGTGGAAAGGCTGAAATGCTGAGCTGTGTAGCCAATGGTCCTGGCAGTAGGTGGGAGATAGCTGGTGATGTCATGAAGGTCTGAGACCTGTGTGTTCAGTGAGACTGAAGTTATAATTTTATTTTTATGTACGTTGTGTTCCATGCTGGAATGTATGGCAGAGACTTGGGTCATTGCTGTGCTCCTCAGTATGAGCAATGCAGTGCTTTCCAAGATATGGGCATATGTAGGCATCTATGGCTTCAGGTTTAAGAAACAGCCTGAAAAGCTATTGACTAAGTGTGAAATAATTTATTTGGGTTTTTAATGTTAGCATATTCCCCTTTGGAACTGGAAAGCTGAAGTACTTAGAGGAGATCTGTGGTCTTAAACTGATCATTAGATGCCTTGTCTTGTGGTGGAAACAAAGCTACAGAGGTGAGGGAAATACTCAAAACCAGAGTTGCAATATGAGATTCAAACTGTGGTTCCCAACCTTTTCAAACTTGGGGTAGACACTATTTAGGTCTTGGTTCTTGGGATAGGGACTGGCCCCTCCCAGGACTGGTAGTGCAGGATCTGTTTTGCTCAAATTGTGACTAATCCTAGTCACAGGGCTTCTGCAAAAGGCATGAGAAGCAGTCCCTGATGTGATCTGCTCTTACCAGATTGGTCAGCTTTTATCTGCAGTGTTCAGTCTTCGCACTCTGCTAGTCCTAATGTAAACCTACCATAACGCCTATCTGTGTGAATGCAGGTTCCTCACCCCATCTGCAGCTTGTTGTACAACAGGGGCAAAGCAACACATTTTTGTTGGAGTAAATGGGACCCCTCAGTTATATAACAGTTGCTGATTTGCACGTAATTGCTTCTGGCAAACACAATTTGATGCTTCATTGCAATAAGGCTAGATGAATTCAAGCTGTGAACTTCCCTCATTAATTTTTTGAGTGGAGTGAGAGAATAGGAGGGAATTAAAAAAAAAAAAAAAAAAAAAAGAAAAAACACAAAACAAAACAAAAAAAAACAATCCCCCCAAACCCCCAACAGGGGCTACTATCCCATTTGAGAAGCAACTCAAGACGATTAGTTACCTGCTCCTCATTCTGCCCTCCCCTCCCCCCGCTCTGCCCTGAAGGCCAGAAAATGGAGCCAGGAATGCACTAAACTGCATGTTCTCAGCCATAATGGTTCAGTGGGCAAGAAAATACCAGTGAATAAACCCTGTCTCAGAAATGTTCTTTTGAATGGCTTTTACTAACTTCTCAGCTGTGTAACAACTGTGCCTTCAAGTCCCTTTTCATCCTACTCCTTGGGGTATTGACTTTAGGCTCATCTTGCAGTTCGGTAGAAAAATGACTCGCCAGGCTCCTCCCAGTTTCACCTCCCTGTACTGCAGCATGATTGGGTTCAGCTAAGGGCAGGCACAGCCTTCCCTGTAGTTGGGTTAATTGGCAGCACTGGCAAGGAGGCCAGACACATGCACGGTGGCACGTGGCTGGGATGCTTGTCCTGGTAAACTTTCTAAGCTACATTCCCTAAAATGAGTTGAAGAGGAGGCTCCGTTTATTCATCTGCTCTTCAGATGCAAAGGGAAGTGGTTCTTTTAAGGTGAAAAACAAACAGGTATTTTTGATGGTATCCCCTCTAAAGATCAGAAAAATTACTTGATATTTGTCTTCTGATTTTTTTTAAATTCCTGAAGTCAAAGTGGTCCCCTTTGTTCAAAAAAAAAAAAAAAAAAAAAAAAAAGTAAAAAGAAAGCAAACCAGGTTGCTGGTCAGAAAGATTTATTCTCTCTGAAAAACCAATAGTCCTGTCAGTGCGTCGGAGAAATTGGCTGCACTGTTCAGCTCTTCAGATTGCTGTAAAACCTACTTTAGATACTCGAATCCAAGCCACTGATGCAAGACAGGGAAAAGCAGCACCACTAAAAGGGAAGCATTTACAGGGCAATTGCCACTGTGCCCGGCAAACTCCTTTCTTAGCAGAAGAACACTGTCATCTGGGACTAACTTCTCAGTTAGGATTAACCTTTTTCACACATTATGATAAACCTGCAGCTGGACTCCTGCACAGATCAAGATTTCAACGGACAGATCTGAAATTAAAGTCACGGTGGATCCCCATAACCTTCCCCTCTCCTTAGGTGAACCACATCTACTTTGCTTACATCTGAGAAACAGGATGAATAAAATTTATGTATCACAGGGCTGTTGTGAACATTGCCAACAACATCTGTCTCATCAACACTGGAAACAAAGGTGTGAGACACGTGGGAGAGCTGACTTGGTCCTGGGTGACCCAGCTCTGGTGGCGGACGGGTGGGTTTCCCACTGCTGACTTGCTGGGCAGGCAGAGCTGCAGTCTCCAAGCACCACTGCTCTTTCCCTTCCTCCCACACGTGGGACACAGTGCTGGTGGAAGCCCCTCTGTGACCAGGGCCTTCTCTTCTACCAGTGTTAGAAATATCTGTGTTAGCTCCTTTTGTCTCCTTGAAACTGGATGCCATTTCAAGTTTCATAATTTCTTAATTGCTCTAATTCATTTAAAATGGGAAAAAAAAATCAGAAAAAATCAAAAAGTGAAACTTCTCAGTTACTTTTACCCTCTCAGCTTTTTTTGAGCAACAACAGTAATAGATTGTATGGAAAAAGGCAATTATTCCACAGTTCTGTTTGAAACTAAATTTTAAATTTTTAATTTGGAATTGTTATCAAACTGAGGAAAGTTCAAGGGAAAAACTTGAAAGAAAATTTAAGAGTTTTCTTATAGAAGTCCAGACTTTATATTAGCAGAAGTGATTTTACTGGGAAATGGGTTAATATACTTTGCTTCTTCAAAAAAGTTTTTTTTTCCTTTTCTGTATAAACTTATATGCATTCTTTTTTGATAAAACTTTTCTTAAAACAGCATACCAAAAAACCCCTAGAATCCCAACTTCAAAAACCCAGGGAACTTGCCAAATTCTCCCAAATGTATGATTCCTATGCATAGGTTTCCTTTTGACATAAAGACATGATACTTGAAAATGTATCCATTTTCTTTGTAAGGGGATACAGTTAATGTGTTTGCCAACTGGACAGCTTATAAAAATGACTTATTTCAATTTTTTCAACAGAAATCTGCCAACTATGTGCAGCTGGGTGATTAATTCATACAGAATAATTTATGCAAGAGATTTCTCTTTTTTTTGTGTTGGTAAACTCTTAATCTTAATTTCAAGATGAACTCCAGTTTAACAGATGCTTTTGCCCATGAAAATATTAATAGACAGTTGTCCTTCCTTTAACTAGTGCGAGTTTCCTGGCTTTGTCGTCATGTTCCTTTCTAAACCTCTGGGGGTTTTGAGGCCTTGTCATGGAAAAAGATTATTATTGTGGGATGGAACTTATTTGGGTGAACCCTACAGGGAACCAGCAAAGAGAGGAAGTGAGCTGCTTTGAGAGTGCTGGAGTTCATGATATAAATGATGTTCTTTACCCTGTCACTGCTGGAGCGGAGAGATAGTTCTTTCTTACCTGGGAAGCCCTGTGCATGTCCTGCATCCCCAGTGGGGCTGTTGGCTGTAGCAGTTGGGCTATGGGCCTGGAAGCAGCCTAAAAAAAATGTTAGCCAAGGTTCAAGGAGACATGTTGATGTTTTTATAATGGCTAAGTTTTTTTGGGGGGGGAGGGGGGGAAGATACGATGGAACACAAACACAGAAAATGCTTGTATCTGAAATATTTTCTTCATTCTAAACTAGAAGGAAAGCATGAAATTTCTCATGAGGACCTGAACCAGTATTTTTTTTTCATAATTTTTATATTTCTAAACTTACTTTTGAATTTGGGTATAGTATACAATGTCAGCTATACCTCTATACTAATATTTAATGCAGTAAGGGCATAAATGTACAAAATTTTAACCAAAACAAAGCAACAATCAAAATGATTAACACTGACTTCTGTTCCATAGAGCCTTCGGTGAAATCAGCACAGTATTGTGCGATATTTGATTTAATGGTGCTTTTTTTATTGCAAAACATCTGAGCAGCATATTTGATCAGTTCTACAAGTGTCCTGCAACAATGAGAGCTAATTTATGCCTGAATCACTCTGAATTCTGTAGTTTACGGATGACACTACAGTAGAATAGCAAAGGTAAAGACTATCCAAGGGAAAATGAAATAAGGTGCAGAAAATGGACCATCAATGAATGTCAGACCTGAGGACTCAGACTCTGTCTTGTGAATTCTTGAACTGCCTTTGCAAGATGTCTGCGTTGTTGAGACAAAGAATATTTTATATATAGAGGGGGAGAAAAAGGACATCACTGATTCTGAGGGCAAGAGAGTTTATGGCTACGTTAAAAGGGGTGATGCTTGATGACTCTCACCTTCATACACATACAGCATTTTTAAAAGATTTTGAGGCAGATTTGCCCCTTCTGAAGATACCAGGAGGGAGAGTGGGCCAGTGCAGGAGGACAGTTTGCCATCTGCAGGGAAGCATCAGCATAACACTGTGTCAGACCCTGGGGATTAAGTGCTGGGAATAAGTGCTTTGTTTCTCCAATCTTCAGTGGGGATGGCTTCTTGTCAAACCAATTTACCTTGGAGGAAAGCGTGGAAATATGAGTCCCTGCAGGAGTGATGTGAGGAGGGTGCATTTGTTGTCTGCCTAGGATGGTCATTGTCCATGCAGGTGTGGCCAGGGTCTGGCCAGGCTTCTGCACTTTTGGAAGCTGGTGGAGCAGGTCATCCTTGGGAGAGGCCTTCGCAGAAGCCTGCTCTAGGGAAGCTCCAGTGCCTTATCCCCAACACAGTTACAGGCTACTGGTACCTAAAATGTCTGGGAAACTGGGGCAGAGTTTGAGGCATGATTTTGGTTCTTCTCGGTCTACTTGACAAAAGTCAGGAATAAGGGCCTGGAGGTGTACTTTCAGGGAGGTAGATATTAACATATTTTCTTCATGTGGCTATGGCTTGAAACTGTTTAAATTTTATATTGTAGCTGTAGTTTAACTTGCTAATTATTTGGAGATAGTACTTTCTAGAGAATGCAAAACCTCTTTGTAAGGACTGCGTGAAGGTAGGTGATGTATTAATGAAGTTGGCTAGTTTATCTTTAGAAAATCCAGTAAACCTTCTTAGTTTCAAAGAGCTTGAGTGTCCACTTAATACTGTGGAGCCGCATGAAGGCAAATTCATGTAAACCAAAGAATTGTTTCACTGTGGTGCAAAATTAAAGCATTAGAGCTTCAATCCTCAATTTATGTCTGGAAGAGAAACCTCATAGATCTTATGAACTGTTTTCCCTGTATGTAGTATATCCTAATATAAATTCCAAGGCTCATCTGTGTTTGTAGCTGCTTCTAGAGCATATTCTCTTTGTGTTTTCAGAATCTGGAAGAACAGATGGTAAAAGTTTAGTCTAAATAAACTGAGTCCCAACCAGGGCTCTCCACATGAATAAATCCTGGATGTTTAAAACCACAGAGAATCCAGGAGACATTGATTAGCTCTAACAATCACATCTCTAGCCTTGCCCTACTGCATCCTGAAGTGATACCTTTCTGTATGGGAAGTTTCTGAGAAAATTCCCATCAACTAAGACTGCTATGAGCAAGGGAACAAATTGTGCAGAAGGCGTATATATGCTGGAGCAGCCATGGAAGAACAAGCTGCAACAGACACTGGGCTTTCACACAAATCCTGGCTCTTCTGAGAAGTTGTACAGACTGCTCCACACTGCCTTGGCTGGAAGGCTGAACAACAGACGAGGTCATTGCTTCTTATGCTTCTCCAGGTCTTAGCCTGGTCCTCCCTGGGTAGCCTCAACTGGAAAAAAGAAAGGAAAAATCCCCAAATCCATCAGCAATAGCCTGAAGGGTGTCAGTACTGTTTAGGTCTCCTAAATTATTCTTTACACAGTAGCTGAGTCATGCTGCAATAGGAATAAGTTTAATTCTTGGAGTATGGAGTTTATTGTGCTGATTAGAGTAAGGTGCACTTTATGCTGCGCTTGTGTCTTTCATGCCCTGCTGGGAACAATGAGCATTTTGGCACTTTCTATGGGATAATTTCAGTGTGATTTTTAAGGCTGCAGTAGGTTTCAGTGTGAGATGCTGAGTATTCATAATTTCTAAAAATTAGATTATTTAATTAGGAACCCATGAATTTTAGGAGCTTAAGTTTAGGATCACTTCTAAAAATCATGGCTTGGTTTAACATGAAACAAATCTTTGGACAACCCTGGACTTCTGGAAAATGAGTTCAGCAGTGGAGATGAACTGGGGTTATATGCTGCTCCAACCTATCATCGGTCAGGTTCCTGTAGGAAGTGAAAGGGAAAGTGGTGAAGGGGAGTCTGTGCACTGCTGACAGCATCTGGATCCCCCCCTGCCCCAGTCATCAAGGCTGGAGCAGTGCAATTGCACAGACTGTTTGCTGGCTCAGGTCACCTGCTTAGCGTGGTGGTTAGTGTAGCAGGTTGAGGGGTACTACGATAACTTTCTAAGTAATGAGAAGTCATTGATGGGCCTAGAAACCATCTGGAAAGCCCCAAGGACAGAATGGATTTCTGTAAAGGTCTTCCTTACATTGTGTTGAATTTTTTTTCTTAAGCACCTAGTGAAAGCCTTTGAGGTCATTCAGACAATACTCATGATACAACCATTTCTAAATCTTTCAAAGAGCCACATTAAATCAGTAATGAGATGTGGCTATTTTTAAGGGCACCAATGAATCTGTCTATGTTTTTTCTTTTAATAAACCTTGTTAACCAGGGTTAAAGTGGTTTCAGAAAATGGTGCCAAGTGTCTAGGGAATAAATCAGTTTTCTTCAGACTTCTGATTAAGGCGGGATGTACAACCAGCTTAAAAGTATATTAATGTTATTACTGTGTTTATGCAGATGTATTCAAACTGTGTTTTGGACTGTATATTAATGGTACACACTAAGTGTGCCAGCATTTGTTCACTGTGGTTGTTGAATGATTGTGAAAGAATATTCAAAATTACTTTATAAATGTATGTACAGGAGATGAAAACTTCTGTAAAATGGCCATAAGAGTGTTATTCCTTGGGAATTTTATCTGGAATTTGGTTATGGACATATGCAAGTAGTGCTTATGTGGTTTTTGAAGTGAAAGTTAATTGTTGGCAAAGGTGGTTTAGTTACTCTCCCAGAGCACCTGAACTACACTGAGTCAGGGAATCTGCATCGGTCTTCATGCCTCTGTATACTGAACTCCTCTTCCAGGGCTTGAAAATCTCATTTTAGGGATAGACCACTGCCTTCTCCCATGAACCAGGTCAGTGTGAAACCCTGCCGGATGCTGTTGTATGGGGGGGCTTGGGCAGAGGTGAAGGGTTTTTGTTCTGAAGCAAATTTAAAGTTTGAGGGTTCATGGCAGATTATCCATTACTGATGTTCAGGCTTGTAAATACCAGTGTCTCAGTGTTTGCAAACAGATCCTTGCAGTAAACAAAATAGTTAAGAAACAGAACAGTGGTTGTGTGTGTTTTTGTGGTGGTGTGTGGTTTTTTGGTTTTTGTTTTGTTTTTTTTTTTTTTTTTTTTTCCTTTGCATAGGCCTGATGGTTCATTCAGCAGAAACTAGAGTACTTGTTTCAAGTGTCCACATTAGCTTCCATCAGAAAAGGTGCTCCAGTCACTTCTCAAATCAACAGCTGCAGCAGCATGGCTCTCAGAGTACCAGGAGGCAAACGTGCCTGGACCACAAAATGGTAAGAAAGCAACACTACTGTCCTACCTCTGTTTAGTTAGTTATGGTTAAATGTGAGCTCTCCTATGGGTGAGGGAGCTTTCCCTCTAGGAGCTGCCGCAGGCTGTGGGATTATGCACAAAAGGGGGAAAAAAGATAGGGGGGTTTGTATTTAGGGTGTGCACTGGTGCTCTGCAGCTATTGTCTGCGTGCTGGCACCCTCCCAGGAGTGAGTGTAAGCTAGTGTGCCTGTGCTTTTGAAGGCTAAGCTCTCTTGTCCTTCCTATAAGAAAAGAACATGCAGAAGGATTGATTGTATGATATTGCTGACTAGCTCTGAAAGTGTCATGTTTGCCTTGCTGAGAATGGACTCTAGCCTTTCTTAAGGGTTTTTGTTCCTGTAGTTAAAATACGTGAGCACTTGCTCTTAACTTTAGCTATAGTGAAGTGCCTAAAGGATATTGCAGTGTGTTTGACCCACCTGCCTTTGGACATGATCTATACTTAGGTAGAAGTTATATAGTTCATGTATTCTTGCATCATATTGGTTTCTTTTTGAAGAACTATTGAAATTGTTTTGGGTGTGGATACCATGCGAAGGGGGAAAAGGACTTCATAAAATTTTGCTAGCCGAAGGGGTAGGGAAAGTAAAGTTTTCATCTTAAAATGAAGGTAAGCCAGAGAAGGTGAAAGAGACAACTGGGTGAAAAAATTGAATAGCTGGTGAAGGAGGGAGAGATGAAATAAAGAAGACTGAAGAACTTATATCTTCAGTTTTCCACACTTCTGTAAATATCAGGCTTGTGTTGCTTTTATTGCTTAGCAAACAGAGCTGTAGAAGGATTAGCCCTTCAGCTTTGGTCCTTTTTCTTAATTTTCTTTAAATCTGGTCAACCTTCAGCTGGCAGCAGTGGCTCCCTTTAGGCCTATGGAATACTTAAGTTTTTACAGTGCAGTAGTAGTGTCAGGGATATGGCTCTAGCAAAGTTTTTAGGAGTGTTCTTCGAGCTAATTCTTAGTTTCTCATGCTACTGGAAAATACTTAATTTGGGTTTTAGTCTGCACTTGCTATGAATATCTTCCTGATCTTTTTCAATTTGATATCTTCCTTGGTGCTGATTCTTTCCCCCCTTGCTCCCCCTTTCCTTCCTTCATCATTCATTTCCTTTTCTCTCTTATATTTTCATTTCCAGCCAGGCATGTATTCTAAAGTACTGGGCTATATTTAGAAGGAACTGTATCTCTGGAATAAGAAATCTCATTATGCTTTTGGGATATTACCCCATTTCAACTTGCTTGTGTCTAACTTGTCCTAGACCTGCATAATGCCTAGTATCATGGCATAAGGTTATTTCTTTCAGTGTTTAGATTGTTAGCTGTAGTGCCCTCTCTAGTTTCAAATCCTTATTGAATGAAGTACCAGTATTTGCTTTATGTCTATCTGCCTTTGCTGTAGCACGCCAGAAATAGACAGCTATGTGGTAAAGAACGATGTAGAACAGTAGCTGGAAAACACTCCTGGGTATTCTCTACTGCTTCTGGCACCAGAATTTCAAGCTCTGTCAGGTCCTCAGAAGGATGATGTTAATTTGACTTGCACAGTTTTGTCATCCTCTGAGGCCTGAAAGGATACTTGTTCTTCCATACCTCAGATCTGATTTTTGTAGGGGAATCATGTTAACCAGTGATAATGAATTAAGTGGGGGAAATGTTGCCTCTGCTTTGACAGTGGTAAAGAAAAGGTGTATTTGTGAGCAGAATAATTCCTATTACACATATCGTGCAGCAGAGCTTGTGCAGCACTCGCTGCTGCCTCTGGTGTGCAGAGGGAAGGCTGCCCAGAGCCAGGGTGGGCTGGTGTGGGAGGAAGCCAATGTGGTGGTTAGCAGTGGGAGAGCTGGAAGTGTGTAACTGGAAACATGAAGACTGTGGGTTTTTCTTGCAGAATTCCATGGAAATATGAGACAGTCGTGGCTGGTGGCTTTTCTAGTAGTGCAGCTGTAGTGGGCCCATGCTGATAGTGCCAAGGAGCTGTTAGAAACAAAGTTGGAGATGGAGACTTGACACACCTTGGGTTGACTGTAGGAAAGTCCCTTTTGTGCTTTTCATATGGGAAAGATAAACCTGGGCCATTGGTTGGCACCATGAAGCTGACAGACATTATATTTTGCCTTTTGAAGAATTTGTCTGTGCTTAACACATGCCTGGATGTCCAGTGGGTTGTTTTAAATCTGGAGGTGTGACTTGCACCACCAGGCTGTTGAAGGGGATATTTGCTTGGCTGATGTCTGTCATTGCACTACGCTCTCCTCCTATCACTTGAAAGGGACAAATAAAGAGCAAGACAAGTACTGCGTTGTCAGACAAAGATTTCTTTCATACTGTTCAGAAACTTGCATTCCAGTATGTGATTATGATGGGGGGCGGGGGGGGGGAAACAAACAAACAAAAAACCCCCAAAACCCAGAAAACAACAAAAAAAAACCCCAACCCCAAACACCACCCCCAACAACAAACTGGTATTAAAGGAAAAACATGTTCAGGTGTTTTGTCTAACAACTAAACAGTAATATCTACCATAGGAACTAATCATTGAGCTAAAGGAAGGGAGGGGATTTAATGATCTGAAAATTTGACTGGTATTGTGACCAAGGCTGTGGGTTAAACTAACATTTGCTTAGGGAATTTGGATCAATTGGAGAATTTTCAAGTTCTGAAAGACTGTTTATAAAATAAAAATGTTGACAAGTCTTTTACAGTTCACTGAACAGAACTCATGTCTGTTGGGATTATATTGCCAGAGATGAGCTTTCTTCTGCTAAGTTATTTAAAATGCTCAGAACTGGTTTGCTTTAAGATGTTGAAAAGATCTATTTTCCATTTCACTGGAAGGAAGTAGGGGAAAATCAATTTTGTCTTTAGAAGTAGTTTCCAATCTCTAAAGTGGGTATTTAGGATATTTTATTTGTTATCTGAAGTCCATAACTAATATTTCTATCTGTGAAAACAAAAAAATTTTTAAACATATGTAATGTTAATGTGCATCTGAAATATGCTTATTGCTGCATTTATGTTGTACCCACATTTACACAGCAATCAGGATGTTACATGCTCAGTGTTACTTGATGGCTGACAGGAAAATACATACCAGCTTTAAAAGGAAAGACAGACCTATTGCACAGACTATCCTCAGCCCAGCAAGGCACTAGTAAGTTGCTAGGTGGAAAGAGTGTGAACTGGCCTCATGGCTTCAACGCAGTTAGTTTAGCAGCTTAAGTTATGCACAGGGTTAATCAGTTTGCTGAAGACAGCCCTAATGTGGTTATTGTGAAAAAGGTTGAGCTTTAACATAGCAACATAAATGTTTGCTTCCAATGGTCCCTGCTTTCAGTGAGGCTACCAAGCTCTGCGCTTCTCTGCAAAAGTTATCATAGTGACCTGATATTTTTAGTACAGTGACTTTTTGGACTGGCTCAGCTGCATAGACAGGATTCATTCTGCTGCTTCCAACCTTAGCCAAATACACTCTGCAGTTCAGTATGAAATTTCAGTTATTACTTCTGAAACATGAAAGGTTTAGCAATATTGCAGATTTCCATCTTTCCTAACATTTTGGCCTTCATACTGAGTATACAGTCACTACATTTTGACAATATATTTTGCATTTAATTTTCAAAGCAGTGTTTTATTAGATTAACTCAGATAGGAAGAATAGCTTCACATTTATCAGGATAGTGACTTGCATGTTCAGTCAAACACTGTGTGATATTGAGTAGTTTAAATCTCCAGTGTATGAACTATAAATTAACATCAAAGGCCTCTTAACATCTATTAGTCTGTTTAAACAGTGATGCAGAATTATTTGTTGCCAGTTATTTCTACTTGAATACAAGTATATCATCTGTTCTAATGTTGTTTTAACTATCTTGATCTGCAAGCCTTGAAAAGAATATCTTACAATTAAGAAATGGCAAACCTGCATAGCATAATGGTAATAAAAGTCTCAATTATCCATTTAGTTGAAGTTTTAGGTTTGCTTGCAGCTCAAATTACCAATTTTACTAAAATCCAATGATACTTTGGTTGCTGAGCATGGTCCTGGAGGATAAGTACTCGTCCTGCTGGGACCATTGATTTAAGCCTCTTGATAGTCTTGGCATAAAAAACTGACCTGTGAAGATGTGAAGTATGGACTCTTCTGTTGCAAGGGATGACCTCCTTTGCCAAGTAAAGTAACAGTTTCAGGCATCCAGGCAGAACAGTGTGGAGAGTACTCACTACAGATTTTTTTGAGAAACAGAATTTCAGACCCTCAAGCTCTCCATTTATCATATTTCATAAGTATAAGAAATTTGGACATGGGCACAAGAAATAAATCAGTAAAAACCTCGTAGAGTATGCTGCAGGATGCGTTTCAGAGTAGAATCTAAGAGGAGAACTGTTGGTGAAAAGCTTGTCATTTCCAGTTCATGTAGCACTTGTGAGAAAGAGCTTTGCATCTTCGTAATACTGCAGCAGTTTATTGATTGTTCACTATAATCTAAGAACTGGGATCTGTGCTTCCCAAGGAGCTTAGGAAGCCTGGTGACATGCACTCAATTCTTCTGAAAATTTAAATCTGAAACGCTGGCTATTGAAATCAGGACTGTGTTAGCACCCATTCATGATTATACCTTCTCACTGTGTTGCCACATATTCACCTCAGTGCAGTGTGTCTGTCATCTCATCCTGCCTCCTTTGCTGTCTCCCACTGCATGCTGTAGTGTGCACAGTACTAGGCCATAAAACCTTATTTCCTCATCCATTCTCCATTCCTTCTTGCAGCCTGCTGCACATATTTTCCTTCATGTGGCTAAAGAAGGCAAAGCAGGGAGTTGGTAAATCATTAGTTCTTCTCAAAATTTATCATGCTGGAATATTTGTTTTAAACCACATGGGGATTAAGATCCTTTGCAGTTCCTTGATTACTGTTTAGGGGAAAATAAAATGCCAGTTTAAGCTTCTGATCTTTCATAACAACATTTAGAACTCGTGTTCAAAATTATGCTTAAAACAGCTGTTCTAGCGTCACATTTAACCAGAAATTAATTAGCCTGGAAAAGAATGACTAAAACTTGATTGTATTTAAGTTTGTATTTCAGCTTCCATCTGTAGTGAAATCAAGACCTATTCAGCTTTATGATCATTTATGGAGATGGCTTGATTTTTATTTGTAGAAATTACAAATTTCTTGCTTGCTAATTGTCTTGTATATTAAGAATGACCTTATTTAAAAACTTCTCATGGTTTAACTTTCTTAGTAGGAACATTATCATACATAGCTAGTTGAAACCTCTGTGGTGAGAAAAGGCACGTGCTCTAATAACAAAAGCCTGGCTCTATTCCTATGTTTGCACTACTTAGCTAATATGTGCAAAAGCTGATCTGTGCTAGTGCTTGATAAAACTATATGGCAGCTAGCCGTATGTATAGCTGACCAGTTGTTTATCCAGTTACTGAGTTTATGAAACCACAATTAATACTTAAACTCTCCTCTTTTTTTTTTTTTTTTTTTTTTAGTTCTTTTATATCTAACCACCACTGTCTTTATCACTGATGTGATACTGAGTGTCCAGCACAAATATAGATGGACAAATTTATCCTTGGAGCAGCCAGTCCTGTGATATACCTGTTTTGCAGAAATATTTGATTAGGAATATCTCACTTTCCTTGGACAATACAAAATGAAACAGCTGACTTCTTAAAGCATACGTTTAGAATGATCTTGCAAAACAAAAATTTTCCCAGCATGTAAGCTTTGTGTGCTGTGGAGCTGTAATGACAAATGCTTTGTGGAATAACTTCTGTCCAAGTAGTGGTCATGGCCGTTCAATGCTGAAATAGAAGGGGTTCTGTTGCTGATTCAATAGACTTCAATGTCTCCTACTAACAGTATTCAGTTTGTGACATCCTGGTGCAACCTTATATGGACTAAACTATAAGTAACATTTAGAAAGCCAATGTTGGGCTGGTTGTCAGGAAAAGTCTATACTGTGAGCACAAAGGAGCTTGCTTTATCAAGACTGAGGTGCTGCAGTGCATATTTTAAGTACTTTTAGATAACATACTAACTGAATAAAGAAACTTCTATGTCTTCCTTATAAATGTAATAGTCATTGGAGTAATAGCTGTCTGTGGATCCATTCAGGATGAGCTGTAAAAAAAGTGCTGTCATCAGGTGAGCATGAATATGTTAGGAAGCTATTTCTCTGTGTTCCAGCTGACTATAAGCACTGTAAGCAACATTTGAAGGCCTGTGTATATGTGAAGCGGCATGGTACAGTAAACTGTTACCTAAGACAGCACATGACTAATGGATTTATGGACAACTGTCGGTGCCTTACATCTTTTTATTAAAAACTACTGCAGTCAGGCCACCTGCATATAGTTGTAGGTATATGGATAATGGTAAGGTCTTTCCTGGGGGTAGCAGGCATTTAGTTGGTAAAACCTAAGATTTCTTTTATTTTTGTGCTTAATACGTTATCTAGCCTCTCGGTGACATAATATTATCTTTAATTTATTGGTTTTAGTCTTATTTCTTGTGATTAACATTACACTGTTCATGCCAATGAATTCATCTGGGGTTGACCTGCAGTGTGTTCAAGCTGGAGCTTGTACCCTCCTAGTCCTAGGTCTCCTTCATGAATATCTTCCTTGCTTGTAGCCTGGGTAGAGCCTGTTTTGTCCTGTGTTGGCACTGGTATGTGAGCAGATGACTCATAGTTTTCAGTCAATTCATCATTATTTATGATATAATCTGTGTCGTCATCCTTCAGTTGATCCTGTATTCAAACAAAAAGAAAGATCAGGGCAAGACAGATTCTTGAGGAGGATTTTTGTTAAAGTTTAGGTGAAGAACATGCATTATGCAATTGCACTTTAATTTTATTTCATTTTTTGCTTTTTTCAGGTGTTACTTTAGCATCTTGATGTCAATTAAAGCAAAAAGTTGCTTACTGTGTTCTGTTCTCAAGCAGTGTTGAGAAACATAATCTACCCTTCAGATTTTTAAGATAATTTCTCAGTGCTTAGGTATCTCTGGATAGCCAATACTTTCAGCATCTGGCTGAATTATTTAGAACATGTCACTCATATTTGAAGCTCACGGTATTGGTGGCCATTCTTGAAAATGTAGCACTGCATCTTCCAAGACTTCTTCTCCCCAACTCTGAAGAAATGGTATAATTCTTAGCCTTAAAAGTAATAAGCTTTGAAAAGGGGACTTTACCAAAATGTTTAATTGAGTATGTCATAGTTTGGATTGCACCTTAAATTAAAATAACTAAGTTTAGGTACTTACACCATATGCATTGGGGCTGGTCAGAAGTCTGGCAACAGGATTACACCACTCAGGTAATGTTGTTGTGAGAGGTGGACCGGCATGGGTTAAGATAGGTTTTAGGTATCTGAAATTTGTTAAAGAATATTTCCCATACAGATATTGGTACTAACATGCTTCTCTATTATGCAAAGAAACTTCACTTTAAAGCATTAGGGAATCATCTAACTGAATAGAAATATAGAAAATACCATCTCTTTACCCACCCATTACTACATACATTCACCTCTCATCAGTCTTGTCTGATCTTTTTCAGTAAGAAAAACAGAAAGGCCCAAGCCCCTAAAACCAAAACCCAAAACACTTAATGCTCAAAATCTGTATTGAAGGGTACCAGAGTGGCTGAAGGGGATGTCGTGGGGTACGTAATTGCAGTAGGAGCTGGAAGAGAGGAAATGTGTACTAGACTATCCTCTTTACTATTTTCATGTACTGTTTGCTCTAAGTGTGATCTCTTATGCAATTTTAACAGGAAACAATTTAAGATGCAACTGTATCAGCTACTTTTATGTAGGAACAGTACCAAACATTTTCTTAAACACATACACTCAGCCTTTTGTGAAATCAGTGCTTTTCTTCAATAGGCAAAGTGTATTTCATCAAATATTAAGTTTCTTTATTTCTGTGAGTGTACATAAGTTGTTCTCTGTAATACTTTATTTTCAGCGTTTGCATTTGTTTTACGCTTCATACATCAATGCTCCTTTATATAAAATTATGTAAATATGTTAGGAACAGGTTTTATGCTATTGTCTCGCACCTGTCTTTCCAATCTTTTCATCTCAAAGTGCTTTATTGAGATAAAAGAAAAACCTGCTCATCGTGAGCAATTATTATCCTCGTATCTGTCAATAACAGCTCTCCTGTGAGTCCTTCAAGTTGACTTACCTGCTCTGCTACTTTTACTCGCAAAGTAATTTTCAGTGTTCTTTGGGAAGAAGGTCTACCAGCTATTTTTGCTGCCAGGGAACATTTGCTTTATTGATTGTTGTCCCACTCTCTCCCTCCTGCTCCTTTCTTGCTTGCACTCCCTCACTCTTTCTACCTTCTTAAAAAAAGGAACAAATGTAAGACTGAGTAGTGATTTGAGCTTTGCAGCAATATTGTAGATGCACTGAGTAAGTAACAGTGGGTCTTAAATCTAACCATTCTAGTACCTCCTTTTCTTTCATTATTGGTTGTTTTTGGTATCACGGCTTTACACACAAATTACAAATTCTGTATGCTGAAGAAACTGTTTTGTAAAACATCCTTATGATCTCAGTTACAGATTGAAAGGCTAAATAACTTGCTCTGCTGTCCTCTATACTACAGCCATGGAAGTTGTTCTGTAGTATCTGGGTTTTGTGTGTGTATGTTGGTGTATTTTTTTTTTTTCTTTAAATTAAATTGCATCTGTCAGAAGACGGTGGGATTCCTTCATCCAAGATACTGAGTTAGTGTGAAAAATTGAGTCTACTTCAAAAAAGGTTGTAAGATTTTAATATAAATTCTTAACAGAACCATGATCAAGATGGGAATCTCATGAGACCAAATTGTATAGGGAAAGCTTAGATCCTCTTTCTTCTGTAAGAGTGAAATTAAACTAGACAATCCTTTTCTGATCCACTCCCAATCTTATTTGAAACCTCAAAAATGCTAAGCAGTTAAGAACTATTATTAAAAAGCAGTGTATGAAAGACATCAATTAGAGTTGTGTTGTCTTTCAGCACTTGAGAAAAACCTAATTAAAAGGCCAAAAAATGAAGTAGGAGGCTAATTCTAGGCTTTTAATCTTTGGAAATATTGGCTTTGTTAGTACAAACAACTGGAATTGTTTGAACTGAGTTGTCAAACCTAGCATGAAAAATCCTGGCTTGTAATGGAAGTTGCATTTGATTATACTGAGTTCTGTCTGCTCTGTTCTTTTCTCTTCCAGAATAAGTAACTGAAGATGAATATTACTCTACATTTCCTCTGTAATCTGATGATCTCTGTCCTAGACCTTACTTCTAAGCAGCCTTATAACTTTATAATACCTCTCAGTAAAATTGAGTCCTGCTTTCCTGCTATGCTTTCATGAAGCCCGGCACTATGTCAGACAGGAATAAGGGGTTCATGCTGAAACAGGCAATCTACTTGGCTGCCACAGTAGGCTGCAGTCTTTTGAGCCACCACCACTTTTAGCATAAACCTTTGTTTGGTGTATTTAGCAAGTAGCTCTGTGTGTACGCTTATGTTTTTAAGTTGAATGATGGCTTCATTTTGGGCTGCAACAGGTCCTCTATGTACTCTTCCTTTGTGTTAGAGCAAACAATGTTCATTGTGTATTGTCCATGCTTCTGTTTCGAAGACTCTTGAGATGCAGTTTAAAGTGAAGATGATTTTCTAGTGCTTCTGTGTTGTGATGTTTCTGATTCTGTAATAAATTATTTATCTCATTTCTTATTTAACTACTTTATTATTCATCCCAGTAAAGGAAGTTAAATTACACTGGCCTATTTTTCATTGTTTTAATAAACTTTGTCATAAATGTTTCCTCTGTATTGTTGTCACAGTTGCTTTATAGTATTACAGACATAATTACGTTTTTTAGAACAGCATGAAAGAGGAATTCTAATCCATGTGCAGTGCTGGCATTCGAAGAGTATATCAGACATGGGTCTATAGCATTTTAAGGCTGGCAAGAAGTCTTATCACACTCCAGCTGCTCTGGTTGCATTTCCAGGGAGAAATAATTTAAATAGTGTGATAGAAAAAGGTAGATTTTTGCACTAAGGCTGCTTTAAAAATTGGACGAAACTCAGTGTAAACCTCTTGGCTAACTCAAATTACTGCTGAACCAAATTCATGCCTGCCTAATTCAGGGATAGGGAAAAGATCGGGAAAACATTGTATTGATCAACCCACTTCTAAATTTGCACTTCAGCCTTCCATGGGCAGAACAGCCCACCTGTGTGTCTTGGATTCTACACCATACAATATACTGTGTTGAAGAACTTTAATATTGTAAAGGTAATAGATTTTAAGTTGGGAAACTGAATTCAGGATGTCCGTATGTGCACATGTGTAGAATTTTAATCCCTATACAGTGATGGCACATTAGCATGCCTTACTTCGATAAGCAAATACCAGTTTTTCCATATTTCCCTACATCTCCAGGCTTCCACGCCCAGTTCACACATTCAGAAATGTTTTTACCCTGGGTCTCCTTATTGCTACTTGACTACCTCTTTGCCCAGGCAGTTCAGTTTTCCCTCGCACTACAAAGGCATAGTTCTTTTCCCTTCCTGTCTCACTGACACCAGACTTAATATCTAAATCTGTAAATCTTTCTGGTTCAGCTTCTGTTTCTTCTGAGCGTGATTTGTATCATGTCCTCTTCTGTACTGCCCAGCGATAAGCAAAGGCCATTGCAGACGGGTTAGCAAGTGCCTGAACAGTGTAGCCTGAAGTTGAACCACAGGCAGGTTGTTCACTGGGACTGATGAGGCTGAGCAAGTCAAAGAGGGACTGTGGGAGGTTACACCATACTCAATAGCAACAGGACTGTCAGAATATAGCTCATGAAAATAAAGTTTGTTTTTTTGGAAAGTGCATGAATAACTAATTTTTCAAAGTTTCACAGGGTGATCTAGGTTAGCCTTGAGTTTCAATGAAATGGCAAAAGGCATCTCCAGGGTGGAATAGGAGGTCTTTGCTCTGACTACAGTGCATTTAATGATCTCATGAGGGTTTATCAGGAATGGAGCAGTGGAATTGTGTGAATTTCTCCGTTCTCGCCCCCAGCGATATACCTGAAACAAACATCTGTTGCAGAACACTTAAGATTTCCTTTATGCAGAAAACTCTGGGATTTCAAAATAAGTCTTGCATCATATCAGGATGAAAAATCAGAATCTCAAAATTCCTGTTCTTTCAGCCAGTACGAATCAAATGACCACACTTTATCTAAATTTGGACAGAATATGACAATTTAACAATATTGGTAAAATTCACTATTTACCTTGTATAAAATAGCATTAGCATATTCAAATCGGAAAAAATATTCTGACAGAAATGCTGTGGCTGTTCTCACTCAGACTTAAAGGAGGGTCACTCTTCTGTTAGAGAAACAGAGTCCTAGTCCAGCTGTGGCTCTGCTGAAAAGCAGAATAGTAAGAGAAAAAACTTGTAGTATGGGAAAATGGGGGCCAGGACGAAAAAACAACTACAAACCAAACATAACAAAGAAATAAAAACCAACCACTGACCACACCCTCTCAACAAAGCAGGAGATGTGGCCATGGTTAGAAATATATATGGCAGCTCTGCTTCAGCTCAGTAAAGCTCTGCATTTGGCCCAGAAGGTGTTTTGCCTTTTGCCTCATCACATAATGGGGGCTCTGTAACTCAAGGTAATCCCATTCTCCTCAAAGGCGAATATGATCACACTATAATAGTTACTATTAAAAAGACCCAAAAGTATAGGAATTCTTGTGATACGAGTCAAAAATACATAGTGATTTTTCCAGAGACTGTTTTCCTGTATCAAACTGTGCTATAAGTACACATTTGTTGAAAGTGTGTTATTTAATATTCTATTGCTAGGTGCTATATTTCTGCTGTAGGCATAAATCTCCAGAAATAAATGTCACCACTCCCAGAATCCCTCCTTTGTGCAATGTTTTTAAGAATTGCTGAAGTTTGCAGCCTTTGTCTCTTTTGTGAATATTTTTATTTAAGTCTGAGTTTGTAAATTAATTATGAGTTTCAATTTAATATTAGTCTCTGTATTTATGAAGATACATGCATATGGAAGGTATCAAAGAAAAGATGTTTCTGTTCAATCTATTTATTTTCTATAGTAAGGACAAATGAAGTTCAGTTTCTTGGTAGAGTTTTGTTCTTTCTTAAAAAAAAAAAAAAAAAAAAAAAAAGATTTTGATATTAGCCATGTGGTAGCCTAAAGAACAAACATTTCCATTTTGCTAGTGTTTGAGTAGGAGCAGGCAAACCGTGAAACTTTCATTATCTGGCTAAATTCTGCACGTGGCTGACTCCTGCTAACAGCTGACTGAGATTATTTGGTTACTTTATACAGCAGTTTGTGTGCATGACTGAGCTGGTGAGGCACAGAGACATCTCTGGGTCTTTAGTGCATAAACAGCAGATTAAAATCACCCAAAGGAGAGGTTTTTTAGGGGGGTCTCTCATCCTGACTCTTGCAAAGAAGATGATGTTTTCTCATGTACCATGGAATTCTCTTCAGTGGATGGGGAGTTATCAGGGTAGACTGGTTGAAAAGTGGAGGATATTGTTATATTAGATTTAAATATTAGAATAACAGGTATGTTTTTGAAAACACCATGAGATCCACAGTGACTTAACATATAAAGATAACATTATCTGCACTGTGGAGAAAGCTGTGAAGGAATCACTAAATCTAGTATAAATGATATTTTAACTTATAGTTGTTACTAGTGAACTCTGCTCTAGTTCTTTGTGACTTTTTTCTTTTTTTATGGAGTGTGTTAAAAAAAAATAATCCCACTACTGTTGTAATTTAGAAAGCTAAACAACTGAGGATAAATAGAAACATAGTGTAGTCCTGCAAAGGCAAATGATTAGGTCTCTGTTTTCCTTTTTTTTTTTTTTTTTTTTTAAATAATTCTGTCTGTGTTTCTCATGTCTTAAAGCAGGGAGGGTGGATGAAAATCAGTGCTAATAAAAACTAGTTCATTGCATTCTTACAAGAAAGGCTGTCTGACTGTTGTATTCTAGAGACAGATGTAGTGTCAGACTCAAAGAATTAACTATGGCTTTTATGAAGAATATGGCTAACCTTGCTGCTTTTGGCTTTGCAACTGGAAGCATTGCAGAGATGTGGACAAAATGGAGGGAGTTAGAGTTGGTCTTAGGTCTTTTTATACATAAATAGCTGCAGGTTGAGAAATGGCTTGTTCTTTAGTGTGCAGGGTAAAATGTCTGGGATATTTGCAGATCATGGGCTGCTAGTTGTGAGCTCACTGAAGCAGAGAGGAAAATTGAGACATCTTCCTCAAGTTATTTGAAGCCTATTATATCCTGAATATAACACCACCACGCAAAGAAAAAATCCAAGACATAAATGGAGATTTGCTTATATAATTGATGAATGGGTAGTGCAGCTACTCTTGAAAATAGGATGGGGCATGCAAAAAGCTAGAAGAGTACTCATGTAAGATTCAAAAGGAATATATGAACAGGGACTAATTTCAGACAAATTAATATTAGAACAAGCTTTGGAAGATGCAGACTATGTGAGGCAGCTACAGAGAAGAAGAAATCTCCTTGACATCAGTTGTAGAATAAGGAAATGACCTCCCATCTAACAAAAAGACCCAACCAAAATACAATCAACTGAAAAAAAAAAAACCACCAACAGAGATGTATTGGAGTCAGCTACACACACAAGTGAGAGCTAAGTCTGTTGTACTAGTGATACCAGCATTGATGACATCCATGTCACTTTTCAGAAAAATGTGTGTGATTCAAAGTTGACATCATTAGTAGGATTCATTCCTCCCTCCATCATCTTCAGACACATTATGGTAGGATATCTGAAAGAAATCTAATCTACTAGCCTTACTTTTCATTAATAAGGAGAAATGGCCAAATCCCAAGGCAGTTAGTTTCATCCTGTAGTGCTGGAGTTAATTGGAATGGATTGAAACTAGGATGAGTTTCTTTCCCTTTATTGACTATAAAGCAGTCTGAACAAGTAGATTAGACATAGATGGCTAATAATTAAGCATCTGAAGTTTGAAATGAATCTCACTTCAGGACTGAAGAAAATAGAACCCCGGAGGCAAAGTATAAGAAACTGAACATGACATTCTCCATACCAAGGAAAGGAGGAGTGTATGAAAGGCATCTGTTTTCATAATTAGGAAATTATGCCTTTAGCAGGAAAAAAAAAAAAAAAAGTAAAATTAATATAAATTTATGTGTAATAAATATGGTATCAACACTAGAAGCAGAAATAAACTTTAAAATCATTAAGCTGGTAAAAACCTTAATGACCATGGAATTAATAAAAATAAATGTTACCTCAGAAAACATAAAGATTTCCTGGCATAGAAAACTTCTCAGGACATTGCAAAACTGGTCTACCCATGGCTTGGCATTAGGGTTTCTTTTTCTGCAAAAAATGAACTTCTGCATACGGTACATCTTTAGCATGATTACAAAACTGGAGATACCATTGGTATGACTAAACTAAATTACTGCATTAGAAAGGATGAACACTGGTGTGACTGGGCTGTGCATAGACCCATAAGGCCTTAAAAAGGCTCTGATGCCAGCTGTCTCAGATGAGATCACTTTCAAGCTCTTCACATGGAGCGTGTTCAGTGTATAAAATGCTTCAGCCCTGGTAGTAGCGGAGGGAACGAATGCAGAAGAGCGAGCAAGTTAGCAGGGACTTCCACACGCTGTGTGGAAAATTGTTTCATGAGAATGTCCTTGGCATCACCGTCTGCCAGAGAAGTATTCCAGAAAACAGATGTGTGAAGAATGAGGCCTGGCAGTGGTTACACACCTTGCTAATGACTAATACCAGTAGCTCCACAAATCTAATCATTTGCAAGATGCAGGGAGTCTAAACCTTAAAGATGAAATGCAGTGAGGTGTGAGTACAAATTGGATTTGATCAAATTAATTATTTAAATTGCATTATAGAAGAAGAGAGAAAAGATCTTATCCAAATAAAGTTAAAAAGATTTTTAAAACCGCTCATTAATAAATTATGTCAGATACAGTGAACTTGCACCTACTAAGAGAGGTACTGAGAATAGCAATGGCTGTAGTGCCTCTACCCTGGGAGAAGAGAACTTGGGGACCAGGAGGGTGGTGGAAGGAGTGGGTAGCGAGAGCGTAATGTGAACAAGACTTTCCAAACAAGATGGGCATCGGTCTGCTTGGACTAAAATACTACAGTGAAAGCAAGGCAATGGCTGCTAGAACTTTGTAAGCAACAGCTAGAGTAATGCTCTTGCTGTGGATTCTGGTGACATGGATAAGTCAGTGCACCAAAGTTATACTCAAATAGGAAAATAATAATTTGACATTTTTTCAGGAAATCAGATCAGGTATTTCACCATTACATAAATATCGCTGCACAATAACTGTTAAAATAGTTCACAAATCTGTGGAGTCTGTTTTTGACAAATTTCCAGCTTCTGCATTGTTAATATTCAGAAGATGCTCTCACAGTTATAAAGTACAACTTGAAAGGGAAATATGATCCCCTATGAGAAAATCCTGTAAGGAACATTTTTTGCACAATTTTGTTGAAGGATGAGATATGGATATGGAAGGAGGCTTGGAGGAACAATGTGTCTTATTCTGATGCTTGTGTTCGTAACAGTGCTAACAAGAACTGAAACAAAAGTGATAATTCACTGTATCTTTTAGAAAAATAAATTAGAATAATCTGAAGAATAACATAATCTCTCTTCCTCTTTTAGAATACTGTGGAATAAAGAGTAAATAGGGAGATAGGTGTCATGTCAGAAGGGAAGACAACAGTAGCTCCAAAGAAAATGAAAATTCTGAAGGAGTGTTTTGAGCACTGCTTGGTACAGTAGTGAAGATAGACCAGAAGGCTATTCTCTTGGCCTAGTATGAGTATACAAAGAGAATTGTAATCAGGAATGTGTGTATCTATAGAACATAAAAGCAGAGCACCAAGGTGACCTGTGCTGGGTGAAGTCCATGATAAAACTGACAGCAACAGTGTATCATAGAATTTATTAATGAAAATGGATTATTGCTTATTTGTACAGCTGTGAGAAGCCATACTCATTCCAGATATGGAAGCAGATTCAAAACTTTTGTGACAAAAGCAGGATGTGGTTTAGTGCTTTTGCAGAAGAGTATTTTACTCAGTAATGTGTTGTACTTCTGGCCAGTTAGGTAATGAGCAAGATGTGCTAGGAGTGATTTTAAAACAAGGTAATCTTTTAATCTCACTATGCTGAGCTAAACCACAGGGAGCAGTATAGCCTTTATAAAGCCTTGCTAATAGAACTCTTGTTTAGCTGAATATATCCTCTGAGAATCTCTAATCCTGTGAGCATATTGGTCCAGAGATGGTCTTCAGATTCTCCAGCAGCTTTTTCCAATGTATAACCCATGTTATATTCACACTTAGCTAGCTGGATCAAGTTGGAAGTCTCTAATATGTTTGTGAAGAAAGCACATTAAGAAGTGGAGTGTTCAGTGTTGAGGAAGGGAAGACATATTGCACTGGAATAGGTTCTGCTGTAATCCAAAGAAAGCAGCTTTCTGACAAGCCAGATCTTTGCTTTTATAAAATATTTTAACATGGAGAAAGAACCACTTAGAAAATCCTCATGATATGATGTTCCGCCAGAGGTATGCAAATTTCAGTGCAAAGAACAATTGAGGATAATGAATTATGGCAGATATCCTAGCAAAAAAAAAATATATTTTTTTTTACTGAATGAGGATAATAGTAGCTTTTATACTGTTAGGAGTGGAAGATATGTGAGGTATTTATCCTAATATTACAGCTTAAAATTCTAAATAAGTAAATCATGATCTTTTGTTTAGGAATAGTGGCAGATTAAATTAACAATGCAAAGGATGCATATTAAAAGAGATCAAGCTGCCTTTTGATTAGCAGAGAAGCTTATCAAATATGAAACAGAAATCAGAAAAACTAGCACTAAATTTCCAGTTGGGATAGTTCATCTCACTGCTCCTATCACCATGTGAGTCTGGAGTAGGATAACCAAGCTCTTAAGTCTTTGCATGAAAGGCTTTCCTGTGAGCCTGTGAATGTTAGCAAAAAGTATGTTGAGTGAAGGCAGTGTGCTGTGATGGAGAAAATTTGAGACATATGGCATTGGTGGATACAGGATAGATTTGTGCAAGCATGATAAGTGACTTATGGTTTGGTTAGAGATACAGCTGGGCAAAGGTGGAGGAATAAGATTATTTCTTCTGGAGTGAAGATTTGAAAAGGATATAGTTTTGCAAAGCTATGGTGCTCCAGATAAGAAGCTGCAATGAGAATTTTTAGGCCTTTTATTAAATTTCTAAAGGAATTGTGTGAATTTAATAAATTTAAAGGGCACTCACTTTCAGGCAAGCAGAGATGTATGATTTTACAGCAGGCATTGAAGGTGTGGCAATCATTGCCTGAAGATATCATGGAGCCTGTGATTAAGGGAAGCCTAATCTGATCCTGTAACGAACAGGCAGCTATGCAAGCCAAGGCAACAGCAGGTGCCAGGCCTTGGGCCTTTGCGGAGGAATGAGGGAATTCCCCCACTTTTTTGTGTACAACCCACAAGGTGTACTGGGAGGGTTTTATTCTTTCCATCTGCAGCTGGAACATCAGTATGAGGGTAAATAATGGATCTGCCACAGTATGAGGAAATCTGCCCTTGTAATGTTGTCATTGCTGTGTTTGGCTGAAGTATAAAATGCTTCTGTAATTCTTTTTAATGGATTATTTTGATGGTTACTAGAGATGTTGGTTTCAGACAGGTTAAGTCAGTCTCTTAAACCTTGACTACCTCATGTCTGATAGTTCATTGTTTCCAGTGAAAGATTCTGGAAACAGATTATAGAAGATATTTTTGTTTTAAATTGGCAACATTCCCTTCTATTTATTGGTGCAATATACTGCATGCACATACTAATGCTGGCACTGACCCAAATACAGGCAATAATAGAGGTGGGGAGAAGTACAGTGCAGCATGAATGAGCATGAAGTTTTTTCATTCTCAGTGTTTCATTACAAATGGAGAGGTCAGCTATTGGGGTTTCAGGCATGAGTTGTTCATAACGCAAAAGCCAGCTATACTGTTCATGAGCACATGTAGCTGTTCCATGAATGTGATTTGGTTAAGAAACATATTCATTGGAATGACTGCTTTTTTGTTTCCCATCTCTGACAACTCCTGCACTCAACTCAATCCATATCTGATTTCAAAACCGTTTGCCATTCAGTTTTCACTCTGATGGCTTGTTTCTAAATACCTTAACATTTTAATTGATTTAGACCTAGATTTGTATTCAAAAGCCTATCTCCATGCAAACTTATGTTCAATTTGTTTCCTTTTTCATAGCTACTTTTCCCCACACAAAACTGATGTAGTCACTTGCTCACTTGCTCTTTTTTTTTTTTTTTTTTTTTTTTTTTTTTTTTTTTCAGTAGAGGTATGACCTGTTCTGATTCTGTGAACTTTAAAATTATTGCTTGGCTGTTGATGACAGCTTGGTTGGATGACAGCATTTGGATACCTAAGCCCATTGATCTGTTTTACCCCTGTGAGAGAGCTTAAGAAAGGATTTGGTCACTTGAAGGCACTTCTCTAAGTTCTTCTGAAATTTTGCTGCATGTAGCAGGGACCTGTTTTCAGCACTGCAGTTAAATCCAGTGTGTTTACGTAGCTGTGCTGTGGAAGGGAGGCAAACCATGGTCCTTTCTTCTCTGGGGCTTCAGCTTTCAGGATTTATGTTAGCAGACATGCTTGCTTTGGTTTCAAAGAATGCCTATGACTAAGATTTGGCAGATACCAAAATTATTTCTAAGACTGAGAGGAGCATGGATAGCCTGGCCCTATAAATAACCAACCTTTTGCAATGGCATGGCTAGATGTAATTCAGTAAGAACTAGACCACTCTAGTGTAGAGGACAGAAGATCAAGCGAAGAACTGAAATCTTGTCTGGACCTGTGTTTCTCAAAGTGCAAAATCTTTGAGCAGCAGCATCAGGGTATGATGTGCTTCCCACATTCTGTATGAGCGAAGGCCATTGACCAGCCTCGTGGTGTGTGAAATTGATACCAGTTAAAAGATTTGTCTGTCTGTGCAGAACTGTTGCAGTTAGAATGCTGTGGCAAAGCATTTGATGGTGCATAGGGAAAGCACTGTCCCAGCCAGGATATGATTAGCAACGGACAGCTTTCAGAGGGTCAAATGCTTACTTTGCTTCAAGTGTCACACACAATACATGTCCCAGGCAATAGGTAACTTCGGTGCTGTCACAGAAGCTGACTTAAAGCTGTGTTAACTAGACTTAGTATTCAAAAACATCATGATAACAAATGTCTATGGCTGGTGGACAGTAGTAAAATTACCAGGATGTGCCTGTATCTGCCATACTAGGTTTGTGCGTGGCCCCATATCACCCTTAATAGCTGGGACCATCCTCTCTCCATTCTGTCTGTCTTCACTCCTGTGCTATCCAGTTTCCATCTTAGTGTTTTGCACAGCCTCTGCTTCTCCTGGAGAAGGGCTGCTTTTCCTTCCTTTCTGCCTGGCCAGTAGTGCTAGTTCTTGTGCTCCTCAAATAGCCAGGGCAAACTTGTGTGTGTGATCAGCTGGGGATGTCTGGACCTAGAAAAAGAGTAGCAAGGGAGGAAGCTGTGTTGGGGCAGGGTGTCATGGGCAGAGACGCTGGGAACAGTTTCTCTCCCAGAGACAGACACTCATCTTCCGGTAAATTCGTGAGATGTGAGATAGATACTAGGTATGGCCTCCAGAAACTGGATTATCTCATTACCCAGAAAACTTAATAGTGTGGCAGTAGCTGGTATCTAGTGTGTGAAGATTTGTGGGTATCTGTGTCATAAAAGACTTAAATGGGGTTGCCTCTCCTTAGTTTCACTTCAGCAACCCAAAGGAACCCCTGAGAGGACAATTTTCTTTCATCCATTTGAATCATTGGCACTACCATGATCCAGATGGGAGATTGATACCTTTACTAAAAAATACCTTTTTTTTTGCCTCTATAGCTAATCCTTTTCTTCCAGAGCACCACTGGAGCAGCGATCTCTGCTATTTTTGGCATACACACCTCTAGACTGCAGATAAGAGCTCTCCGTCTGTCCCTTCCTAAATTATAGTTTTCTGTATCTGAGCTTGATGGTAGGTGTTTTTCTGGATTCTGCCAAGTAATTCTTGACTACTGCACATTCAGTAAAGCTGGTTTTGATCAGAGTGAGGGACTCAAACTACATTCTGTGAGATGCTAAATTAACATTTATAATAGAAATATCTTTGCTTTCTCAGATTAATATGTTTCTGGGTTTAGATGCTTGACTTTAAATGAAAAAGAATTTTTGAAGGGCATTTTCATTCAGTTGAAAGCTCATTTTTCTGTTGAAAACAGTTTTGAAGGAAAATATTTGACCAGCACATTTAAGGCCCAACTATACATACCAATACAGCTTTGTCTGACCTAGACTAGTAGTCAAGGACAAGATGATTATAAGTAATTGGGGTTGAGGATGGCTATGTAACTCTGACCTCAGTACTAAGCAAAGTCTTTGAACACCTTTTGAAGTAAAAGGGTAATCCAAGGACATGAAGTTAACTGGAAAATTGGATGAAGTGCAGTGTGTTTTTAACAAAAGCCAATTGTATCAGACTAGACCAGTATCTATTTTTGATAAGATAACTGATTTTCTAGAAAAAGTTCAAGTAACAGATCAAATATATATGTAGGTTTAAGTAAAGCATGTATGGTACACTGCCTCATGGGGAAATACTGTTCAAGAGAGACAAAAAGGAATAGTATGCATTAGAAGAGAGATAAGAAAATAATTTTGTATTTAGTCAGCTTGGGTCATCTTACAAAGGGCGTTTAAAAATGCAGAGAGGCTGAATGCAGTGTGTCTTGGGAACAGTTCTGTTACACATAACTGAGGTGGCTGCATGAAATAATGTTCATGAGCAGATTTCATAAACAGGTTCAAAACAAAACTAGGATGGTGTCACCAGTACTGAGGAGAATTAGATTACTTGTGCAAAGAGATAATATTGAGGACAGCAATAACAGAAAAAGAAGAAATGTAATAGTACAAAATACAGTCAAGCACCTAGTGACTAACAAAATGAGAACACACTGCAAAATGTTCTTAAATATGTTTCCTTAGTTGGCAAATCCTTATTTTTATATGACCAATAGTGCCACCTTAATGCAAGAACTTCTTAGTAGTTGCAGTGCAAAGGAGCATGTTTTTGAGTGTCAGTGGAGAGATGCAATTTGCTCAAGAATTGCTTAGATAAATTACTTAAGCATAAGGAGATTTGTCATACCTCAAGAACAACTTTTCAGGATGTTTCTTGTAATTCAGAAATTTGGTTATGTGAAAATGCCACTTGAATAACATGGACTTACTTTTGTTTGCAACTCTGTGGATGTTCGTGCAAATATATTCATAAATTCTCTTCAATGGGAGCTATCAAGCATTAGAGTGGAGAAATGGAATTAATTTGATCCATTAGGCTTGTGACACGTTTTTAAAAGCAGAAGCATGTAAAAAATGTCAGTTTGCTTAAAAGCATTTGATAACAATGTTTTCCTATGTTTCTAGTTTGATTATTGCTTGAATGTTTGGCTTTAATCTTATTTTATTCTGACGCTTTTGCCAAGTGTTTAATTACTAGCTGCTCTTCGCATACTTTTCACTAGAAACTGTACTCATAAGGTATAATCATACTTTACACTTCTGTTGGGCACCATATTTCAGTGCTTCACAAATATTACTTGAGCTTTACAAAAATATACCATCTTCTGAGTTTGTAATGGGAATCCTAGCTCAGCCAATAATTTGTCTTGTAAATGCATTTTTCAGTTTATCATTTCATAAAACAGGATTATTAATGTGCTATTCGACCTACTTGACAGGGTATATTGTCATCTGCCCTGTTTCTTGGAATTTATTGACACAGCTCTCTGGTCCTGATTCCAAGTATCTTTATAATCTCTTCAAAAAGTTACCATTTGAAAAGCAGAGGGTTTTGTATTCGTAGTTCAAACTCTAGATAAGTAGACAGATTTTTCAAAAAGATATGACAGTTCTTACTGAGTGTTGTGGCCTGTAATGTTAACAGTTTTTCATTTATACTGTTATTGTCCAATAAATGAATGTGTTGGGTTTTTTTTTTTTTTTTTTAGTGGGCTATGTTTTTAAAACCTTGGTATTAATTATTTTTGAGACTGAAAAGGACTTAGAACTAGAAGAAATGAAAATCAAAAGGAATTAGGGTGACTTTTTAATAAAACATACAGTACTCTTCTATTGGAGATACCATATTATTTCCAGTTTGAATGCCAAGCTTTTAATATCAACATCAGTTATGCTGATTTACAAAGTAGACAGAAGTAAAATAAGGCAGGTAGTATAACATTTTGGCAGTCTTAATCTGAGACAGCATTTGAAGTGAAAATGTGTTTAGATGACAGTTTCATATGCAGAGTATAATGATTTGTGTCTTCATCTGTGGTAATGCTATCAACCTAAATAAACGGAATTTACTCATCTCACTTGACTCAACTCTTTAAATACACTTTACTCATCTGAATTTTGCAATCATGGGTCTCAAATAGCTTTATCCTAAACCAATCTATTCAGAGGATGGTAAGAGGCACTTTCTATTAAAACCTCTAGAAAATGTTATTGGCACAAGTATGTGTTATTTGATTAGATCTTTTTCATGAAGTACACTCTGACAGCAAATTAAGCTGCTTGTCATAAGATTAACATTGTCATTTAAAAAAGAAACCCCTTCTCCTTTTGAACTGTGTGGTCTTGTGTATTTGTGTGATGGTGTAAACAAATGGAACAATACCAGAGGTTTGAAATTAGTAGTAGATAGGTACCTAAAGGGAAAGAATGGGAAAGGAATAATGCCGCAGTTTGAACTCCAGTTTTCAGTTATTTACTTCAGCTTCCCGATTTGTAAGAGTTAATACATCATGGCCATTGCGTCTGATTGTTCTTAAGCGAGATAAATGGTACTTAGATACCTACAATATTATTTTAATGTTTCATCCAGTAGTGGCAACAGGTTGTGTGTACACAGTGAAGAAGGGTATTTGATACATAATCTGTTTTGGAATTAGGAAACAATTAGTCTGAGCCTTCAGTAAAAGCTAGACATCTTTAGCTTTGAATCTTTTGGCCTGTTTGCAACTGTGTTGTATTTTGTTTCCTAGTATTTGTGTTCAAGTGCTTATGCAGTGGACAAAAATAAGCATCTCTCATGCACCTTACAGCAATAAGAGCAGCTAGCCAGAGGCCCAGCGCTTAACATAGCATTACAGATACTCTAGAAGTTCTCCATCTGAACTATTTTGCTGGTTTTGATTTTTGCTCTCTTCTTTAAGAATGGATCCACAGTACATGAAGTTTACAGGCTTCCATGGTTTTTGTGGATTATGGAAAGGATTAATTAATCATAGTTAATGTGGATTTATGTATATACCACCTAGGTTTTATGCAGTAATTTTCTTTCAAATGTCTGAAATTTCCTAATTGATGCTCTTTATAGGGCTGTGTACAAGACACTTTTTTTGGACCTACTAGAAATTCTGAGACAAGTTCTTGATTTCTACTAATATGTTTATGTACTAGGGAATTGCTTTAAAATGCTTGATTTGATTCTTTATCCTCTTTACTCACTGGCTCCTTAATTCATGCAAGTTTGTTTAAGTTAAAGGTATTATTATAGATGAGTAGACATAAAACATTACACACAGCATATGAACCTACCATCTAAACGTATTTTCCTTTCAAATCTTGTATCAGAGTAAGACTGAAGTGCTATACTGCCTGCCTTATTTCACCCTTATCTACTTTGCAAATACTTTTACAGGATGCTCAAATAAAGACTTAGCAGTTATGTGTTATATATATTTTTTTTTTTTTTTCCTGTTGCAAATGATTTCTCTTTTCTTACCAGGACAAAGATAAAAAAGGGAAAATTAATACTCAATCAGCATTTTAAAATGACAAATTCAAGAAAAGTGTGTTTAAGAATAACTTAAAATGAAGAGGCTGACCCTTAAAATTCAAACTTCTTCCAGCCATGTTACTGTTTAGTGATGCTGTCTAGCAGGAACATAAATTGATTTCCTAAAAAACTGTAGACTATGCTCAGTAATCCTAAAGCGGTGTTTTTCACCATTTTTGCTAGTACGGCAATGAAAACAATACTATAATGATAGTAGAAACTATGGAAATAAACTCTTGTGTTAAACTACTGGAGGCAGTTGTTGGTGTAATACAACCCTATGCTAATACTATGAGACATGATGATATTGTGGTGTCCTGTGGTAAACAGTTCGAACTCGCATGACTACCAAGATGACAGGTCTGTCACATTAACAAGAAAACTTAATCTGACTTTCATATGGTTCACAAGGCAGTGAAGTGTATTGGAAAGTATATGATACAAGAAACTAAAAGGTCTACACTCTTTCTAGTCTTCTACCGACTTTGTTTCTGATATTTGACATGCCACTTAACTTTATCCCTCTTCCCTTTTTCTTTGTCTCCGATATTAGTGGTGGAGACAGTTGTCTCATCAAGCACTTTGAAATCTATGGGTAAAAAATTTGACCCATATGGTTCACAGGTATCCTTTTTGGAAGGTATCTTTGGAGGAGTTCAAGGGCTGAACTGAGGGGGCTGGTGTGGGCTGTGTGTGTGGAACTGAGCCACTCTTGCTGCCAAACACACTTGCTGCAAGTCAGAACTGAGCACAGGAAGGTGGTGGTGCTGTACTGGAAGAATGTATGGCTGTCCTTTGCTGTGTTTGTGAATATCAGTTACTCTAAAAATAGTAAGTTACACTCTCTCTGTATAATTCCCTCCCTGATTTTTTTATTTCTAGTTATTTCTCTCATAGTATCAAGCTGATTGTCACTTACAGAAAAGCACGCTGACAATGTGAGCAAGGTGCCTGAGAAGTGCACTTTTCCACTCCTGTCACTCGGGACACAGAGGTATTCTCTTGTGAACCTTGTCAGGTGAGCAAGCTGAAAGGAGCCTGTGACATATGAAGTGGAAGGAGCTTCAGATACAGAAAGGTTTAATAGCAGAGCACTCTCTTGACCTCACAGTTTTTTCAAAAACTTACAACATTATCTTATCTTGAGAGGCAAGCAGAAGGCTTTTTATCTGAAGGAGAAGATCATAATAGGTTATCTTTTATGGTTGCAGTAACATTGTCTGAATGAGTGAATCAGGCTCCTGTGTTTGTTTAAGGATGACCCAGAACTTTGAACAGACCTAGCATCGTTTTGAGATGCTGTGTGTCAGATAGTTTTATTTGTCTGCATCTCAGTTCTGTCACTAAGGAAACTGAGACAACTTTCAGTCTTTAGCCATACCCTGCTGAGCTGCATCAACTTCAAGTTCTGTCTCTAGCATCAACAATGTACAGAAAATTCCCTTCAGTTTCCTTGGGGAATTGAGTCTGGCAGGTTCCAACTCCCAGATAGTATTTGTAGCCCTGATGTATGAAGTCATTCTGTTTTACTCCATATTGCATGGTCTTTATTTGCAGAGTTGGATTTTCAGTTACGGTCTAGAAGTAAGTCTCTGTATGTGTGTATGTGGGATAGCATTTTGGGATGGCCTTACAAAGGGTGGAAGATTCAGATATGCAACACCAGTACTAATATTGCTTTGATTTTCTTATTGGCAGTGTAGTGCTACCTCAAAGCTCCCCACTCAGATTAGACAGTGTGCTGTAATCTAAATAATGTGTTACAAAACACTTTATGATCAAATGAAACATTATTTCAAGGAAACTAAATATCTAAAACATGGTCAAAAATGAGCTCTCTAGTACTCATTACAAGTGCTAGTAAGTTTTACTTTATGGTACTCTTGTGATAATAGGAAAGTACCTAAATTATTTGCATTTATATAAACATTTCCGTTTTGAACACTTTCTTCAATAACCAAAAGGTGACTGTTTTAGGAAAGATTTGTGATTCAATTTCCTTTCTCCTTTAAGTTCTGGACCTGGCCTAATGATCTTTGTCTGTCAGATGCCAAGATAAATTATTGTACGTATGCATTTGGGTTTACAACATAAAAATTATGGGAAGCTTGGAGGGATTGGGAGGTAGTAATAAGTGATGAGCAATAGTGTAATTGGATGAATTTCGCATTTGGGTGTCTGTCAGGCAAGCTAGATGGAGGGTTGGGGGACGAGGCTCACCAACTTGGTTGTCATCTTACACTCACTACTGATGTTTGGAAGGAGAATCAGCAGGTGAGAAAAGTCCTACAATGGGGAGATGGAAGGAGAAAAGACCAGTACATGCACTGATCACAAACACGAACAAAAGAGGTTTGAGGAAAATAATGAATTTTGTGGAAAAACATTAGTTTGTATAGTAGTGCACACTGCACACACAAAGGGCTGAATGACAATAGTAGAGTTTTTTTAACCTTTGAAACTGTAACACTGCAGCTTTATAAAGAAGAGAAAAGCGTTTTGGTCTGGTGCTGTTAGTAAGAGCATGATGTCCTGGTAAGGGGTTGCTGACTTATCCACTAGATTTCAGATTTGGTGATGGTTAGTCATGCTAAATTGTTGGTGTGATCCTGTACATAATCTGTCCTCTTTTTTTTTTTTCCCCTCCTGTTTCTTTCAGACTCTTTCTCTCTTATTTTCCCAGATTTTCCAATTGGCATAATTTTAATGGATTTGCCCCACCCCATCATTCATCTCACTCAGGATTAAGAGTTGTTGTTCTACCTGTGTTTGTCAGCATCCTGGCTCACATTATTTACCTATTAAATTTTCAAGAAAGCATGTTCTTTATTTTGTGTGGTTCTGCACACTTCCATTGAGTTTTCTTAGAAAAATACTTAGGACAAACTTTAACTATTTGAAGTTCCTTAAAATATTTTCCCCAAACTCTGTTGCTGTTATGTCACAGAAACCCATCTCCACCACACCCTCTCCAAAATCAAACAAATCCTATCCCTAAATGCCCAAGTAAGATGCAATGACTGTTAGTTATTGATGTTTCAATACCCTGATCTATTCTGCTGTTATATACTGTCTTATTGTTTCCTTCTCTATCTTTCTCTATCTGTATCTCTGTCTGGTATTGTATCTTGCAGGTTATAATCCTGTAGTATGTGTGGGAGCTTTCTGTTTGGATTCTGTTCACCACAGTGGAGTCTCCAGTTTGTTACTGAAGTTTCTGGGAATAAATAGTACAGAAATAACAATAAACACATGATTTTGTGTTTATATTGTGCAGGCATTTTCTATCATGATGTTTATACACACACTCTCCTTCACACCGCACTCCCAAATTTTATGTATAAAATGAGATTTAAAATTAGAATGGTGCCCATTCATATGATTTTAACATTGTTCAGTTAAAGGTCAAAATTAAAATGAGGAAAAAAAAATCAAGCCATAAGAAATAATAAATAAACAATAGGTTTTTAAGGTTTTTCATGTTGTTTTCAGCTTGGTCTTACTCAGTACCCTTTTACTCAATGCAGGAGTGAATACTTCAAAACGAGTTTCCCTTTGGCTTTTGAGTATTAATGCACTCATTTTCTGTTTTCTGCTGAATATTATCTGATCTTGAAACTGGCTACAATGAATTATAGAGTGTTCCTGTCAATCACAGCTGCTTATCTGAGTTTTATTGGGACTGAAATTGAAAATTCCTTAGCGCGGTGTTGGAGCATAGGTATTTTTGCATAAGGGCCAAATCGTGTTCCCTTCCTCTTTGCCCCTCTACATGCATCATATCTATGACCAGCTGTAATGGTTATAGTCTCATGCAAAGTGTTGGGGTGAGTCTGTGCACATTTCACCTTTTGAAATATAAGGGATGTGATGGCAGAAAGGAGGCATTAGCTGGGATTGGGAACTAGCTAAATTCATCAGCTATTCATAAGCACTGCAGCAATGCTGTTGCAGCAGTTGCTGAAAGGTGACTATATTGCTGCCCTAATACACATGGAGGATTCTGACCCAATGCACACAGCCTCTTTCCTAGGTTTTGCAGGATGCTGCTTGCTTTTCCTCTAGCTGCCAAACTCCCAGGAGATGTTAGAATAACATAATGTTCAGATATCTGTCCCTAAACTACAAAACTGCTGTTAATAATTCATAATTTTGTTTGTTAGCAAGGGTTGTGTTTACAGGGGCACTGTATCTTTAAATCATGAGCAAAATGTAATGAAAATCATACTGGGAAAGAACAAAAGAAAACAAAGATTTTAAAGTAATGGTAGGAAATGAGTTTGTAGAAAAGAATCTGAAACAAAATGCAATTGTGAAGTATGGAAAAAGAACTTGACACTAAACCCACCATTTTCCTTATAATCTATATAACAGAGCTGAGTAAAGGCAGTATTTATTTTTTTAATTTCTCCTTGTTTGTTCATAGCATAATATGAAGCCTAATTTCTGTCCAACTGAAGTATTGATCTCTGCTGCTTCAGAGAACTCATAAAACAAAGATAAAACATCCTTTTTGCAAGTTTTCATGCACCTTCTGTTGTATATTTACTGTAAGCTAGGGGCGGGAGGGAAGATGGCAGCGGGCAGGTTGTCATATACCTTGTGAAAAATTTCGTTTAAATTGATGGAACAGCATAAGCCAAAGCAATCGTGTGACTTCTAGGACAGCATAGTCTTGGTGTTTAGGAAGTATGAGAGTTAGCAAAAAGGCAGGACTCAAAAAATCATAACCGGTGGGAAATAGTCTGCTTCAGACATTTTCAGACTCCCCTCCCTGTTTGGATTTCTGAGTAAATAAAACATCTTAGGAAAATAGGTAAGCAAAGAACCTCTGTGTTAATGAAAGTGTGATAACACATTAGCACAGCTGAGTTCAGTACTTTCTCACGAGACTGTAGGCATTTGAGAGTCGCCTAGAAAATAAAAGGCCTTGGTAATCGTCTGTCACTGTCCAAAGATAGAAGGTGGTTATTGATAAGCACCAGTCTAACAGCCTCTGCAAAGGGAGAATACCTTAGTGTTACAGGCAGAGTTCACTCTATTCCACCCTTTGAAGAACTGATCTTTGTGTTGTTTTGTTTTTTTTTTTTTTAAATTAGTTTTTCACAATGGAGTAAAACTCCTTATTTGAAACCAACATGACTGAATGTCACCTAGTCTCAGTAGCCTTTAAAAACACTCTCAATCTGCATAATAAAACTTAATTTCTATGATTAAATGATTAATGAAGCAGCTTTGTTTGCAGGCATGGACAGGTTCCAAAAATACGATTGAAAACACAGAAATATTCTCTGGTTTTGATTCTAAGGACTTAATCAAAATAACTATTCATATGAAACAGTTCGCAAAACAGGTGTAAGAAGTTGTCCAGTTTGTTTCAGAAGAGTCCTGTTTGGATGAAAGTTTCTGATGAAGGTATAGCCTGCTGATGGCTATTTGACAGAACCCCCATTAGCCTACTTGTGTACATGTGCAGATGAATCTGTTCACACCAGGAGCAAGTGCAAAACAGACATTACCTTTGAAAAACTGATTTGTTCATAAAGTTTGTTCTATTCGTGTTATTAATTTTTGCCATCTCTCCAAAGAACTACTAGAATGCCCAGACTTTTGCTGTGTTTTGCTACTTGTTAGTTTAGGGCACATTTATATTCAGAGCAGTACCACTGAAACTTAGATCAGGTAATTCAATCATAAATTAGGTATATTGAGTGTCTAGTGCACTAAAGGTGTCCACTCAAGGTTTGGCACCACTTCAAATGTATCAGTTTTAAAATATCACTATTGAGCCAGGATGACTTTGAATAAAGATTGGGTATAAGCTCTCCAACCTGTTTAACTGTGTAATGCTGAGAAAAACAGAAGAGAGATTTTTTTTCAGAAGTAACACTAGCAGACCAGCAGTCATATAACACACACTGACAGCTGAAAATAGTTAGCAAGCTTATGCAACACAGTTCTCCAAAGATGTACTGATTCTCTCTTCTCTTATTCTGTCTAGCCAGTGTGATTTGGTGGGACTTTGTTCTGAAACAGGAATACCCCGTGTCAGTGCCTGGGCCGGAAATATTTCTCTTGAACAGAAAAGGGAGTAACTAATTTTTGTAATCAGCTGTAAAGCAACTGTGGTGGTAGTGACATAATAATTAAAAAAAAATCATGTTAATGAAGATTTACATGTAGTAATGACATTGCTCTTTTATAATGGTTCAAGGGATTCAGTTCTATAGCCTTCACTGATAATCCATTTTCTCACCAACCCCCCTGACACTACTCACTTGTGTAGGTGCCACAGATTGTGCACAGGACTTATAGAACCATATGTGCTGAGGAACTTTATAGTCCTTATCAAAACTATTGCTGAAATCAGTTTTTTGGGATTCTTGGGTGTTTAACACTCAACACTACCACTTAACTCTAGGATCCCAAGGTGCCTGCTGGAATCATGAGCTTTGCATTCTGTATAACAAGGCTTAGTCATGAAGAGACTTTAGAGAGTCAGAAGGCACTGAAGCTGCCGAGGGAGGGTGGGAAGCAAAAGTACCTCTCCCTGTTTAGCTCTCTGCTTTGGCAGTTACTCCCATCAGTGGATGTCTGTCTCTTCTTGGGATCTTGAACTGGAATCTGGTGTTAGGCATCCTCTGTGAAAATAATGCTTCCTTCCCATATCTCCAGATACCTAATGGCCTGGGGAGTGGAGCACACTCAAAAGACCTGGTTCAGATTTACTCTGCCTGATCCAGAGTTGCAAACTGAACTGCAGCCAGGACTATGTGGCATTCTATAGTGAATCTTGGTTTGTCCCATCTATTATTACTATTAATATTTACCTGTTTGGATGAGGTTTTGAGCCTGTTGTGCTCACATGAGGTACCCACAGGCTTTAGAGTCCATTCTTCTCTCTGCCCCATGGAGTATTTAATTACTTGAACAAGATAAAATAGCTGTACTGGGAGAAACTGGAAAGAGATCTGCACCTGAAGGGATTTCCAGGATGTTCTAAAAACTGTGATTCAGACTCTGCAAATATGTGGCTCTTTATACCTTACATAGACAGTGAGCTCTGCTGAGATGAGGAAAAGCTGCAATCAGGTGGTCTTTTCATCTTCTGAGCATGCCTGAAGACTAGGAGCAGACTGGAAACATGAGCAAGGAATGCCACTTTAGTGAGTCTAACTCTAGGATGACAGCAGCAGTTATAGTGAAGTTGCATGCTTTGACCATTGGTGGAAATACAGACATCTGGGTCAGAAATTTAGCCACCACAAAATGTTGGTGTTTCTGGGGGCAGCTCACAAATTAAGAGTCTCGTGTCTGCCATTAAGGTTGATAAACATCAGCATACTTAAAAGTTTGAAAGCTTCTAACTTGTTTTGGACACTTTTTTTGGAGGAAGTGTAGAACTCTTCAGTATGCTCTTTCTCATTCCCTTGTACCTTTAGTTGAGTATACTAAAAGTGTGTCCTTGAATTCAGTGGTTTTGTTCCTTTGTGTTTATCCTATGAATTATGCTATAGATACATGAAACAAGATAGAGCCCTAAATATAACAGGAGCATCATATATACTTTATTTCAGCTCAGCATTGCAACCATTTGAGAAAATTATTTACCCATAGAAACCAAATAATAGTAGTAGTAACATGAGACATCTCTGCAAATCAAGTCAGCATATACTAAAAAGCAACAAGTAATCGATATTCTTGGGTGACAGATTAAAGAGGAAATAAAGTGAGCAATATTGTACTAAATCTAAAAATTGTTAGAATTAAGAAGTCTGTTTAGGACATCTGCCTACAAAGTGGAAGAATAATTTATGAAATTTAATTTACACTACTTAGCCACGAAGTCTATTTACTGTAAGAAATGCCAGCTATTATTTAACTTTGGGTTGGTGCTCTCTGCTTTCAAATGCAGAACAGTCCAGTGCTGAGAGACGCACCACTTTCTGCAGGCTTAGATGCTTATCCAGAAGATTACTGTCTAGTCATGCTAAGGATTTCCTGTACTGAAAAATCCAGGTGTGTGGGGCATAGTATTCTCTAATAAAGCGGGCCCTTTTCCAAGGTTACAACAGCTTTTATTTTAGTATGCAGATAGACACATCCTCTGTGTTTGATGCCAGACACTAAAAGGAGAGGCTGGTGGAGACCGTAAGAAAGGTGTTCATAGCAAACGTACAGAAAACAAGCATGGCAAAATGAGTATGTTGGGGGGGAAAAAAAAAAGCAGCCTAACAACTAGGTTTTGTCCACATTAGGCAGTTCTGCTGTAGGACTATTTCTGTGTAGTCTTAATGTCACTTTAAAATATTAGGCAAAATAATCGTGCCTTACTTGGTATCTAATTAAAGAGGTGGAATAGTGCTCTGCCAGTTAATCAAAAAAATATTAGATGTATCTGTCATCCCAAAATGTTCTTTCTCTATAAGTCTTCTTGGACCATTACTTCACCAACTAAATGTCATCTGCCTCCTCTACTTGGGACCCTGCTCCCCAGTAGCCAGGGCTATGGAAAGATGATCAACCTAAGTGGATCAAACCACTGAGAAAAGCAGGGAAGGGGACAGCTGGTAGTGTGGGAGACTTTCAGCAGGAACACACAGAGAAGAGGGAGGAATATACAACTGGCTAATTTCCTTCCTTGGTCCTTCTGTTATACTTAGATTTGTCTAATATTCCTCATTTCACTGCTGAATTGAGGTAAGGCAATTTGTATATTCTCAGGTCACCATTTTAGTCAGTCACAGGTAAAACAACCTGCAATCTCAAGTAGTGAACCCCCTCCCCACTAGTCTTCTGCCTTTTTTTATAGCTTCTGTTGCAGGTATTTTTCTCTTTCCTCATGACTCACTCTTTAATATACAGGTAATAAATATTTTTTCTTCCTTCAGAATTACATTTGAAATTTTTGCATTTAATATACTACATTGTAACTCAGCACCAGTAACAGCTGTCTTATGGTTGTTTCATTTTTCTTTGTATCCAAACCTGTAAATAATTTAAAAATAACTATAATGTTTGACCTCTGTGACTACTAAGACTGAAATTTTATTTTGATGTTTTGGCTGATGCTTTTCTATGTCAACTGAACATTAAGATTGAATTTGGCTTGTGGATTACCCTGCAAATTTCTTGTATAGTACTGAACAGGGGTTGTTTTTGTGAATTAGTTATAATTTACTGTAGCTTTATAAAAGGAAGAACTGATGCCACTGCTTGATATCTGTCCAAAGAGCAGCAGGAAACGTTCAAGTTTCTACTCTTGAATCTAAACATACTCTTTAGTTGTGACCTGAAACATGTTTACTAATCTGCTGCTCTGCGGAAAGCACATTCTCCACTGAAAAAAAATTCTGTAGTATTGTTTGACACTTACTACAGTATGAGTAAAGCATGAAGATCTACTTTATTTTTTATCCTAGCTTGGGTTTATTATCAGACATTAGATTTATTATTAGGGAATTAAAAGTTTGTGCCTTAGTATAAAACTTATCGAATATTATTTACATTTGTCATGTAATTTGACACATTCTGGCTCTTCTATGAGGAACCCTTATACTTCTACTCAGTAGAGAGATTAAATTAGTACAGTAGTTCATCTACATCTTCATAAAAAAAATTGTTTTTAAAATGGAAAAATGCTTGCTTGATACTTCATGTGGAACGATACTACTTCATCCATCCTTTGTTCTGAAGTACATGAGATGTGTGTCTTTCATACCTCTCAAAAATAACAGAATCTCATTCCTATGTATATGGCAGATATTACTGCAGCTATAGACATGCCATCATGGTATGGTATAAGGACACATTGCCCTTACGAAATTTAAAAGGAAAACAAGCTTGTCTTCAAGAAAGTCCTCTTAATCTAGTTGGTAAATGTTACTAGATCAACATTGCTGATGGAAGTTTGTTTTAGATTGGCAGAGAGTACTATCTGCTTCACAGAAATATGACAAATAAAAGGACAGACAAGGAAGACACTTTGAGATTCTCATCATGATCTTTGAAATTCAGAGCCACACAAGAAACTTCAGGATAAGAGAACTAAATCTGACCTACCATAAAGATACCTGAAGGTCACACAGTATAGGCATGTCAGCCTACTGGTAAACGTTTTTTTGAGACAAGAATCAAAGATAGCAACATAGAGAAAATTCCATAAAATGTAGATCAAGAAGATACAACCTTAAATATAGGACTGTGCTACACATTTCAGAATTTCTTTTAAGTCAAGGGATGCTAGTTAAGAACCAGGTCTTAGATCTATTCAGTTAAACTATGAAACCCCTATGTAGCAGCTTGATATGTGAGATAATTCAGATTCTCAAAGAGCAGCATTCTTCATAAGCTTCAGTCTGTTTAAAAAGTTGTCAACTACTAAAGACAAAACATATTTAATATTTTTTGTCTTCTGAACAATGCAAAAAGGTGCATTTTAGTCCCATTTTTTCACCTGTGGTACTTGAGAACTATTTTCCCCAAATCAGATTACTGCAGAGTTGTAAAAAATATTACGTGATAAGAGCTGAAGAGCACCTCTCAAGTAACCATATGTGCTCATCTGGGTTTTTGAAGAACAGTTAAGGTTGGCACTACAGCTGCAGAAACCAGTGAATCATACTCCTCAGAAAACATATACATCAGTTTTTCTCCATTACAGGGAAAGAAGTGTGAGAAGAAAAATGTAACAAGAATCCACGGAAAGGAAAAAAAAAATTACTGTTTGGAAATTCATGTTAGACAAATGGTTATGACAATTTTGGTAAACCTGTGTATTTTTGGTTACTGTAAGGTATTTCTTTACATAATATTAAAATGTACTTTGTGGTGGGTAGGAAAATAGAATATGGATCTTGTAATGTTGGCAAGTGTGTGCATTTTGGAAAGGACAGATGCTATTAGATTTCTTCCCAGTAGGAAGTCCTCTGAAACCATCAGGCTTCCGCATATAAGTAGGTCAAGGAAGACTTCTTGCAAAATCTGTACCTTTTAGCTGAAAATAGGAAAATATTCCTTATTTTCATGTTCAAAAGGCCATATTAAATCTGACCTCGAGCTTATGTAGAGTTTTGCCTGACCTTTATTTAGAATTCCTTCTGCTAGAAAATTGCATTTTGCTGTAACTTAAAATATATTTCACTGTCAACGTTGGTCAGTATTCAAAGGAGCTTTCAATCCAGTATAGAGGTATAGTGGAATCCTGACTTCACAGAGTTCAGTGGGAATGTTTCCACCTTATTCTGATGGCACTAGGATTTTCTTCCACCTACTCTACTATATTAGTTGCCTTATTTTTCCTCTGGATTACAAAAAAGCATTCTTTTGACAGAGCACTATATGTGTTTGTATATACAGAAGTATTCACTTCTGCATTTATACAACGATAGTTACCTGTGTGTAAGTGTGGCATTTTCATCACTCATCTTTCTGAAAGAAATTGTATTTTTTTTTTTTTGCTTCTCTTCAGTTGCATAACATCTGCACAAAAGCAGGTTTCTCAAACATGCTGCCTGTTCTGTTATTTCTCCTAAATATCAACCTACTTTTTTTGTATCAAGAACAGTGACACAGCTTTCAGACAACACGCTGATAGCGTAAGAAATGCTCACTACCCAGTTTTGTGACTTGCTTCTTTCATGACACCAAATCTGATGAGAAAGTTTTGATAAGACCTGGAACAGCAGCAAAATAGGAATCTATCAAGTTACTGTTTTCTTTTTTTTTTCCATCAATTTTAAACATTCTAGTTTTTTTTTTTTGTTTTTTTTTTTGTTTTTTTTTTTTTTTTTCTCCAGACCATCTATCATAACACAAACATTTTTCCCATCTCTTGGCCAGTACTGTTGTATCCACAGCTTGTGAAAAGAAAAAAAACTTCATAAAATGTGTGAATCATCTTTGAAAAGTTCCAGGCACAATTTATTGTTACTGCAGCTGTAGAAATGGAGACGTGGGTCTATACTTGGTACCTTAATTACTGTCTATTATGGTTTATTCAGCTGCAAAAAGGGAACAGTAATATTTATATCATAGTTGATTTTGAAAGAATAAATATTGTAAGGTGCTTGAGACCTTTGCTGACACTCTGGTACATGTATTATAGACCCCTGGTTTGCAAGTTGGGCCAAAAAAAGCACCTAACTCTGCATGTATTAAAACGGGTGGAAAAGCTCCCCTTGGCTTCAGTGGTGCTGACCATTGCTCATGCAACTTCAGTTGAAATTACGCTGAAACCGTTGTGAACCTGGGAACAGAAGTTTAAGATCCTTTAGCTTGCAAACCTCTGTCATATACTTAAATAGGTGGTAAAGTAAGGGCTTCCTTAAGTTTCTTAAAACTTCAGGGGATTTCTAATTCAGAAGTTCTTGAATATTTTGCATATTTTGTGAAATTTACCTCCTAAAATTAGAGTCATTTTTAAGGAGAAAAAAAAAAAAACAACAAAACCTAACTTGTGCAATATGATTGTTTTTTATGTCCAAGCAGTATTTACAAAATTAAGACACATAGCAGCAGCATGAAGACAAACTTTCGTGCTGTTTTGACATGTGTCTCATGGAAGGATTGATAATTGGTGAAAATGCCAATCATTACAGGAAGTGTTTAATTCTCAGAAGTGGATGATATCTATCCATGCCACATGACATAGAATCAGTGGTATGGGAACCAGTCATGACCAATATTTAGAGTACTGGAGAGATTTCGGTCTTCAAAGTAGGTCTCCCACAGAAGGAAATTGCACTTTTTTTTCTATTGTAAGCACAGAAAAGGAAGTGCTGCTTTTAGGGGAACTTGGAGTAAAGATAATAAGAATTTGCTGAAGGAAAAAAAAATAAAACTATGCATTTATATCTTAAATTTTAGTAAAAAGGAAAAATAGTGCCTTTTACCCACTCGAGGCTTATATAGTGATGCAGTTGTTATGGGAGCGATCAGGTGTTTCCTGACAGCTAGGGTAGGTGGGTTTTACTGAAGCCCCGCACTGGGGAGCGGGGTGGTGCTGCCTCAGGACACACAGCCCCGGGGCACAGCGGCTGGGGTTTCACTGTCCCCACACACTGTGCTGAGAGAGGGTGGAAAAGGGAGCACATGAGCTGTACCTCTAGTCTGCTCCTTTCTTCCTAGATACTTCTCTGAATGTTTCTCTGTGCCCTCAGCAGTGAAAGACCTTACTATGCATCTTACAAAAATCATGTACACTCTTGCCCGTTCTTGCTTCCCAAGACTGCAGACATACCTTTCTTCAGTATCTGAAAAGCTGTCAGCTCTGTGAGCCAGAACACTGTTTTGTTTATGAAATGTCAAAGTTCGTTTTTCTGATTTGTCACTTATCCTCTAGATACAGTTATATACTTAGTACTGCTGTCAGAGATGCACTTGCAGCTTCTGCAGGCTGCTCCTGCTAGCTGCTGTTACACTGGCTAGCTCGGGCGCAGGTGGCAATGCAACAGCAGGAGCAGCATGGCTTAACATGGGCCGAGTGTTAGAGAATTCACTCAGTTTTCAGGACAGGCATGGCACTGCTAGAAGCAAACAGGCAAGAGTTGTCATAGTCATTAGTCAGATTTAGTAAGATACAGAACATGTTCTCATCTGACAGGAATAAAGAACAAGTTAAGTTTCATTAACAGGGCATTAGTGTCACAGCCTGTTGGTATTATAGTTTACAATTTCCTAAGCAGTGGCTGTGGTGGTGGGATATCGATGTGATGAATGAGAAATCTCCAGAGACTTGCACTTGAGAAGAACATCATCTTTTAAAAATCTCTAAACAAAATATAAGCCATTAAATGTGTTTCAGCAATGAAGTGCTAATTTGTAAATGGACGAAAACTCAATGAAGTGCTAATTTGTAAATGGATGACAGCTCAGTGCTTTTGTCAGGGGGAAAAAAAAAAAAAAGGCAAGGATTTCAGCTGCTTTAGAGTTTCACAGATTACCAAGAGGCAATTTTGTTAATGAACAGTGGGCAGCACTTCTCCTTTTCTTGCTGTATCAAAACCACCATTGCAGAGAAAGGCATTTTCATTCTCTGCCTTGGAGATTTTTCAAGATACTGGAGAAAATACCACAGCAGGCTTTTCTGAATCACGTTTGCTGGTTTGCAATTTTCAGGTTCAAGGTGGAGAGCTACATTTAAATATGTGATCCTGTATTTCTCACTCTACCAGTTCAAAATGCAGCAACTGGTCCTTGTGGGGAAGAACAGGAATAATTACAGTAGTGGCCGACTCTGTGTAATTATGGAAATTGCCTTACCACAGTAAATGGAGAGGTTTTAAATGTCTCAGTTTGGAGTTGTATTATATTATATATGGCTTAACTAATATATATGGAAAGGGTTTTGCACATATCTAATTCATGCCATTTAGCTCACAGTCATATATGAAGAAGTTTAAAAATACAGATTGTGCGAAGTGTGTACAAATGGCAAAATCTGTATGTAGCTCTTAAAACCAGTCATGAGGCATCTTTAAAGTCTATTGAAAATGCCATGCTAGTGGTTTGACTTGAGAAAATAGATAATTTTAATAAAAGCAATGAATCTGAAAATAATACCTGTTGATTCATGGAGCTCTTTTAACTTACAGATTGGAGATCATCAAAATACTGTTTCTTCTATGCAGGTGGTGTTGTTAAATAATGGCTGACATGCATTTTAGCTCAAAAAAACACTGTAAGATGATCAAAAGGAAAGATTCTTATAGATTACTTTTTTCTTTTTTTTTTAACCAGTCTACTAAGGAAGCATGATTTAAGATGTTTATAAAAGTTTCAACTCTTCAGTTTTTACTAGACTCCTGTCAGACTTTTCAGAGAAAAATTATTGCCCATAGATAACAGCTGAGTGATATGGAGGCTGAAAACATTAGATATGTTATCAAGTAGTTGTGTTGCAATCTCAGTTTTAGTAGCCATTTATTAATTAACCTATGGTCAGATATTCTAGGCCCAAAGGATTCTTAAAAGATGAAGGGTTTTACAAGTATGCTCATGGAGGATTAATATTTATTGGAAGTCTACTACGACTACAGAATACTGGACAAGTGCTTATAGATGGTAGAATGGCAGCTCAAAACCATCTACTTACAACAAAGCTTATGTGTGTTTTTTTTTTTTTTCAATTGTGTACAGATGTAGGGGGATCTAAAAGGCCCAGTACTCTATGTCTTGTTGACTTCTGACCTTTGGTGTGTGCCATGATTTTTTCTCCTTTTCTTGTCTCTGTCCGGTCAAGCCTCATTTTGATTTTCAAATTCCTTTACAGCTACCATGACTGATCAGAGTTTCATCATATGGAGAGCATGTAATCTCCTTCATAGATTTACTACAGTTTCATCTTGTTCTGTCGTGTATGCCACAAGTATATCTTACCACATAGTGAGATATGTTCTGATTTTGTTTTCTATACTTCTTCTTTTGATAACACCAATAAAAATGTTATCTTAGAATGTCACAGGCATTCTACAAGATTGAAGGTGTGCATGAAGAAAGCTAGCTGTTATGAGATGGTAAAACAAATGAGAAAGTTTTCACCTGATCTTTTGCTACTACTTTTGCTGCATTAAGCTAAGCAGATCCTCTGTCCCAAATGCCACAGCCTATTGAGCAGAATGTCTTGCCAGTAACCATAGTCTTTGTTTTGAAAAAAACCCAAAACATAACCAAAACAAAACAACCCACCCAACACCTAAAAATAAAATTTGGAAAAAAAAATATCAGAAAGCAATGAGGAAAATTAACAGTTCTAATGTGAAAATATCAGGCTCTATTGAAAATTTCAGCTGGAGCCGAGCCACAGATTTAAGGGCCTTTCAGAATCAGGTGAAGATGAAAAAAAAAATAGGTAGGGAAACTATACAAGCACAACTGGATACAGACATAACTGGAGCAAAAACTGGAGAACTGAAGTGATGCAGTGCTTCAGTGAAGATGAAAGAGCTTGAAAGGAAAACCCTAAATATTAAATCCTTAACAGCCACCAACTCAAAATCCCTGTGCAGAGCAACACTGAAGAATTTAAACAAAACTGTAGTGCTGGTAGTAACATAAAGTGATTACAGTTGAAGATTTATTAGATCATCGGGGAAGAAAGTAGGTAGGTTTTCAAGCAAATGTTTTAGAATTTGGCTGCCCAGTGAAAAGGCTAGTGCCATGATGAATACAAATAACACTAATCAGCCTCTTAAAACTCAAGGAAATTTTGAACACATTAAGGTGTGTGTGTTTTGACTATGCACTCAAACTCATTAGATGATTAATCTTAAATCAATCAGCGTGAGAAAGTAAGCATGCCAAAGAGAAATGTTAAAAATATTCCTTAGTAGGAGAGCAAATCAGTCCCCTCAGTACCTGAGAGGGAACTGGAAGAGTTTAACTTCAATTCTGTAAATGCCAGCATGAGAAGGATAAAGTGAAATGATGGTTAATGATTTTTCTAAGCTTGATCATTCATGACTTTTATGCAGATCTACAAATCATGATTAGCTGCTTACTTCCAACTGACCAATATCCTCTTCCTTTGGGAATCGCCATAGGGAGGATCTAGAATTAACTTCCTGCTAAAAGGTGCCTGTTCTCATTTCATGCAGTTAATGTGTCACCTTGTCTTTGTATTGTTGCATTGGTTGGTCTTGGCTTGTAATTTGCAGGTTAAGTTTGAAGCCATATGTGACCTCAGCTTCCCAGTTGCTGTAAATTAGCATGGTCTGGCATTACAGAGAGAGAGAGTTGGGTCATATATTATTTTAAAATGCCATTATATCTTCATCACCAAGGAGAACAAATATAAATGAACAAATACAGATTTAAATGTAGACTGCTCTTCCCTGCCGCCCCCCCCAAGGTATCAGTAATAACTTGCCTTAGATTTTGTAGTGATAAATTATTTAATAATGTAGGAATCCTAAGGGAATACTGAAGCAGAGTGAAGTTTTTACTCATATTCTCATTGACTTTATAGGTTTTACATGCACACTTATGTGTGTCTCCTTAATATCAGCCTGATCCCCTTGTATTGCCTGGTTTCTATTCTGCTTGTCTGTACAACTTACAGTGCATGTGTGTTAACCTGTGAGATACTCTCATAAGCACATAGTATCATGTAGCTCTTTACCTGGGTTACAGGTCTTGAAGATGATCCTTCCACTGTGAAAAGACTCATGTGAAGGTTGTGCCCCTACTCTGCATGACTCTGTAGGGAAGGATGGTAGTGTATGCTGGGTGCCCTGATGCTTTCAGATTCTACGTGCTCAACTTGGGTTTACTCCGGCTTTCACAGCAGGCAGTTGAAAAGCAGCTCAGCCTTCAGTAAGAATGAACTGCAAACACCATTCTTAGTTATTTTGGTGCCAGAAGAGTTCACTTAAGCTTCATGTCTGATTTCTATTGTGTCCTGGGGCAAGAGGGATCAGGAGTACTTTTTTTTCAGCACCTGTATGTGAAGGAGCAGCAAGATCTTGCATACCAGACATTTCAGGTATCTACTCTTTCACTTGTTAGCACACACGTACTTGTAGCCTTGGCTATCCTTCTCAGATATAGTTATTGATAAACATTGATGTGCATGCTGGACCAAGCACCCTTCAAGACTGGCTGTTCTTGCCTGATACAACCATTACATCAGTATTCACAACACAGTGAAACAACAGGAAGGAGTCACCAAGGAAAAATCTGCCCTCAGTTACAGCAATGCTAATGCACAATAACTGACTTCATCAGTGCTGGATTTAGTACTTGGAGCAAGAGCTAAATTATGTCAGGAGTCATATCAATTCTTTTCATTCCAAGGGGCTTATTTTGGATTTCTTTTTTTGCTGGGTTGGCTGTTGTTTTATTGACACTAATACAAGGTGGCAGTGAACGTGTGTGCTATTTTTACATGTAATTCATTGATATACTTTCCCTGTCTGCTATTTTCACAACAGTTTTTGTAAGTGTAGTTTTAAAATAAAACATGAAATAGGCAGCATAAACACAGAACAGGAAGAAGTCACCTCTATGCTCAGATAACACAATTGTAACAAATGTAATTAATGCACAGTCTAAGGGGACTAGCTGAAATTCTGTGCAGAATCATTATAGTCTCTGACCTTCTGAGCTCTCTCATTTACTGTGAAATTTGTTGCTAGAAGATTTTTCTCTCTCCTCTTTTGCTTCCATTTCCCTGAAATGTGTGCATTCTAGCAGCAGCCATCAAAACTGCAGGTATTAAGACCTAGGGTACAGAAACCTAAAAATCCAAGTCACCTGACTGTGTGATAGATTGTAGCTCTTTAAAATGAGTCTTGAGCATTGTTTGATAGCTTCAGTTTTGAACACATTAGCTCTAAAAAATGTTCATTGCTGAGGAGTTTACACCCACCTCTGTAAGCAACTAGAATCCAAATTCATGAGAATTGTTCATACATCAGAAGGAGAGAAGAATTCAAGAAAAGTAATTTCTCCCCTGAAGCAGCCTGTCTCCTTGACTTTGTCAGAAGAAGGAATGCATACCTTAAGAAATCAGTCTTCTCTTGTTAATTCCAGCTGAAATGTTTCAAAAAGGTTTCTTGTAAGTGTTTTGACAGAAAGTACAGAGAAGGATAAGAGGTCTATTCCTCTGGTACTTCAGCTGGAACTAACACTAGAAGGCTTTTAAAAAAGAATATAGTGAAGGTGCTCTACAGTCAGAATGGGTCTTATGCATTGTAGTCAAGTTAAAGAAAAACTTCTGTATCTAAAAAATTAAAACAGAATAAAAAGCAGGAAAACCTTGCTGAAAAACAGAAGCCTCTTAACATCAAAAATATTTAACAAATGAAAATAAGGACTTAGTCCTCTTTTCCACTGTCCAAAAGAAAAAGGGCTCACAAAGGCTGGTGCTGACAGCCTATAATTTTAGGAGAAGTCAGGAAGGGCTCCATCCATATCACATGCAAAGCAAATAAACATTTGAATTCAATCTGTCAAAATTAATTAGAAACAAGATTAAAAAACCACCTCACAATCGGATGAAGCATTAGTTTGCTAATGTTAATTCCTGTTCTGTTATTGTTTGTGATAATCTGAGTCATAGCTATTTGCTCTGCAGTTGATGAACTGCTCTACAGAATCTGAATTTTCTTTTGATTTACCTCTGAAAATTTGAGTAGAAAATATTTGTAGTGACAAGCTCCTAGCCTACCTCCCCAGCCATTGGGAGGGAGGTTTTGTGAGCAAGGTCTTGCTCAGGATTCTGCTGCAGGAACTCCCCTCCCCACCTTTGGAAACTGCTCACCTTCCACAGAAAAGTTAGGCAAGTGGTTCCCAGATGTATTTTACAAGGTTCTTCCAAGAAAGCATTTGAGAAGCATTTGCCCTGAGCTTCCAACCTGATCTGATCCATGGCTATTTGCTACAGCTTCCTAGCTGTACTTCGTAGCATACCTACATGATCTTTTCCTGCCATGTGCAGTCAGGAGATAATAGCTCTGCTTGGCATTGCTCTATGTGCAGTGTAGCTTTCAGATTGCAGTTACCTTGTACATGGAGGCAAAGCAAGTATATGCCTGCTTGCTAGTGAATGTGTAGCCATTTTTGCTTATTTGCATTGATTAGAGCTGACACTCTGTGCATAAAATTACATCCCAAAATTTCTTTATGCCTTGTGACAGGTTTGATCTGATCAATTCAGTTAAAATAGTACTGTAAACACCACTGTGTGATGAAGGGGTGGTGTTCACTCTTGAGAGAACTGCTATGTGTCTGGACTGGGTGTGTTAGGTTTTGGTCCAGGAGGTATTTATTTTGGTTAGATGTATCTAATGTTGGGAAAACATGGATAGAGGGAGACTGAGAACGCAGTCCAAGACATAATGCTCATTTTGTAGCTGCACCCATAATGTAAGCATCCATGTATTTATGCTTAAAAACCCAGAATCTAGCTCCTCCATGTGCAAAAGTAAAACACGATCATAAATACATTTTGTTGAATCTGTAGCAATAAAGCCTAAAGCAAAAACATAGAGATGTAGATGTATTTATTGCTATATAAGAAGTTAAAATAAAAATGTAATTTTCAGTTATCCTTTATGTTCTTGGAAATATCATTGAAGATGCCTAGTCAAATAAAAAGAGCAGAGGAGACATTTTATACTGTTGAGAATAAACCACAAGTCACCTGCATTATTAGCCACAAATCTCCTTAGTTTCCTAACTTTATCCCTACACATGCTAAGAAGAAACCTGGGCTGGAAAGAGAGGCATCAAAGACATAGACACATTAGTATCATTGCAGTTTGGAGAGGGTTGTGTAGATATTTCATTTCTGCTTTATTTCTTAGAGCGACATGATAAGTTAGGTGTCCTTGTACCATCTCTATCTCATTGAGACAGCAGTGAACTCAACCAAAAAATCTCAGCTGCCAGGTGAGTTACTGGCAATTTTTTTATGTAATAGCCTGAGTGTTAAAGCACTGATCTGGGAAGTGAAAGATCGGGATTTTTGGTTCCCCTTAGCTCAAGAGGGTTTGAATCAACTGTATATATTTCCTAAAAGAGTATCCTAGCAGGCAAGATATAGACTGGCCTGTGTTGAGGCCTTCCTTTCTCTATTGAATCCTGCTGCTGAGGCTGCACCATTGTGTGAGAATGAAATTGGGGGGGAAATGACATGTGGAGAATATTATTATATTCAATATGGGCTACATATGTATGTATACATATATATATATATTTGCATTTAATATTATTTTTATTCTTATATTTTAAGATTTAAGGTATTAATTAATTGAGTATCACAGATAATTAACTACAGAAACTCTGCCTTTATATTGCTGCTTTAAATTTCTGTAGCAGCCTGTGGAACAATCAGATCCAGAGTTGCTTTATCTGCATTTTCATGGATCATTAACAAAGAGCACTTCCTGCGTAGCACAAAGTATAAATTTCTAGTTTAGCTAGAAGGACCAAGCTCTAAAGACCAATCACATCTTTATGCACTCCAGTTCCCACTGATATTGGCCACGATACGAAGTATCAATAGCAATTTAACTATGCTTTAGCAGACTGTATATATGTATTTTTTTTACATCTGAGTTTTAATTAAATGTGAATGAGCCTGATATGCAGTCATTTGTGCAGCAAATGTAATCATATTTTTGCATTTGAAACTTTTGGATGCCTGCAGAACATGAAAAGCACTTTATGAGTACTTGCATTATTGCATATTTCATTCTAATGTAATTCTATATTAGATATTCTGTTTATGCAGAAACTAAAAATAGTTCATGCTGTGTAGCAATGCAAATTTCAGTGAATAATCCACAAAGAATTTCAAAGCCTTAACCATTTGTGACATGCACTATTCTGCATCTTTAATGAGGACTCAACCTTTGAATAAATCATACTCAGCTTTTTATGAGTAAAAACCATTTCTGTGCTACCCTATTAAAGTGTGGTCTATCACTTCTTATCTTCATCACACTGAAAATATTAGGGCATATCCTTACTGTTTAAAATTCCTCAAACTGGTTTTAGATGTTCTGCCAACAGTTAAAGTGTAAATTGGGTTTCTGTATTCAGGCTGTGCTCCCCCTTCCCACCTGACAGCTGATCACTGGAGAGTGAGAAAGCATAAGCAGTTTTGTGACCACGGCTATGTAGCATAGTGCAATGGTTGAGGAAAAATCCACTTTCCCCATACCTCCTTCTCAAGGAATCCAACTTAAATGAATGTAGACTGGAGGAAACTTCTTTCCTGCTCGTTTGGGGAAACTAGGAATGCGTTATTTTACCTAGTGCAACTGAGGCTTTTAAGACACCGAAGCCAAAGGCATGTCTAATGAAAGGCTTGGAGGTTGTAAGTATTGACAGCTTCTGTCATACTGGTGTAAACTAAGCCTAATGGACTATGCTTCAGTTAATGATATTACACTGGTGTAACAATTGCCGTTCAAGTCATCTCTGAGTTTAGACCACAGGTCCTTAGCAGTGTGGCAAACGCAAAAGAAGGAAGGAATCTCTTCTTGAACTACTTACATTGCAAAGCTAGGGCTTTCTATTCTTTAAAATAGGTAGCACCGAGCAGAAGTTTGGTTAATGAAAATAAAATAAATAACAATTTACTGTTTAAATTTAAAGATTATGGTCAATGTCAGTGGGTTATTTTAAGACATTCCATATTTCAAAAAGTGTAGAGAAATGCTTAATTTTTCAACTGGTTTTCCCTACTTCTGAATCCAAAAATAAATATTTAAAGTACCATAGTGTGGTAAAGAATCAGTTCAGAAAATCACCAGGTTGCTTTTAGCAGATTGAATAAAACATCCCCTAGAAATTTCTAATGAACAGACAGCAAAATACTCGAAGTTGATTAGCACTGGCTAGGAACTTTACAGAATTGGAGTGAGATTTTACCATTTATAACACAAATGTGTTTTCAGTAGATAATTACATGGAAGACTGAAAAAAACACCCCACAGCTGTAAAAATTGTCTGCTTAAATAGTATGTCCTTTGCAATAATTTTAAAATAAATGTTCATCAGATTAACATTTTTTTCATTTGGTATAGTAGTAGAAGTTAAAAAAAAATGTTACCAAAATCATCACACCAAAACACTTCCATCCTTTCATGTCATTAAGTATGCATTTCCTAACCTTCTGTGTTTCCAAGTATTCTTGGTTTCTGTGTAACCAAGTATTTCTTGGTTTTTGAAATAGCAGCTGCAGGACATAATACGAAACTTTTGTGGGTTCTATTTTTGATGATCTTTTTGGTAAACTATATACACTTTGTTAGCTATTATTTTACAATCTATTGTTATTTGTCTCCCTCTGCACACCTATATGACCAATTGTGACCAAGCCCCAAAGCAAGCATCCAAAAATGTTCTGTTGCCACCTATTCCTCTACGGTTCACCTTTAGGAGTGGCTCCTTTTTCTCAAAGTAGAAGTAACAAAGTTAATAAAATAATTGTGCTGTCCCATGCTGTCACAGACAAAACCCCCTTAAGTTATAACTTCTTCCTATGCTCGTCCGTTGCTACGAACGGAGAGTAACAGGTTTCATGGTTATGATGCTGGTATCGAAGTAGTAGATCTGTTGCCATGATTGGAACTGTGGCTCGTTTTCTTTGTGTGCATTAATCTGGACTCTGCTTATGACAACTAGATGCATACTGAAAAAGTTCTAGAAATACCGTCACCAAAATTTCTTCAGCTTCTGGGCCTGTAGGAGAAAATTATGTAAAACTGAATGCTGTTATTTATGAGTAACGAAATAGATCGCACTGTGCAGAGAAGGTCAGGATGATAAATTCTGTCAAGTAGTCTTCCCTGAAAAGCTCACAAACATGTTCAGCTGGAAGGAATGGTGCTAGCTTTACATAAAAAACCTCTACTAGGATGACTTGAATCTATAGAAATTAAGAGGTTCCTTATGAAAAAGGCCACAGCCTTGATTTTTTAGAAGTGCTCTGCTGATTTTTTTGGGCATCTAAGTTAAAAGACTGTATTCTTATGGGCACTATAATCTGATTTCCATTGTACCTGAAGCTTATAGTATAGTGCAAGATGAAAGACAGCATTTGTCTCCCCTGTTCAGGACTTTTGCATCCTCTAACAGTAGTTAAAATCAGCTCATAAGATGTGATGATCTGCTGCAGTATCTCATGCAAACTTGTAGTCAGCCCTAAATCAGTATTTTAATCTTTTTGATTTGTCGTCTCCACCTTCACTTAGCATCCCCCTTGAAGAACTGCTGAATTAAGAACTGGTACTGAGCCTGGTTGATTCACAGTATATTTGAATGTGTGATGATGCACATGTTCTAGTGAATCAAGTAGCTATTTCAATATCAGAAAATAGAAAATGGCTCTTGAGCTTCTCTGCTGCCAAGAATTTCATTACTTTGAATCACTGATTGACAGAGTGTTTTTAAAATTAGAGGCAAACAATTTTTTTTTTCCCCACACATGTTTTCACATTTGCCTTAACCTATGGGTGTTTCTATCTTAGGGTGTATTAAAGTAGTTTAACTCAACTCAAAACTATCATGGCCAACACAAACTAAGGATGCCAACAGTGTTTTTTTCCAGAGCAACCACCTAAAATCAGAAGAATGCCAATATATAGACTAAGCTTCCAAATATGACCTGTATTGAGGGTCTCATGCACACCCACTGAAGGCACTAGAACATGTCAGTGACTTCAAGGGTTTTTCATCCAGATATTAGCTTGCTGTAAGGGAGTTCAATTCAAGAATACTTTCTAATGGAAAATCATTAACGTGCCCTTTTGCATTCCTGGTAATAACCTTAATCATACTGAATTCCTTTAGTCTCACAGCTTTTTACAGGAGTACCACTGTAATTTATCATTATTAACAGACCCTTACTAGGAAGTATTACCAATTTCTTGCTTAGATTATGTTATAATTAGCAATATCTTGCTGTGACAATTGCTGCTGTAAAAGAAGTGCCATTTATAGATGATATTACAAATGCAGCATGTGCTGCATGCACATCCAAGCATTTTGGTGTCTGCTAAGTGACTGGAAAGGCAACAGTGAAAGATTTACATGCAGAAGAACTTTTAAGAACCCTTTAGCTGTAATGTAAAGTAACTTTTTGCACATAGAGGGCTGTAAATGAAATAAAAGACTTAAAATATTATTTTAAGTTATGCTTAATTAAATCTGTGTTATAAGCTTCCAGTACTCTTATACCATACTTAGGTCTCCTGGGTGCTGTTAAGTATTGTCAGCCAACAAAGTATAATTTCATGCTTGAGTGGACTAATAGAAGTCTGGGCTTCTGCTTCTTTGTACATACAGACTACAGTACTCTGTAATAATAGAGAAGGGGAGGAAAAAATAAAGCAAACCAAAAAATTGTCACACAGAACAATAATTAGTACTTATCAGTAAAATCAGATACTAAGATGTCTTGAGCTGTAATTTGTTGAGGTCATTACATTGAGTCCATTTTCTTCACTAGACTTCAGATCAACTCCTTCAAGGTCTGTATTTTGATTTGACAGGTACTGTAACAGACAGCTAAGCTGGTAGAAGTAAGCTGCAGAACTGGAATGTGTTTTTTTAAATGTAGCAATTTTTCTAGCTGTGTCTTTTAACCATGCTGGAACATTTGGCTCTTGGTCAATAGCTATTAATATATCACCTTTGTATAAAATATCTCTATAAGGGGAATCCTTGTACTTAGTTCTGTCTTGGTAGCATATGTATTGAATTTCTCTTATGCTAACATGTAAATCTTGACACTCTAGTTTTAACATGCTACGGCTATGTATGGTGGCTTCATACAGCTGAAAATCACATTAAGAGCAAAAACTAAAACAGTTTTGTGAGCTTGATTCCCTGACAAAGGCCTTGGTTGTATGAAGTGCTATGTGTTCTTGGTGGGACTTAGGCATCCACCGGTCTGAATAGCTTCAGAAATGGCCTTTGATAATGGCTCCGAGGGAGGAATGGGTCAGATATTTCAGCTCTCAGGTGTAGTTCAAAGGTTTTTCAGGTCAGGGGGACTGACCACTCACCCAGGGGCAGGGGTGAAGCATGTAGTGATGCTTTGCAGAGAAAGGGGCTTCTTTAATGCTAGCTGTTAAAACATACTGAAGGAAATTAGCCATAGTCAGTCAAAATTTTTCAGATGTGTTCTCTCTGTCTAAAGTGCAGGTTTGCTGAAATAAAAAAAAGGTCACTTTCATCAGCATTGTAGATAGAAGCTTTACCTGTTTCCTACCACCTTCCCCTTTACTCCCCTGGCTCTGGTAAATCATGTAGAAGACACATTAACAGCCTTTCCTGAGAGCCCTGCAAAAGCCAGCTTTCTTAGGGCTCCAGAAGCTCCAGTTTCACTTTCCTACCTTTTTGTCCACTTTCTGACCTGCTTGGTGGACTGCCAGATACCTATGCAGTTGATGAGACTTGGAGTCATTTCAGGTGATCAGCTCTGGTACATCCCACAGCAGAGGGGATTGGGACCAGAAAGCCAACTGTATCCTGAACTGCATCGAGAAGTATGGCTAGCAGGTAGAGGGAGGTGATTCTCCCCCTCTGCTCTCGTGGGACCCACCTGCAGTGCTGTGTCCAGCTCTGGGGCCCCCACCATAAGCAGGACATGGATCTGCTTGAATGGGTCCAGAGGAGGCCATGAGGATGATCAGGGGGCTGGAGCAGCTCCCCTGTGGGGCCAGGCTGAGAGAGTTGGGGGTGTTCAGCCTGGAGAAGAGAAGGCTCTGGGGAGACCTTCGCGCGGCCTCCCAGTGCTTAAAGGGGGGACAGGAAAGGTGGGGAGGGACTCTTTATCAGGCGGTGTGGGGATAGGACCAGAGGTAATGGTTTTAAACTGAAAAAGGGTAGATTTAGCTTAGATATAAGGAAGAAATTCTTTCCTGTGAAGGTGATGAGGCACTGGCCCTGGTTGCCCAGAGCAGCTGTGGCTGCCCCTTCCCTGGAAGGGCTCAAGGCCAGGCTGGACGGGGCTTTGAGCAACCTGGGCTGGTGGAAGGTGTCCCAGGCCATGGCAGGGGGGTTGGTACCAGATGATCTTTAAGGTCCCTTCCAACCTAAGTCCTTCTAAAATAAGCTTTGGTGGTGTTTTGTACTGGAAAGATTAAAATGATGTATTTTTTCTATGAACAATTTTAATTTTAAATTTTGGAACTCCTTGTGGGATGAGTATTATAGTTTCTAGCTTTTGTAGATTTTAATGCATTTTAATATATTTTTACACGAAAGAAAATGACATAGTTGCATAAAGACCCATGCATTTATTTTGGGTCGACTAGGATTTGTGAAACAGTCTTTATATTCAGTTGTGGTCCTTGTTATCAGAAAGTGAGAGAACCCCTTGAACAACACAAACAAAAGGTATGCTGCATCAAATGAGCTAGAATGTAAAATAGATAAGCTGGTGATTCTACACAGACTTGTTTAAAATAGGTTATAGGCCATGTTCTGCCTTAGATGCTACGCAAAACTCTTGCATGCAAAATCCATTGACCATTCATTGCAAAGAAAAGAAAATAGAACCTGGCCCAGCATGTCTCTAATGACAACAAGGTTTCAATAACAGCTTACAAAATCGTGTGTTGCTTTTTTTTTCATTTTGCTTAAACATTATTTGGAACATTGATTTTTTTTTTTTTTTTTTTTTTAATACTATAACATTTCCCCACATGTGTGTCTGTTTCTTCACTTAAAGGCAGAAGCACTGCATACTACCATGAAGGCTTTAAAGAAATTGAGAAATTTGATGTAATGGCTTTGCTACCAGTGAAATGAAGCCCTTGGGGAAAAAAATGTCCTCTTCCAAAATGACTTAGTTTTTGTATTATTTTATATACCTGTAAGAGATAAATTTAGAATGTGAAAAGGAACCTAATCTTTCTGTTGTCTCCCCTGGTCAGTTCCTTTTTTCCCTAACTTTGATTTTCCTTTTTCCCTTTTGTTTTGTTTTAAACGTGTAAATAGACCTCTCTGCAATGTACTGAATCTTAATGTGAGGATGAAAAATCTAAACAGTAAAAATTTCAAACTTAATCTAATTTTGATTATACTTTGTGGAACCAAAATTCCTGCAGCTCCCTTCTTCTTTCAGGATCATGTTGGGGAAAGGGTGGGTTCCAAGATTTGTATTTTGCAATAAAGATATCAAGAAACTATCACAAATAATCTTTATGTATTTGTCTATGCAACAGAAAAGTGAAAAGGATTGTATGTCAAATATTATAAAAGAACCAGAGAGTCTTCATTTAACACTTTGTATTTAACTTTGCATTCATAGTTGTTACCTAACTCATGTTCAGTAATTTTTTCTTGTAAAAATATCTGGACATGAACAGGATTTCCAAAGAATTGACATGATAGAAACTTTAGAATGATTTTACTTTTATATTCAGCATGGAATTGTTTAAGAATTATTTATCCACGTTTCTTTCTGTGAATGGAGGACAAAGTGAGGTCACTTATTCTGGTTAATCATTAGCCATGTTTGTTTATTAGGTTAATTTGCAGAGTTTCAACAATCTTGTGTCCTTGGAAAGGGACAGAAAATAGCACCAAATCAGATAGACTGATTATCTGTGCTGTAAGAAGAACAAGTTTTTCTAGATCATGTGCTTGGAAACATGTTGGAATGAGTTTTGAATCAAGTTCAGACAATTGTTGCTAATGATAAACTACTCCTTGGGGACCCTGTACTGCTCAAGTTTGCAGTGTTTGAGAAAGCCATATGATCTAGTCAGCTGCTCTTGTGTCATGTTCATGTTACGATATCCACGATAGTTAATTTACTAAGATTTGTGCTTTCCTCTCAGCTTTTACTATGATCTGATTTTAACACCTGCAAAACTGATTCTTGTGCTGTGTTGGCATATCTATGCTATGATTTCTACCTTTCCTGCTAGCCAATTCTACATTACTGTTTGTGTGTACTTGAATGTCCTTACACTGCGTTATCTGATGCTTCTTTGATTCATAATTAGACTGAAGTCTCTCTGAGATAAGATTGTCTTTTCTCGGTTTGAAAACTGTCTAGCAAAATGAGATTCTGGTCCAAAACTAGGATACTGTGTGCTATTTTGCTGTTGTCACAGAAGTGATAAAGAATGCCAAATCATAATATTAGTAATTAAGAAACTTCTTCAGCAGGTAAAATAAAATGGTATGCACATGCATGCTTACAGCCTCTTTTCCTTCTAAAGATGTCTTTCTCTGTTATGAGAGTGGCAAGTCATCCCATAAGGAAAATTCAGCCGAAGACCCCAAAATGCTGACTTTTTCCTTTGATTGTCAGTTCACCCTGGAATGCACTTTTGCTTTTAGTAGCTTTTCCATTTTCTCACAGGCACAGAACAGTACTTATCTTCCTTCATAGGCAGCCATTATGTCTGGTTTATCCATGTACAAAGCACAGGAGAAATAAAATGATAGGTGCTCTGATAAGTTAAGAAGGATAAACTTTTGAAGTATACAAATAATGCAATTTCTTTTGGCTGATTGTAAGTGCAAAGGACATAAACAATCTTTTCTCAAACTGAAAGGAATGCATCTGAATGATGGATAACTGCAGTTCAAGTAGAAACACTTTTAGAAGTTGCTTTATGGCGAATCGGCTCACTCTGTCCCAGACTCCTGCTTCTATTCAGTGCAGCTGAATGTTAGTTCCTCAGACTGAAAAGAAATCTGTAAAGAAGGAGAACGCTTTCCTCTTCTTCCTCTTTCTCTATCCATGGCAGTGTGCATGTGAGCCACTTGAAAAGCAAAGCACTGTGCACGTTAGATAGCTACACTGCTATTTGGTAGCTTGGAGCAGTATCAAGGACGCGGCAGGCCTGTCATTGCGGTACTTATAATACCCATACTAGCCGGCTAACAACAGTCATCGTGTGTCTCTTGCTCCTGCTCACCCCTCACGTGTGCCAGAGATTACTAACAGCGCTAGTGCTCTGATCATGTTGTCTAGTCTTCGAGGAGCATAAGACATGCAATCTCATCTTCACCCCATTGCCAGAAAAACACATGATAACTTGGCTGCAGCTGGGTCCAAGGCCTGTGTCTTGAAATTTAACACTTATTAAATATCCAAAGAAACTTACCGTGCATTTGAAGTCTTTGTCCCTCTTTCTTCCCTTCTTGTTTTCTTCTGTTGTAATCTTGCATATATTTTCCTGATATACAATAACTGTTTTTTCTCAATGCAAGTTTCAGTGTGCACTATTAAAGTAGATATCCTGCAACATAATGTAGGCTTCTCCTTATGAAGATGGTGAGCATTTGTGGATGGAAACATCTTAGCACATACATTATGCTCTCTTTTTTTCATTTTCAGTTATTTTTGCACTTCTGTGTTGTAGTGCAGAAATCCTAAATAGTTTCTTCTCCTCTCAGTATACCGCATGAGAAGCTGGGAGAACAGTATAGTCATCTTCCTGAACTGATGTTACAGAACAGCCAGTGGAGACCAAAAATGCCCGCCCATGAGTGAGAATTATATGAATGCAGAGAGAGAAAGAAGCTGTACCAGGCAAAAAGCCTTTTATAGATCATGTTAAACCAGAATTGATTGCAGGAGCTTAATCTAAAGTAGCTGGAAAAACAGGTGAAGATTGTTTGCAGAACACTTTCATTATATGAATTTTACCTTAATTTTTAGTGGTAGATTGTAACTGGGAACACAGGTCTGTGTAGAGGAGGAATTCTAACTTTGCTCAGGTACATAGTGTCTTGGGACTAGGCAGGCAAAACCCAGTGATGTTTGCTGGAGTAAGCAAGTAAAGAAGTTTGGGACTGAGAAAAGTTAAAAACAAATTGATGTTAGCTGGGAGCAAAGTTATAATTCTGTTGTGGGATGCTCTGAAATGGGATAACTTTTGCTCACTTTGAGCTCTGCCCTTATATACATAGGTTCTTGCCTTTGCAGGATGAAATTTCTACCTACTTATTAGTTAGCTAAACTTTGCTACATCTGCCCGGAAAAAAATACAAACAATGATATAAATCCATGTATATAGTGCTGAATTATATATCTTGGGGTTTTTTCACAGATAAATTATTGAAATAACTTAGTTTATTCCCTCACTTTTCCACCAGCCTTAAGTAGGATATTACAGCTTCAAATGGTAATGCATTGTAAGCTGTAAAAACAAAGTAGTTGAAATAAATTCTCTGGAATTTACCCACTGTCAGATACCAAGTACTTTATTTTGCATTCTCCTTGTTTAAATTATTGAGGTGAAAATCCAAGTGGATACCTCTAAGTACTTAAATGATCTGTTCTTCATTTTTATTATTTGAGTATTAACATTTCTTAGCACGGATTTTAGAACAGTATGTTTTTCTTAGGTGTCAATACCTGATTCAAAGATACTTGAACAACCCTTATTGAACCCAGCTGGCTCTGGATCAGGCTCCTACTGTTTCTTTCAGAATAAAAATAAAATTTGGTTCTCAAACAGAATTTCAGGGTTTTCATTATGTATATTTCTGTCCTAGTGTGGCATGTTGCCATTGCTTAAGACCACTGAACTAAGTAGAAACCATTCATAAGGACAGCAAGTAACAGCACAACATTTTTATTTCCTCATGGATATTTCTTCCCTCTTGCTTTTCCTTTGTGAAATAAATAGGCATAGGAGATGTTATTGCCAGAAGAATGGGTAGACTTGTGTTAATGCCTAAGAGCAAATGTCAAGCTATAGAAATGTCAGTCTTGTATGCTTTCAAAGTATATAACTAGATAGATTATTATTTTGCTGTATCTTTTATTTGAAAACTTTATCGGAATCCTCTATGCAATCTTGTATTGGGCACAAATACTATGCTACATCACAATTTATTCTTCTAAATTTAGCAGCACAGCTTTGTAACATTAGGCAGGGAAAGGCAAAAGAAAGTTTGGGTGGATAATTTCTCTCTCCCTGAAAAGAATGTCTTTCAGAAATAGTCATACCAAAGAAATGTTCAGAGCTGTGAGTCACAGCATTAGTGGGTTGAACCATTATTCTGTGCAGGTATATGGGCATACATTTTCAGGATTAGTAAAATGTAGAAGTATTATTTGTAATAAAAATATATTTTAGGATAATGGCAGGGCTATAATCCCTGAAAATCTGAATTCTGAAGAAAGATTATGACTTGACTAAAAGAGAGATTGACACTTATGAATAAATTTGTTCCTTTTAAAAATATTTAAAGAAAAAAATCACTTAATGCTTCCTTGAAATGCAAAAGACATGGAAACCAGTCTTTTTAGAATAAAGCATCAGACACCCATATTCAAGATCTCTACCACACAGATAACCACTGAGAAATAGTGCTCGTGGTGTCTTCTACAGTCCTTTCATTTTGCATGTATTGTTTGACTTTTTCATATTGATATCTCTTTCCCTTCTGTTTGTCCTTTGTCTTCTAGCTCTACCCTTATCTCTTTCACATCTTTAACTCATGCCTCTGTCCTGTTCTTGTTTTCCACGTTTTTTTCAATTTTTTCTTCAGATAAATTATTTTTTTTCCCCTGTTACTTCTGATTTATAGTTTCTAAGATATGCTACAACCATAAGATATTCCTTCTGAAAAATAAGTGGAACTAGGTGGTAGTTAAAACCAGTTATGCTGGTACTCAGCATTAACATTTAAACATTTTTTACCCCCTGTATACAATATTCACCTACTATTTCTAAGTATTCTTGAAGAATTATTCTAGGGAAACATTTTAATGCTAAGTGCTTTTTGTCCCTAAAAACTGTTCTGGTAGATGAATTAGAGCAATACATTCATTTTTAACCAAAAAGATGTTTTTTCCATCAAAAGTGTGTTTGAAGGATAACTTCACTTGAACTCTCTAAGGAAGCTGTATTCTCAAAGAGTTACATTTTAGCAGCTGAAATATTTCATTCTAATTTTCTGCAGCTGGTATCAGAAAAACATACATGTAGCTTGAACATCGATCTCTACTCAGTAGTACAGGGTAATGGACAAATAGATGTGCTGTTGAATTATGAAGACTACTGGTAAAGCTTTGCTATTCAGCTCCTGAGCTAGTATGCATGGGAATTAGCAGATGGGCTCCTCATATTCATTGTATATCTCTGTTAAAGGCTTAGGGCATAATTGTTACTGTGGAATCTCACTGATAGTTATGCAAAGCCTTTGCGGAGTCAGTTTAAAATGTCAATAAATTAGAATAGTAGCTTTTACCATGTTTGCACAGGCATTAGTGACAGCATGGGTATGTTCTACCTTGGCTTTGGGAGGATGTTCTTTTTAAGAATAGTTTACAAATATCACTTAAAATATTTTCTTGAAATGCAAAAGACATGGAAATCAGATTTCTGGAATAAGGCATCAGTCAACCAAATTCAAGATCTCTCTACCATACATACACACCTCAGTAGGAATGTGAATAGAAGCACAAAGTCTCAGGAATCCAGGGAATAGGAAGTATGAGCTCTAGGGAAGTCCTGGGAGCTACATCTTCACAATCGATGCATCTTTCTCTTTGTAAGAGGTGGGGGTTAAACTAGTGCTGTCTTATTTTTACTTTCTCTTGGGTAGCTACTGTTTTCTGAATATGCGGGCAGGCAGCAGCCATTGGGCTGTTTCAGTCTTCAACCTCCTGGTTTCCCAAACACAGAATTTACACCCTGATTAATCAGATTAGTTTTATCCTGGAATTCAAGAAGGTTGATTTAGCTGAACCTACTGTCTATATACTACTGTAGGGCAGGGCTTCTTAGCTTGTTCTCCCTCCCCATAGCCTCAGTCAGGAATGTATTACCACTGCACTGCCCAGCTTCTCTAGACCCTCTGAACTTTCAACATTTCTTCTTACTGAACACATTAAAATAAATTATGCTTTTGTTTTTGCTTTTTAAAAGTATAATAATTTTTGGACTCAGATATTTTGAAAATGCTAGTTGTAATGCAACTATCATCTATGATTTATAACAAAAAAGGATACTTGTGGTCAAAGCCATACCATATTCTGAACAGCCATGCATTCTCAGCTTTGGTAGTACTTTTATCCAAGTTAGGTGCACTCTGAAAAATACACCAATGAATAAAGTGAAAAACATTTTTATAACATAAATAAAACATGTAGTTCCAATATTAAAAATACATGGCAAACTGAATTACAATTAACTGCACTTATTTTTTAAATTTAAAAAGCTTCTTTCATGTCAAATGTCATCTCTGTGCATCAGTTTAGGAGGAAATTGGCTTATATAGCACATTTTCAATTGCTATATACTCACTGGAAGAGTGCAGCATTTACTTTTATTAATGATTCCAATTTTATTAAGCAGGTGAAAAGCACTATATTCTGAGATCAATAACATGATATTTCAATTTAATTGGCATTGTGGGATTACTTCAGTTTACTCCTACAAGATCAGATGCTATTTGTATATTTCTGACAAAATGCCATTCCCAAAGGGATCATGATATTCTAATAATTATGACACTACTTTCCTTTCTGTGGTTGTTTCCAAGGGAAGAGGAACATGACTTGAGTTAACAAGACCCAAAATGCTGCTCTCCATTTCACAGGCTAATTCTGGGGCGTACTGCACAGGTAGTTAGACGGACTACCCTTTTATTCAGGGTCATAATTTGGAATAATACACTAGAAACAGTCATCTGAACAAAGAGCTAGTGTGGTCATACTCTGGGCATCACATCAGTACTAGCCAAAGAATTTATGGCAGGATGGAATTAGGAATGGGATTGTTAGTTCCTTAGGGATACTTTATTATTGTCTTGTTTGTGTTTTGCTATAAATTAGATTATCTTTTGATGGGAATATTTTTCTTTATGCAGTTTTAAACCAATGTATCTAATTTGTATGTTTTAATCTAATAATGTATTAAAATATAATTTCCTGTTATACATTAACATACATGTAAATTGGCTGATGATAATAATGTCAATGGTCTGATCCTCAAAACTGTAGTCTAGTTCCAAGCCAACCTGTACATGGGAACTTTTATGTTGATTTCACTCGGTTTCGAGTAAGGTTATATGGAAACAGAAACCATAATGTAGCCGTTATGATTTTGCTATTGTCAAAGGTGGTTGCAGTGAACTTACAAATATGCCAAATATTGTTCTTGGGATCTGTTTCCTTGTTACCAAATTGAGTATTTTAGCAACTGGGGAGGCTGGAGGGGGGAAGAAAATGGTAGTAATCCCTAACTGAGCAGCAATACTCTCTTCTGAGCCCCTTGATATCTAAGTGCATTTTGGTAAGATAGGTACAGATTGTGAAAACTGTTGAAGCATTTAAGCGGGAAGTGTGATGGCAGGTAGGGTCTCTGTTAGGTCAGAACAAGAACACTGAAATAAAGAGGGTGAAGGCCTAATGTGGACAGGGATAGAGGTGAGAAAGAGGGGCAGGCATGACAATAGACATCATGGAGTGGGCTGCAGCAAGCAATGCAGAGAAGGCTAGTTAAAGGCACAGAGCGCTCTGTAAATGGCCTGTGTTTCCTTGGTTTGACCATTAATGTTTCCAGAAGCCACAGAGTTCTTTGTTAATTCCTCTTCCCAAACTCACTGTTTATCCAGCTACCTCTTGCAGGAACAGGATTTGTCATAGGGGAACATGAATTGTTCCTGTATGGAAGCAGTGGACAAAAAAGTCTGCACCAGAGTGTATAATTCTCCAATAACTTTCTGGTCCAGAGCTGGACCTGCTCTTATTTATTGCAATCAAATTTATTGCTGCATTGCTTCACACCCACTCTGGTGGCCTGTAATCCCTGGTTTGTTTGAGCAATGCGAGTTTGATATGTTGCACCTTCTTCCTTTTGTATACAGAATCTATATTGTGTTAACAGCTTTTGCGTTTATGGGAATCTGGGTAGTTACCTGTAGTGCAGCTCCTGCATAAACAATACAGTCAAAGGATGGCAGATGTCGGTGTAAATGCTTTTGGGCTGTTGCAGATCCTTGGATCTTATGATCTTAAGAAGTAATTTTTTACTTTCCCTATGGTTCGAAGAAGTGGAATTATGGGAAACAGTCCACCACCCCTTCTGGACAACAATTTTCTCTGTGAGAAGTGAGAATGCCACTGTTTCTCATCTATTACTTGGGAACTACCCATATGGAGATTATTCTCATTAGTCACTTGCAATAAACTCACCTGCCAGTTGGCAGGTAGAACTGATGGGGAAAGTATAAATAATTTCCTTTTTATGCTAATAAAAATATAGGGATGGTTAAATAAAGCAGGAACATCAGTTTGACAGAGATGATACTGATAGGTGTTTCACAGGCTATTTAGTTTTCCCCTGATAGCAATACTAGACCTACAACATTTTCCCCAAATGTTTGTAGCAAATACATTCTTACCCTATCTTGATAGAGATTAACATGGTAGAACTGGAGATACGTAAACAATCTGAATAAAATATGGTATTGTCTATCTTTACTTATGGGAAGTCAGTTAAAAAGCCCACTTCCATAAAAACTTTTGCCTTTTTTTAATATATCAACTTTGTAACTGCTTTGTGATTGTATCCTGAAATCTGCTTATCAGAGGTAGCTTTTGGTGTTTATATTCTCTGTGATATGCAGCAAACTGTTTTTGTTTATTTTTATATATTATTTACTGTACACTAATATATATTGTATTATGTAAATCAGTTATTTTGAAACTGAGTTATGACTGCATCAATAAATAAACGGATTTTAATATGAAGCTATTATGTCTTCTGTTTATGATTGTAATGAAGTTGATTTAATGATAAACACATTTAAGGAAGGGCAGAACTGACACAAAGAAGCTGAGAGATCCTTTGGATGGATGAGGTCACGGTATGGTGAAGTCTAGATGCTAATAATATGTTAAAAGGCTCTACACCTTTGCTAGGGAAGGAGCCCTGCATTCCAAGTCTTACAACTTGAACTGGAATTTGCTGCTAGCTGACTGCCAAAACTACTGGTTGAGCCAGTCCAGAATAGAGAATAATCAGAAGTCCAGAAACAACCAACTCCATGGAAGTTGTGACTGAAGTCAAATTCATTCATAGAAGAGAAAACTGAATTTGTGGAAGGGAAGGAAATAAGGGAGACCAAGATGAAGAGGCAGGAAAGGAAAATAGTTATGCAGCCACGTAGCTGCTTATTACCTCTGACATAATAGTCATGAGGTGGAAGGTGTTTAAAACTTTTTCTGCCCCTGAAAAATTCGGGTCTGGTTACAGATATGGATTGAGAGGTTCTTACAGTGAGATGCCCTGTGTCCTGGTAGAGTGGTCACAGAGAAGACAAACTTGAATTTCTGCAGCAGACCTTGTGGCTTCCCCATTCTGGCCAAGTACTCTGGCTGAGAAGGGAGGACCCTAAATGTTTGTTTTCCACTAGTTTTGCTGTTGTTTAAACCCTTTATTCTTGACAAGATATTAACTTCTTATTTCTTATACAATCCCCCTGAAGCTCCTACTAACAGCACTTAAAGTTGCCACGTGGTTTGAAGTTTATCTAGGCAAGAGCTTTAACTGGCAGTGGGAGATACTGGCACTCAATATGTTATTTGTTCAGGACTATATGCATGAAAAGCAACTGCTTTCACTGTGAAGACACACATACATAGGAGAAAAATGAAAAGTAGGTAAACTAAAGAAAAACTTCATATTAGAAATAAAGGGAAATAAAAAAGACAAAGGGGAAGAAGAAGCATGAGAGAGAGATGAGATGAAAGAGAAAATTAAAAGTAACATGATATAAATTGAATAACTGTGATAGGTACCGAGTTAAAACAAAGAGGGCAACAGACAATGCAGCAAAGGTCTGAATTAGTAAAAGATTGAGGTGTCAAATAGAAAAAGGTCAGACAAATGAAAACAGAATACCACGGGGGGGAAAAGAATAATCAGAGCAGCAAAACTATCTTCCAAGGTAAAATTTACTACTGTAAAGAAGGCTGACTTGGACATGATAGGGCATGAAAGGCGTTATATTTATTTACACCTTATATGTTGTATCACTGAGTTTTGTTAACAGAGATAGGTGTTAATTCACAGGGCACAGGTGGGACACTGGATATGTTATTGCTATTCATAAACATGATTATTTTCATTTTTAATAAAAGAAGGAAAAAATTAGATGCCTACTGAATTCTGAACAAATCAGGTTTTCACAACGCATGCATTCAGTCAATTTTATACTGCATTCAGCATTCTCTGATCTTTGATAATTCATAAGTGGTACAAAGTAGAAAATTTCTGAAATGATATATATTGAAAATTCAGTCAAGAATAGATTAAGATTCTGTATCCTGGACTTGGTCAGAATTTGGGCAGAGACATTGCAGGAATTCCTACCAAGATGCTTAGGAGAGTGATATTAATGACTAGTCCCCTCAGAATAAAGCAGTATCTTGGTATGGTGCAATGGAGTGTTATGCTACCCCTTTTAATAGTGACTGAGTTGTAAAACTAAGGATATGGTCAGATATGAATATTTTTCCTTCTTTTCAAAGAAACATTAGGACAGTTAGCCACCTGAATTCCATTTGGTTTCAATTAAAGTTGAGACCTTAAATGTGTAAATGTTAAGAATACTCAGTGTGTAAGATATATTAAAATTCTGCCTAGTGAGATCTTTAATGTATTTTCAAGGTAATAGAGTATCGTACTCATGTCTAACTTATTTTCTATGTTTATATTGCTGTTGGGTGATTTCAATTTCAGTTTCAGTTGCTCAGTCTGAAAGAGTGCACGGGATGGTATTACCTAGAAACAGGAACATAGTTAGTATTAGGCACTTTTTTACTTTCTGCTTTGGCAAGTTGTAAACTGTAGTGTTGTCCTCCCTAGTCGTGCTGCTGTTCCACTTACCGTGGCGATGCATGTGTTATGTCTCTCTGTATTGACTCTCTAGATTTCTACTGTTGTTTCAGGCAGTGCTGCATTTGAAACAATGCCATATATGTATGACAAAAAAGGAGAGGTGACAGATGAACAGCTGGAGCCTGTTAAATAGCCTCATTTAGTTTAAAGTGTTCAGATTCACAATGTTACTTTGAAAACTAATGGAAAAATATTTTCAGAAACCTGTCCTACTAGAATTGAACATTACACATTCTCCTTTTCTATTCCAGGGGATTAAACATTGTTCTGAGATGTCTCTTTTCCATAAATGAGGCATTTGAAAGGTGAAAAATATTTGGATTTATAAAGGCAATACTTCTATTATTTTGTTTATTAGAACTCTCGGGATATCTTTGCATTATTTATAATTTTCTTCAAAACTCTGCAACATTTTTAGTTACAAAATTTTCATGAATGCATATCTTGTCTCTTTGTAACTTGCATAATAAAGATACTTTGCATCTCCTTTTTATTTACAACCTGCCTGTTTTAAACATTTTCAGCTATAACACTATTTTTGACAAACATGATCTGCCAACAGTTTAACAGTTTTTAATTGGGCATGTATGTCTAAAATCCAGACATACCTGGCTTGCAGCTTCTGCTTTCAGATCTTCATCCGGATCTACGCCAACTCTGTTTAAAAACAAAACAAAACCAAAGACATATATATGGTAAAGATCTGATGTGTATTAGAAAGCTTTGAGGGCAGAAATGTTTCTCTTGTGCCACTCATTAGGTGAGAAACATGGAGACGAGGTGCCAAAACATTAAGATCACTGTTTTCATCAAGGAAATTCTTAAGTTTTTATGAAACTGGAGGTTCTTTTTAACTGCCACTCATAACACGTGAGATCAGATCTTTACCCTGGCTCTGATCCATATCTGAGGAGAGACAATCAAGTCATTAACCTCTGCTATGAAATCCTTAATTACTGGCAGAAGAGAGGCATTGAAGAGGAACTGGAGTTAGGTATGTGGAGGATAGGACTGCAGGTGTCTGGCGTTTCTTGACTGTGCTGCATTATGGATAGCTTGTAGTATTTGGAAGGAGCTTTAGTTGGTGCACAAGGCACAGGGAATCAAACCAGAGGGGAGAGGAGACTGCACTAGATGATGTGCATGATGATGAGAACCTCTGTGGCATTTTATTAAGGTTGATGGGAACAAAAAATAAAATTGGCTGTTGAAAGTTATGTGGTGGAAGAATTAACATGTTTTGAATATGACATACTCAGAACTGAAGAGATATGCAACTGAGAAATGTTAAAAGTTGAATGACAGAGGCTTGTGCTGATGTTCATACCAAGAAAGGAAGGAGAGCAGTGAGGGATCGTGAATAATGAACCTTCTTATCACTGGAATCTGAAGCCCACAGCAAGGGTGACCAACAGCCCCTGAATGCCTCATAAGCTTCTGCATAGTATCAGGTCCATCGAGATAATACAGAATTTACCAATGCAAAGAAAACATCCTCTTTCACTAGATGTTCACTTCCTTCTTGAATATATGTTTGGTTTTGGTAATACATCAGAATAGATTTAAAAATAATATTTAATATTAAAGATTACATACCCTAGCATTCTTTCCTGTAAACATTATGCATACACTCTTATTCAGTCAAAGACAATGACAGAAAGATGCTTTTTATATGTAAATACTGAATGGAACTGAAAATAGATGTTTGTTTCTATCATAGCTCTTGAGCTTCAACAAATCTGAGTCCTTCAGGCATAAATATTTCTTTTTATTAAAAATAACGATCCTGGTGCTGACTCAACAAGGAGAATGAATAGCTGTTTCTTTACCTATTTTTTTTTTTATTCAATGGTTCTTTAAATTGCTAGAAAAGGCTTCTGATGACACTACACTATTCATTAGTTTGGAGTAAAGCAAGTTAGGTATTTCCCATTTCATTAAAATGGAAACATTTACATGGGAAAAGAAAAAGAAACAGTACACAGAGGTTTAGCCACATATTTGACATCGGATTTATTATTGTCAAGTACAGAGCAGTGGTGTCCAAGGACTTGTCTGTGGCCGGCATTGTAAAACTAAGCAGTGTGAGACAGCCCTGAACTGCAGAGTGTATAGTGTAAGTACAGCAGGTTGGGAAGGCTGAAACAGTGGCGTAAATGCAGGTGCAGTGGTCCCGAACTCATAGAATGCGGCAGAATCAGAAAGAGGATCCCGATCTCCTCAGTGTAATTACGTGCCCTGTTAATTAGACTACACTTTTTTGCTAGATGCGTTCACCACCAACACTACTTGGTCAATACAGAAAAACACCACCAGTATGATAGTTAAGGGTCTGCACGGTTCTGGAAATAAAAAAATTCAAAGCATTTATGCATGATAATTGCAGCTGAAAGACAAGGCTACAGCACAAACTTCTGCACAGTCTCTCCTCCTTAATGAGCTTGACTTGACCTCAAAGAATCAGTCTCCTGTGACAGAAGTAATTCAGCTTTCATGCAGTTGTAAACTTGCTGGAGTTGAGGAACTGCCAGTTCTGACTGACTGTGTGTGTTGGAGTTACGATGCATTTATTAGAGAATGAGCTAAGACAACAAAAACCATTTGACCTGGGACTAAAAGGACTGTACTAGCAAATGTGGAAATGGATAGGCAATGGGGACAATAGGAGCTGTGGTATTTCAGTAACAGGGCTATAACTGCAAACTGATCACATTGACAACAGGAATCCACTGGCTTAAGAGAAAATTAGGATTTACACAGTTTCTCAGAATTTGTGGTAAGATTCTCTGCATGTATAATTTCCAATCCTTATGGTTACAGAGATAGCTAGCTGTTTTGCCTTGTTTATTCTGCAGACAATAGATTATTATGATATTGCACATATGAAGATACTCACATGAAATCTTAACAGGAGTATTACATTTAAAGCCAGAAAAAAACAGAAATAAATACCTAATGAAATCACATTTCTGTCTTCGATTTTTCACACATGAAAATGGAAAGAAGACCTCTATGCCACATGAATGCCACAGAGCCACACTGGATGATTTCCTTTCGGTCTGGTCTCTACTCTCATTTAAAACCCAGGGTCAGATGCCATTCCTTTTTTTTTTTTTTTTTTTTCATGGAATAGTGCCTTGCTACTGGAAATTATTGTGGATTTAAAGTCCCTTGGGAAAAGGACCAGCTCATTTTTTGTGTTCTATGGGAAAGTTTTTTAGTGCATTAAAACAGCAATATATTTTTGTAATAATTTGAACATTAGCAATTTTATTAAGTATGCACTAAGACTCAATTCAGTCAGTTCTGAAACTGAGGCTAATTATTTCACATCCAAACAGAGGCTTGGGTGCCTGACATCAGGCACCTTCCATTGAAAATCATGGTCTGCTATAATTAACTCTCATATACTTGCCATGAACTAGAATGCTATTTTTAAATTGCAGATGTTGAAAAAACAAAGCATAATAAATTACATGAGACAGTCAAGACAACTGAAATTAAGCACAAATATGCACTTCAAGTTTGCATCCTTGTACTTCCTCAGAAGACCTGCTATATCTAATGCTATTGCCCCTAGAATTTGCAAACTTAAATTCTCTACAAATTTCTATGAAGCCCTCTAAGAAAAACTCTGTTGTTAATATTTTTATAAACATCTTTCCCTTTTTAACCTTCTCAGTTTTCCGTTTCTGTGAGATTTAATGGATGGTCAGAAAAATATTTTCTTAGTATTTTTTCTCCTTGCTGTCAACTTTGTGTCTCTTCTCCTGTTATCTTGTTTTAATACTTGCACTCTCCCTTTTCCATCTTTCTGTCTCACCCTCCTGATTGTGCTCTATTACTTGTTCATTTCTTCTTGGCTCTTCCAAATAATGTTTGCTTTTATTTCTGCCTTTATATTTTTGCATATTTTTATTCTATACATTAAACATTTAGGATGAGTTCTCTTTCATAAAAACAAATGCAATGACTTTTTAATCAGATCTATATTGCAGTGGAGTTTATCTACTCTATGTATTTAAATAGGCTTTAGTAATGTCTTAAATTCAAATGCCCTAGACATGAAGGAATTAAAAATCCTGAAAGTCGCTCTGTGTTTGTTCTTTTGTGTGTATGCATGTGTGTGTGTGTTCTGTTTTTAAGTAATGGCTGGATCAAAATGTGGATTCAGAGATTGTTCAAAGTTGCTATATTCAAAATCTGGAAGTGAAGCTTGTGACTTCAGCCAATCTCTAGGAATTAGGCCTAAGCATTGCTGGGAACTGTGTGTTAGTCTGCAGAAGTACCCTTTACAGTTGACAGTATTTAAATCCCCATGTGCTATCAAGTGCATCATTTTTTTTAGCAACAGTCAGAATGCGTTTGGTAATAAGAGGAGGAATTTCTCACTGAATACAAAGCAGTCGATAACATCTTTTCTTATGTGGTTTGAAATGAAAATGGGTGGAAAGATAAATCTGAAATTGTCAAGGGAACCAGCAGTAAGAAATACAAAACCAAGTCATGGAAATACTGAGTAGTAAATCACTATTGAGGCATTGCAAACTTTTAATTTCCTCACTTCAAATCACCACAAAGTCAATACTGTAGGATAAAAATCTCTGCTTTCTACAGTGAAGTACAGAAATATATATAGACTCGTGTCTTCATGATGATATAGGCATGCAGAAGAGAACTCTTGGTGTCTATACTTACAAGTGTGATTCTCAGCCCTCCCTCATTTTAGGTGCCAAGAAATCTGTATATAGAGACACCTCTCTGAAATCTGAATGCTAATTACTGAAATTCTGCTTCTGGGCCTGTATAGGTTTTCTGTATTTTCAGATCAGAGCCTGGTTCATGCAAGCTGAATCTTGCTTGCAGTCCCACCTGGTCTAATTTGCACCTACCATACACTTACACTGGTTAGCTGTGCTCCAGATGAAGCGGCCAGGTCTGCTTTTATTTGGAAACATGTCCTGAGAAAACGTGTAGTTGATTCCATCCTCTTTATTTAATGACTGATCAATTTGAGTGTCCTGCAAAGAACTGTGAAGCCTGATTTCATGAGTCACTTCAAACTGATGTGCTCCACCTCTCAGAAGTGCCGTAAATACTGGCCTGAGAATGATATGGGTGGTGGCACTATCCACAGTCCTGCTGATATAGCTCTGTTGTACCAAGCATTTTTCAACTTCAAGCACTAATGAAGACCCAAGAAACAATTGTTTACATATATATTTTAATGCAGCTAATGATTGAATGAACAAAGTGTCAGGCTTGGGAAAGTTTACAAGAGAAATGTATCCTAATGTGAGTAACGACCTTCCCTGATCTAAGTTTATGATAGTGAATGTGTATCTGAAGGAACATGATATTACAGAGCCGTCAGATAAGGGTCAGTTAGCCATGTCTCCTCTACTTCCTCTTCTAAATCAGTGGGAAAACTAAGATAAATCAAGTGGTGAAGAGTCTAGCATCTTTCTGTTTCTAGCCTCATACCATAAAATGGGGATAATAATGCTTCTTTCACCCAATTGCTCATCTCTTTTGTGTATTTAGCTTGTGAATGCACATCATTATGTTTGTACGAAATTTAGCTTAGAACTATGATTTTGTTTATAGCCCTAGAAGTGCTGATGTAAAATAATTAACAACAATATTGGCTTCTTTGCTTGTCAAAGCTTTTACTGGAAGAACTCCCTGAGTGCAATTGCCTCAGCTTTCCACTGGCTGCATCACTGCAACTAAAAAAGTCTTTAAGCCTCAGCTTATATCTCAAAAACTGCACATACCAGGAAGGGTTTTTTGAGTAAATGATTTATAACCCAATTTTCAAAGATGGCCATTAAACAGCATTTGCAACAGGAGTGTTGAATATTTTTGCATGAATAAATCTGAAGCTTGTAGCTATCCATCATCAGCATATTGCATTCAGTACAGAATTATTAACTGTAAAGACTAGAAACATGAGCAAAATCCAAAAAAGATTGTTTCACCATCTCTAATAAATCATTACAATTGAAATTAAATAACCTTCAGGATAAATAATGATTGCTCAGGCCATTATTCTTGTCCATGTGGCAGTAAGTGTGATGTGTGTTCCTAACCAGCTGACACCAAAAAATCTGCTTTTGCTTCTAGATTTCTGTATTGCTGCTACATATTGCTGTTGCTGTGGACTGGTGCTGTTGGAAACATCTGCTTTTTTATAGTACAATATTTTGATTGACATAAACGGCATGGAGAATTATGGCATGAGTATAGATCTTCAAAGTTCAGCTCAAGATGATTTTGATAATAAATGAAAACACTTTAGTTCAAGTTTAAAGCAAGAATAATCACTTGTGTCTCACAGCAGAAAGAACAAATCAGTTTAATTTCACGTTGAGAAGGATTAAAATAAATTATCAGGTAAATGATGCTTCCTAAATGGTTACAACTGTTTGTCATGTGGCTAATGCTTTCTATCTTATATACACAACATAATGAAATAGAACAAAGAATATGATTTTAAATCTGTAGAATCATGTAAGGGATAAGTGTGCCATACTTTGACTTTTGAATTTATTTCGTAAAACTAGCAAGATAATTTTTTGGGAAATGCTACCGAAAAACATTACTCCTGTGGTCAAGGTCTATGGACTGTTTTTGGTGGACATATGGAGAACTAATTGGTTGCAGCTGGCAATTAAATTAATATGGTAACTGTATAAATGCCTTACAAGCCCCACAGAAGGGCTGTGATGCATGGCGATAATGCATAAATGCAAATAGAAGATAAGGCTGAAGAAGGAACTATAGTGCTCTGCAAGAGATTCACAAGTTATAGTCTCTAGATGTGACCTTAAGTATCAAAAAGATTGTGAAACTGTGGATAATGTCACTGCATAAAATTTTACCAATCACTTCCCTACAGCTGTGCAGCTGTGTGAAGTAAAATGCTAAAGTTTAAAAATAGATGATGGCTTACATTTACATTTATATCATGCACTTATGCGGATAGTAACTAGAACGATGAACTGGATCTTTAGATATCTGGTATCTGATTCTCTGTTCTGTTGCTCCTATTTTATCTTGATGGAGGGTAGGGGCGGGGACAGAAATAGCTTCATCCCTTTGAAGTAACAAGGTACATCTGTACAGCAGAATGCAATATCAGATGTCTTATAATCATGACAGCACGGCACTCCAGCTCAGGGGGTTCTGAGCAGCAGTGATTTACGTCCCTATAATGCTTCTGGCACACGCAGTAGATTATGAATGTCATTGTGCTATATGAATATATCTTTAATGAGGAATCCGGCCTCTTGCTTAGAAATATGAACCAAAGTTGACAAAAATTATCATCATTTAACTTCTGTGGAGTTTTTAGAAATCATCATTTGTAGTAGTAGTATCAGTGCATGTGAATAGAAATGGAATAAAATTGGCGTGAAGGTTGGCAGCAACTGAAATAATGTGAACTTCTGTGTGGTGACAATGTAAGAACTAGGACTTGTTTTCAGATTTAAGGAAAGATGATTGTAGTAGATTCTCGGTCTAGAATAAGAGGTATTTGTTCATTACGTTATGACACACAGGCTTGTTACACCAAAGATTAGCAAATGTAGCAGGATGGGAAATGCAAGTTGTATATTTATGTCCACAGACACTGTAATTGCATGAATAAAGTTGAACTGTATGTCAGACTGGAAAAATAGCAGCTACTGACTCTGCCAAACCCACCCTGCACACTTACTTTGCTCTAATGGCATACTACTTACAGCTAACTAAGCAGGCCTAACTCGCAGCACATTGCTGCAAGTCAGTTTAGGACTTTTTCATATTTAGGCAGTGGGCTGCATGTGATTCCAATTTTAAAGCTTGATTCTGAAAAATGTAGGGCAAGGCCACTTTACATTCATGTGTATATATGTACATGTGTGCAGTCTTTAGGGATCCAGACTTCCTGCCTCTGATATGAAGTGGATGTGTGAGAAATTTGATTTCTGTGCTTTCCCTACAACTGTGTTTTTGGACTTCACAGGAGTTGCCCAATTAAAGATTTTCAATGTGTGGCCCATAAACAGCTAGTAAAACCCACAGACCCTTGGTAGGAGTGTTAATCATTCACTCAGGACATCAGCTGATCAGCACTATTTTGCTTCTTTTCTGTACTGATGTCTCTTCTGTGAAACTCTCCCTCACTTTACTTTTTTTGCTCCTTGATTTTTGGTTTTTCCTTTATTTCTGGCCTTCCTATTTATATATGCTTATAGTCATATGTTTTTTCTGTATTTTTCATTACGCTGTGGTATGTGATCCAGCTATAACCTTCTACTTTGCTGTTTATAGCTCTGCTTTGCTGAGTAACAATTCACTTGTATGTTTTATTTTTGTACTCCAGCCTTAGGGAGAAGAAAAGTCTTTCATAAAATGGTATTTTTAGTAGTCCAAATTTAGATTAATAAACTTTCTGATTTAAAGTGTATGGAAAACTCCACCACTCTTCCCCCTTTTTTTATATCCTTATCTGGAAACTGCATATATTGGATGCACTTGTTTTTCTAGGAACCTGGCAGTGTTCAGATCCCTCTGGCGGTTTGGCAAATCTTTGTTCTGTTCCCCATTCCTTAGTAAGGACTGGACTGTATGTTGTGTGCTTGTGTGTCAGCTATTCCCTTCCCCCTGCCCCAAAAGAGCAGTTTTTCTTCATCCTTCCTTTCTCTGAAATGCCCCCCATGTTTTTTGTGCAGGCTCTGAATTGCAGTATGAGGGAGTTTCCCCAGGGTGCTCAGCACAGGCCTAACTGCTCCCATCCAAGCCAGTGTCACTGGTGCCACTGACTTCAAAAGAAGCAAAGTTAGAGCAGCATCAAGAACCTTTCCTTAATATTTTTGACATCTCTCAAAGTTCCTGAGCTATACAGTGATGTGGTCATTTTAATTTTCCACTTACTGTACTGGCATCACTCATTTGACACAGGTTTCATTAACAGACTGGTGAATGGCACTTCCTGGTACTGCTGTCATTTGCTATTTTCCTAGTGAAATAAATAGTTTCATTCAGTTAATTTCTGTAAAAAAACAAGACCTATAAAACAAGGTAAGCACTTTACTGCCTGCTTTTCAAGCATTTAAATTCTGTCTGTAAGTTCCTTCTTGTTTAGAAGAGCAAGAGCAGAAAGTCCAGAACAGTTTCGTTAGATGTAGGCAGTCAGATATGGATTTATGGGCAAAGGGTGGGGAAGCTTCAAAGGATTGTAATCATCCTAAATTTTGATTTTTAATCTCAGCTAAAGAAAAAAAATTAAACCCTCGGCAAATCTAAAATTTGGGATAAATCCATTGCTACCAGAAGGCTTCTAAAATGAAACTCTGATGCTAGCAGTAGAATTTTTAATATTAAAATGGTACAAAACTATCAAAAATTGGCTTTGTCCTAAATTGGAAAAAATCTGTTTAGACTCAATTGAGATGCAGACACCTCTGGAGAAAAATGTGGTTACAAGGTCACATCACTCGGGAATACTACATTGCAATTAGAGAAACTGAAAAATAGTAACACATGAAAAATAATGTAACTTGAATAATTTTCTAAAACTGCAAGAGAAGTTTAGATGTGAGGAATACACATGATAGTAGCTGGAATATACAGTGCAATTATCACTTTCTCATTATGTCTGCATTTTGCTATTCAGTTTTCACCTGAGTTTTATGTCTCAGATGAGAGGTAGGACTTTCAAATAACAGGATCCCTTCATATCATATTATAGAATTGATGCAGCATTGACTTAAGAGAAAGGATGGGATTTGGTACCTCTTTTGGTAGTAATGAGGTTATTTCTTTTGAGTGCCAACCCAGTAAATCCCAACAAAGGTGAGCTTTTGAAATGTTATTGGATCACAGCACAGAGTGGCAAGGCTGACCCATCCAAACTCTTTATGCTGTGACTGTTTGTTGTGGGTGGGAGGGGGGAGGTACGTTTTGATTTCCCTTACTTTAAGCCAAATGATCTTGTATTTTGAAAAGCACTTCTTGGAGCTGGTATCAGCCTACCTGTGTTAAGGACAAGTGATGATGCAGAGAAAAGGTGATGGCAGGTGCTTTTTTGCTTTAACTTAAGATGCCACAAAATGGAGAAGTACAGACACACAAATGCATCTTTGTATCATCATTTCAATAAGAGGCAGTACACAAACCCCAGTATTGATCAGCCTTCACATGCTTGAAGAAATTCAGTATCATTACCATACCTCTTTCCATGCTGAGAGGAAGCCTATAGATCAAATGCTCTGTACACAATTCTGAAACTGTATTAATTAAAAAAACCCTAGAAGATTATTAAAAATGCATTTTCGGTTACTGCAGAAAGACCAAAACACTACTGCATTACAAGTATTATTTTTGCACATAGCAAATGTCCTAACTGCTACTTTTATGAACTCTATGTTGATGAATACAGTTTTCAAAAAAAAAAAAAAGAAAGTCAGGAATTAGGCCATTTTGTTGGCATTTTACTTGGACTACTAATGAGCTGTGCCAACCAGAAAAAATAAGAACTGATTTTACAGAAGATCTGTATGAGGAAAAGAAACTGTGCTCAGATATATTTTGACAATTTCCTACAGATGAAGCTAGTTAATTCTTGGCTCGGGAATAACAGTTCCCTCCAGTGAATTATGTCAATGATTTTTAGAGCAGTAAAATGTTTGTACTGTGAATCACTTTAGGTGTTTGTTCCTTTATTTTCCTTGAACATAAACAGCACAGTTTTGGAAAGAAGCCCAGGCCATTGTGGATGCATTACATTATTGCTAATGTGATTAACCTAAAGTAAAACATTAAATGCTCCTGAAACATTAGTCTAAATAATGAGGTGACCAACTCTGAGTTCCCTGGGCTTACAGCATGGGGCAAAACATATGCACTTCATCTTTCGCATCCACATTTGAAATTTATCACATAAAGCTGGTACTGGGAGCAATTCTGTGCACAGCCATTGTAAGTGAAGAGTAATGCTGGTCAAGCTAAATGTATGGTACAACCAAAACACGAAGTAAATGCTACTGGCTTTTCTGCTGCAAACTGGTGACAAGGTACCTGGCATGAAAGCTGTCACTGATCTTTCCATTTAGGCTGCTCTTTTCACAAGCAGTTTGTAGATTGGCTGTGTTGCTCAAGTCGTATTTAATTTGCAGTTAGAAATATGTTCACCTAAGTTTTGTCTGAAATGCTCAAAACAGCAGGAAATGATAGTAAGGACCTGTACGGATTGATTGACCCAAGACTGTATAAAACACTTATGGTATATTGAAGTATATACCTTCAAAGATATGCTGTACAGCTGTTTTATCAAAGGGTAAATCAAAATGGCCTGTCTGAATTCTTGAAATGGTCTTAACCATATAGCACAATGGCATTTAGAGCTGAGGTCACTCCATTCATAAGCAGATACACTGTAGTTTGTAATGTGACTAAGCATTGATAGGATTTTTGCATGTTTCCTCATCTAGAAGTAAATATCGTAGAACAGCAAGTTCTCAATTAGCTGTAACTTAGTCATATAAATATATAAAAAAATCCTGCGATAAAATTAAAGAATGCTTTTATTTTATTTTTAGTTATCTATTTTCAGATCAGATACATGCTCATTAAACTTTGCCAACTCTGGGCATTCACCTTCTTTTCACATTTGAAATCACAAATCAAGTTTTACGAAAAAAGAACCTGGGGAAAAGTCTCAGATTGAGTAAATTGTTACATGCTAAAATGGAAGACTTTTGCCTAAATTTTCATTGTCTGATGTGTGCAGTGTCAACAATTATTACCCTTTCAATTTTAATGGCAGAGAAACACCTCCGCATATTCATGTTAAAACACTCTTTAAAGCCACTTTAAATACAACAGGAAAAACAGTAGTGTCATTTGTGAAGACAATCTTCTAAAACACAGCTTAATTGAAAATTTAACTTTTCATTTCTTTTACAACATTTCGCTTCTCAGCATCAAAGAATAAAAAATGACACAAAAAGACATTCTATTTAATTTTGTTACTCTACCATTAACCCCCCATAGATTATATGCTCCTGATATCGTAAACCTTAAGTAAAGCATAGTAGACTTTTTGACAGAGAGTGGCTATATGGAAGTGCTGGAAAAGTATGTTCCTCTTCATCTAGTGTTTATCTCATTCCATGTTGTTTTTAATGAATGAATTGCTTTAGTCCACTATAATCTTGGTCTGATAATTGGACTGATTAGTTTAGAGTGTAGATTTCAGTTGATTTTAAATTTGGTTTTTCAATATAATCATCCAGAAACTTGGCCATCTTTACCAGTTTCAGGCAATACATTTGGATCTTGCGTGCTGTTTCAAATAATATTTAGGCTGTTCATTTAAAGACTTAATGTCTCCAAAATAGATACTGATCTGTAGTCACACTTTACAATGCTAAACAATGCAAGAACTATTATTGATGTAAATGTGCATGTGTGCATGCTTACAGACAGACTCTCCAACTCTGTACTACAGCTACAGAGTTTCCAGAGGGAAAAAATATCTTCTAGTGCAGTTGGCAAATTTGGACAAGATGTCATCCATGATAGTGTAAATTCTGCTAGTCACACAGTGAACATGGAGCAGTATATAGCTTTGTTAGAATGTTATTCAGGTTTTATTTTTTCCTTTTCTGCTTGCAGGAGAGTTTTACTTGTACAACAACAGCAACAAACATACTTTTTTCGGAGTATGCAAAGTCCCTTTTTAGAGTTCAGAAAGTACACTGAATGAATACATGTTAGGTTTGGTATTTTACTCTTGAACTAATAGTCTCACATTTTTAAATATACATGAATTGGTAATAAATTAATTTATTTGGAGAGAATAAGAGCTTAAGTGGAATGTAAATGATCCAGAAGCCCAGGTCCAGTGCCCTAACATAGGTGAAATTCAACTTATATACATACATTTCCATTATGTCATGTTGTGTTCAGAAGAATTTAGGAAATATCAGGCACTTATTTTGCATTTGTGAATACTTATTCAGGGAAAGCAAAGGTTTCAGATGTCAATGTTAGCTTTTTCCTATCGTGTCAGCAACTCAACTGTGGCTGCCTCTTGATTCTGTTAATTCCATCAATCTCAAGTCAAAAATTACTTTTTTTTTTTTTTTTTTTTTTTTTTTTTCTGGTAATGATCTGAATTAGCATTCTTGTCTGGTTTGTTGGGGGCTCTCTGCTAAAAATATGCTGTTTTGAGATTTTTGTTGTCTGCACCAGTCCTTGCAAGCCTTCTATGAGCACCCAGAAGGAGAGTTAGTCACCCCCTTGTTGAATAGTACATATTAACTGTGACACTGTAGTTAATGTTGATAAAACACTTTAATTTTAATTGATTGAAGCCTTTATCTTTTTACAAGAACATTTGGAGACACTCTTCAAAGCTTCTAGTTTTTTAAGTTTTTTTTTCTTATTATAACCATATGCTTGAGCATAAAGCCTGAAGCACCCAGTTGAAGTAGGCTGCCATTTAAAATGAGTGCAGTGGAAAAGGGGTGCTGGGAGGATGAGGTAGGAAGCGTGCTGTAAAGATTCATAGTTTTATTTGTTTCTTGTGTTGCTTTGCGGTGTGTTGGAAGCTGTTTGCTGCATTATGGTTAAGAAAGGGACTCTATTCCCATTGTGTTTTTGTCTTCTTGTAAAAATAAGAATAAACTACTGTTTGTAGCAGCTGAATTCAAGCAGTGATGACAATGAAAGCAATAGCTTGCATGAGATAATGAAGAGGCAAAGTGAGAAAGTAGAGTGAGAAATTGCCTCAATCAGGGATCCCCAAAGCATATTATACTTCTGCCTACAGGCCAGGAAAATAAATGAATGTTATTATGACAGTCTGAACCAGCTGTGGATCTGTCCCCATTTATCCATTGCCACTCAGCTTCCCTGGGGCTCTCAGTAATTCTCTGTGGCTAGTGACTTCAGGCATATGTGATAGTTCTGTCAGTGTATTCATAAATATATGATACTTTGACATTGGCTTCAGGTTCCCACCTTACCGAACAGAACAAGAAACTTTGACAGCTGAAAGGCAAGTCTAATCCTTAAAACTCCACATGCCCTGCACCCTAATGAATCAGTAAATACTGTTAGGCAGTACTTCTTAAATCTAAAGGATTTGCCTTGTGTTTGAGGTGTAACACTGGGATCTAAAGAGACTATATATATGAGTTGAGTTGTAAACTACAGAAGCTTTTTAAATTTTTTTAGAAGCCCTATAAAATATAACTTTTCCTCTTGTCATGAGAGGAGGCTTATTGACAAAATCATCAATAAATTATGCTTTTTAAAGAGGATTTTGTGTAGTTTTTTGTTATGGTGATTGCTAACAGTCTGTTTGGTTTGGTACAACTCAGTGTGGTAGAAAATACGCCAGGGAGCTTGCTATCTAAAAGACAAAACTGAGGAAGGGCAAGAGACACTGTGAAACTCAGAAGAGATTAATTAATTTTACATTTTAAATGTATCACTGCTCCTTTTTGGGACATGCATCTTCTTCCACTCTTATGTAAGTATGGTGCAAATTGAGGTATATATAATAATTTGGTTTGAAAGCTGTGACATCTACTTAATCTAAATTGGAGAACTTGTCACTTGTTTATAATTAATATTTTCAATGTAAGTGATAGCAAAATGGCACATAGCCATTATAACTTAGATTTCAAAGTGATAGGGCAATACAAAGAAATGCTCTGACAGAATCCAATACAATGTTTCTTTTTCCAATATTGCATTGAGCATAAATAAGAAAGGATGTAGGCTGCAGACTGTCTTTTGGAATTAAGCTGGGCAAATGAATGATTTTATTACTTTTCAATGGGAAAGCATTAAATTAGTATTTCTGAAGATGTGAAAGAATGAAATAATGCCACTTTTTTGGTCAGTAAACTAAGACACAGCAATTGAGCCATATTTGGAACCTCATTTTATGGGCTGAGAAGTTTTCTTAATACTTTTAGAATCAGTAGAAAGTAAAACCATACCCCAAAATTGCTTTCAAAAGGCGCATAAGCCCTGAGGAGCCCAAATGGTGCTCATTTAAAATGGGAGCTAGTCACACAAAGCCTGAGATCTTCAGATCAACAAAGGACAATCAGATTGGTGGGAGATAATGTAGTCCCACAGATTTTAGGAGGAAAAAGTAATTATCTTTGGTCTTTTTTAAAAGCTTGATCTTAAGCAAAGTCACATATACGTATATATAAGGGTCACTGGGTCAGAGAGCACATTCTTCTGTAGACTACTGAATTAGGGTACTGGAAGACCTGGATTCCGATCTTTACCACACAGAAGATTACTGTGTTTTAGTTGACTCATTTTACATGAAACAGAAACACTTATTTGGACAGGAGCTGAAACCTCCCTAGTGAACACATTAACCCTTAGTCTACTGAATAATTTCATCTAATTTTCTGGTTCAGTTAATTATTTTCTAACTTATTTGCTTTGTTCATCTCATAGATATCTATGCATGCATGTGCAGAACTAGTGAGGTTTGGGCTAGAATTCCTCCAGGAAGGTGGGAGAAATGGGTGTGAATTTAATGAGGCAGAGGAAGCAAAACCATCAAGTCTGTGCCACCAGCTGATGCAGCAGGCAAGAGGGAGAGCAGGGCCTCTTTTGCTGTGTCTAAAATGAAAACAGACACCACCACAGCATTTGTAGGAATCCCTTTGGGCGGAGATTAGAAAAACTAAGGGACTGATCAAGACTCAAGAGATTGAGGCAGGCTACCTGAACCTACACTGCAATTCCTGACCAGGCTTAATGCAGGTGGATAAGTGACGACCAGAGGCAACTGGGAAGTTTCAAGGACACAGTGTAAAACACTTCGTCTACTTGTAGGATTGGTTCAGCAAAGCATGGGGTTTTAGGATTGCTGTTTAGGGTATTTTACAAAACCAGTACTTTATATATAGACTTATATATTACATAGAAAATATCTTGGATATATAAAAACAGAATTTTATGTACGATTTCAAGATTCCTTTATATATTACTTGTCATTATGTAACAAAATGGTGTATCTCTGAAGAAGTAAAAAATGCAGAAACTGATAATATATTTTTAAGTGCATTAAAATCAATTACTTCTTGCTGAGATAAGAGGTAATTTTCCCATTTAAATCTCATAGATATACAGACTAGCAAATCACTGTTGGGCTGTTTCTGCACTGATAATGCACTAAAAAAAGCCTGTATTGTAGTATAATTAGCTGTTTACTAAGTGCTAAAAGCCCATAGTGCTATACAGAGTCTAGGTTATTTAATATCTGCTTTAATTAACCTTTCACATTTAACTAATTCTGGAACAATTTGATAGGTTTGTTATCAAAGGTGCTAGAGCTTTCCTTCCACTATAAATTTTAAAAAAGAACAGAAAGTTCAGAATTTCTAGAGGAATGTTTCACAAGAGGTGAAATTTTCATGAAAGTTGAAGTCACACAGTTCTCTTCTGTCACTAAGTTCCTCTGCAAAACCCAGATACACCCAGTTGTACCAATGTATGTTTTTATTTGTTTAGAATTACAAGATTTCTAGCACAGCCCATGTAATGTGTAAGACCATTGAAGCCTAATTCTCTTCCCAGTTAGCACCTTTTTTCTTGTTGGAAGACAAAAGATACAGGTTTTCTTTTCTGCACTTCATATATAGTTTACAAATGGAATTAAATGTTTTTACACTGTGTGAAATACCCGATAGCAGAAAGAAAAACTGCAGGAAATCTTAAAAAAAAACCTGGGAAAGACTGAGAAACTTTGTTGTTGTTTTTTTATTTTTTTTTTTTTCAGACTGAAATGAGCTTTTCAGTAGAACTGAAGTGAAAACTTTCATCCCTTCAAAATCAAACATTCATTTCATTTTTTTTTTGCGCTGAAGAAATTCCAATATTCTTTGTCAGGTAAAATGGGAGAACAACTAACATATGTACTTCGGAAATTAAGCAAACTAACAAATGTGAAGAACATATTAATTTTATAACCTTCTATTTTGAGCCAGCTATGACAGTATTACACAGTTCTTAAAATATGAAAGTTCAGTGAGTTTCCAAAGCAATTATTTTGCAAAAATCAACTGTATCTGATCAGTAATGGAGTTAAGAGGTATCTTGGTCAATACCTACACAGCAGAGATATAGGATTCACCTCAGCAAATGGCAAACATGATCATTTTTTCTAGAGTCAGGATTTTGTACCACGCATTTATCTCAGCCTTTTAAAGGCTCAAATTATTTTTCTCTGCCTTCTATTTACCCTGAGACAACTCAGTTTTGACATATGCTTGAAGTCAACTGGGTTTATGCTTGCACCAAATTAATTTTGGCGGACTACTTAGAAATAGAGTTCCACATTAATTTGGCCTATTTTGGTAGAAAGTAATAAGTCCCAGATAATTAAGACATTCCCCAGCAGTGTTTCCAGATAGCTGTGTTTGATTCCTTATTTGTAGTTTGAGCAACCTCATCATGTTGACTGCTGCATAGCAGCTACCTTTTGTATGACAAGGAGATACATTTTAATGGAAGACAAAAATGATTGCATGAAATGGAAGAAAATTCTTGCATATCCAGGCATATAAAAGCAATGGTATTTTAAAAGATAACAAATACTTTAATTGACACAAACCCTGTTGGATGTATTCTATTCCAAGCTATAAGTTTATTTATCATTTTCTGGGAAGATCTGTATACTGTTCTGGGGTTTTGGCACATGGAAAATTCATTCTATTGTTTATTCCTAGTAAATTGAAAGGCATGAATCTTCCTTATTGCTGTGTAATTTTCCTCCCTTTCCTGTAACAAATATTCTAGCAATAAAAGTGTATCTTTAATTTTTTCATTGCTTTTCTGTTTTCAGTAGCCATGTGGAGCTAGATATACAAGGTATGTGAGGTGGGATTTAACTGTCTGCCATGTTAGGAGACTGTGCCCCAAATTAGACACCTCTGGCCAATAAAGACCAACAGTGATGACAGCAGGAGTTGGGTACATGTCATGCACAAGTCACAATTACAATCCAAAGTCTCCCATTCAACAGCTGCCCAGAGGGCTGCCTTTCACAGTCGGAATCAGAAAGCCCGAGTCTTCTGTATTTTTTTTTGTTTTGGTATCAAACATAAATGTTTATAAACCTTGTTTAGTATCATTCAGGCAAAATGCTATGGTGAATAACTCTGAGAGATCAAATGCACACCTTATCGTAGCAGAAAAGTTCCTTGCAAATAAATGATAGGCATTTCAGGAGATCACTGAGATTCATTACCTGGATGATTTCTCATTTTCAGATAGAAATGAAAGGAAATTATCCATTTGCTCTTTTTATAATAACATCCAATACATTTAAAGTCCGATTTCATACTGATGCTTGATTTATAACATTTACCAGGCTAATCGTGCTCTAGCTACTATTATAAAAGCAGCAAATACATTAACCCTTTCAGCATGGGTGTGCCCCAAGAAGCATTTTCTCTGCTCACAATTTCATGTGTGATGTGGAACATCTCAGGGTTTGAAGCAGAATACAATTCCCTAATTAACATGTCTTTAGTCAGGAACACCAGATGACTTTCTATTTCTTGTAGATACTATATACACACTATGGGTATACATACCCACAAATCCAGAACTGGTGGCAAAGATCACCAGCCAAATGGAAAGTATCATATCTAACAGTATTTTTTTATAAAAAAAAAGATCTTTAACTACGATCTAAACCAGTATTTTAGTCTGTGCTACTACAGGACATCAAAGGGAACAAAGTGATAAACCAGAATCTGATCTTAGGCTATGACCCATGTCACAAATAATCAATAGATTACTGTGAAAATTACTCATATGCTTAAATACAGTGATCTCTAATGTGCTTGACTGAATTTGAAAGTGCTGATATTTATAGTGGCTAACACTCTGACTCTTCTCTGGATCACTTGTCACCCATCTACTGGTGGGCAGCGAGTGACTGACAGCCATGCAGTTTCCTAAGTCAACCCTAAACTACTATTTTTCTGTCGTACCCAGAGTACTGTGTGGGAGCAAGGATGGGGCTCATCAGCCAAACTATCTGTCTTGAAGATACCACTCCTTTGATAATCGTGCGACAGCGTCTTCTCTGAGCTGTTGTTTTGGACTGTCTATGAACTCACACAAAAGTTGCCTTGTTATATTTGAATAATTATCAAGGTGTTTTTTGCAATTGTGAAACTTACCTTTTAAGTAGAAATGTAAATTTTGTGACCTAAAAGTCTGCACATAAATCAGTAATATCCTAATGCTGAGGTGAGCCCAGGAAGACAGCAACATAATTTCTCGTGTATATGCAGTTATTTTTGTTAGCATAGGAACATTCAAACTATCATCAGTATAAAAGACTAGCAAAATGCTGTCCCGTAGAAGCTCACAGGTGCAGACAGTTGGCCAACTAAGGACAATAGTGATTTTAAAATAATTGCAGCATTAATGATTAGACTTGTTACATTAAATTACAGGTGTCTCTGGATTTCAGAGGGTTTTGTTAGCATTTAAAAGACTTTCCAGGCAAAGACAGTGTGATCTCTGTTGAAAGTGTGTCTGAGTTAAAAGGAACTCAGTGGGCTGAAGATGCTTGACTGAAATTGGGCTCTCAACAGGAGTGTTTATTGCAGCGTGACTTAAAATATTAGCTATACTATGGCTAAAGAGGACTATGACCCTGGAAAAAGAGATCAAGCTTTGTTTATTGGAGCTATTTCTGTTACTGAGAGGGAATACAAGTTAGACTGATTATGAGTATTCTGAAAATAAAACAAAATAAACTGTGAAGCACACAGAAATATAACACTACTTGAAAACATACTGCCTTTGACTGAACTGTTCATCTCTATGTTGTGGTCACTCACAAATTACAGTTGAAGATACTTAGGCTGACATTCTATTTTCAGTAGTAAATCAACAGATCCTTCACTTTCACTGAATTGTTTTCCAGGACTCTAGAGGAAATATGACCCAAAGGAATACGGTTATAGAAGACAGAACGTGCCAAGGCCAGGAGAAAACATTTAATTAAACTTCCTTTTCTAAACTGACTTTCCTTCCTCTTGACAAATGGTGAAAGGAAAATGTGTTCAAAGGAATATAAGTGAAACAATTAATAAGGTTCATAATAATTTATAACTATTGAATTAGGGATCATCTGAAGATATGAACATATGCTCTTGGCTGTTGCGCTCAGAGTATCTCAAGGACTAGCTATATTTCAGGAGGAATAATCCTTGTGCACCTATGTGAAGGTGAAAAAGGAAAGCTAAGATGCATTTACTCAGAGTAAACATTTCACTTAATCTAGGAATAAATGAGGAGCAATAGGGATCAAACTCCTACATGAATGTAGTTCATAACAAATGACTGTAAGGAGCTGTACTATCTCATGCTCTTCTATGTGAGCAGAGCAGATTTCAGCAATGGAGTACAATATTCTGATGAAGCTCTTAAGCAGGCAGCAGGATCACTCCTGCTCATCTCAGCTGACTGCAGCCTCTTTGCCTAGATCAGCTGTCAAGACACCATTCTTTCCAGTGCCATAGTCACATCTCACCCCAGTAAGATTAGAGAAGGCAATGCTCCACTTAACATTACATGAAACTGTCTAAATCAAACTTTTGAAAGTGACTTAGGAGCTTCACCTTCATTGAATTTCAATGTACTTGAAGTTTCTAAGCCAATTCTGACTACAGGACTTTGAAGTATGACAGAGAACATGTCTTTAAGACTTACTATTATTTGTTCTATGGTTTGGGAAGTTAAAGAAAAGGCTTACTTTATCACTCTGAAAGTTTTAATACTGTTAGAAGAGTCTCAAGATTCTCACTACTTGTATTTACAGTAAGCGATACTGTCTCAGGAGCTGAGGGGTCTCCGTCACCTGCTGGGAAGCAATGAAAAGGGCCCAGTACACTTTGCTCATAAAGCATTGGGGCAGGAGGTTGTCAAGCATATGCAACTGTTTTCAGGACAGTTGAAGGCTGAGGCCTTTGTGACCTCTGCCTGAGTTTGCTGTTTGACCATCTTCTTAAAGCTCCAAATACCAGACAGATCCTGCCTGTCCTTTACCCACGCAGCAGAATATTGCAGATTGTGTCTGTCCTCAGTATCTGAAAGGCTTCTTCCTCATTATCAGGTAAAGATGCAGAACCCCAAACTGGATAGTGATGGAAGAAGCCTTACATGAGAGGAATTTCCTGTTAAGTTAAAGGTGAGCAGTTTCTGGTGATGGCTTGATCAGTGAGTACAGTGTTGAGTAATACTCAATTCTAGCCTTGTACCCACAGCACAGCAGATGATGCAAATAGAGGCTGATATGAAAATCGTGAGTTTTAACATTACTTACATCTTATTTGCATCACTTAGTTTAAGATCAGTTTGTCCAAAGACTTCTGTTTAGCAAACACTATGAGATTAATCACCATCACTCCCATAGATCCCATTCATACAGATTTCTACAAATGTGGTTTTGAAGAAGATAATTTTCTCTTATAACTCATTTGACAAAGGAAAGTAGATACAGCCATCCAGATGCTGCAACTATATGATGGCAAATCAGAACTTAACTCTGGCAGAACTCGGGAATAGGTAGATTTTTAATAAGACTTGTATGTCATTATATAAAAAAAGGAAGAAAGTATCGATCTTTCTGTATAACTGTAAAAATATAGTAATATAGGCAGCACTATCCATCTTGTCTAAAACAGTCTATTAATCCTTTGATCTGAAGTGCATCCTTCTTTGTTCTGAGGCTGTGGAAAAGGAAGGCTCCTGCTCAGCACCTCCTGTTCTGGAGCTCTGAAGCTGTCATATTTTTACCACTGTTCCCATCCTTGAGATTTCTTAGCACAACTGTTGCCTTTCTAGATAAAGCAGAACTCTTTCCAAGCCTACCATATTGGTGGGTTTGTTTTGGTTTTTCTTGGGTTTGTTTTTTCTGTCATTGTGGTTGGTTTTTTTTTTTTTTTTTTTTTTTAAGCTTGAAGGGCCTCTTCTGGGAAGCAGAAAGAACAACTTTGGGAGCTTAAAGTACAAACCAAATCTGATCAAAGCTTCTTACTTGGCAGTGACAAGTGCTACCACTGTGGCGTTGTAAACTATCTTTCTGCATCATCTCTTTGAACGCAGCTGAACACAGGGAATACTACTATAGAGTTTGGGAATAATGAAAAGAATATTTTTGTTACTGAAACACTAGCACTATAATACTGGCCAAGGTCATGTTGCTACTCTAGTTGCTCTGTCATAGAGTTCTCTTTCAGCAGTCTGTAACCAGTTGATAAAGGGCTAGGATAAGCACAGAATCTTACTACCTACCAATTTTATTTTGGTAGACAGCCATGGTCACAAGCAGTCAAGCCAGAGCACTTAGCCCTGCATGCCCACTTGCACTCCTAATGCAATATTCTGGTAAACATATGCACTACCTTAGTCTTTGCTATTGGAGCAATGGTTTAAAGTGTTGGATACCGAAGGAACCCAAATCTTGACTTCTTGCAAGAATAGCTTATCCATGAAACATTTTTATTGTAAAGAGATATACTAACATTCTCAAAGATATTGAATGCTGGCTCATGACTTTTGGGTGCTGATGTCTGATGAATGCTCATTTCCTATTGTATTCAGTGGATTTGCAATATGGAAATAGGTGGGAGTTTCGGAGTTAGGAGTGTTTTGATCTTCCAACTTTTACACCATAACACTAAATCTTATAATTTTACATTTCAGATGTGATACAGTCAAATAGTTGGCCTTATTTCAAAAGCATTGACAGCTAAGCCAGGTCCTCAAAATGCTTTGGGTACAGCCCTATCATGTTTTTATCTTTTTCATTTAGAAAACAGTGCTGTAGCCATACTGCAAAGAAACCCCCACATAAGAATCTGGTCTGTTTATGTTTTATGGTGGAACTTCTAAAAGTGGAAAAAGAAAAACTCAAAATAAAACTTTCTTTAAAAAATTTAGTTTGCCAAAAAAGAAATGTCATACATGAGTTCGTAAGCAGTCCTCCAATAGGTCTTTCTGCAACTTTTAGTCTGAGATCTTATGTATTGTCAGTGTTATTCAGTGTAGATTTACCATCAAAATAGATACAGGTAAACCCCTGTAAGGACTATATATTTGTGTTGGTTGAATGATTCAGTCTGTGAAGAATAAATAGAAGGACCCATGAGATAATTCTCTTGACTTTGGTGGTTTCATATCAGTGATAGAGATATGTCTATGTGTAATCTGTAGATGATTTTTCTTTTCCTTCATTGTTGTAGATCTGGACAGGGGGTTACTGCATGCTTGACCCTTGCAAATGACAGATATTTTTCTTTCATGCTGATAACAATATTGCTCCCAATTTACCTGCGCTCTATTCCTAGTCAGTCAGCAATAGTTTCCATACAAAACTGAAAAGAGTTTCCATAGCAATGTTATCCCTTTTGCTTATATACTCATTTCAAACAGATATGAAGACTTAACTTATGGGATGTGAATCTTCTCCTCTTATTCTTGTTACATGCATTAGATTGTTTTTTTCAGTTACATTTTTTACACTTGATACATTTCTATATTTTGTGTTCTCAGGGATCACTGACTATATTAAGGTATGCTGTAGTTATGTCAGTGTAGTGTGAATGAATGACTAGCTGCTGTTCACCTTCTGGCTCCATCGATGCAAACAAAGTTTTGGAAGTCTATAACCTTGACATTTTTAGGTTTAGTTTTGCCTAGATGGGCAAAGGGAAATAGCTGTCTGTAGTTATAAAGCTGGAATCTGAACAGTGAAAAGAATAAGCAGAGCTCTGGGAAACCTCTGGAAGTGCATCTGAAAATTTGGGTCAATTAGAAGTTAGGGAAGACAATAGATGATTTGATTAATTTAATTTCCTGGGTTGGTGCTTTCTCATAGAAGAGTGTGATGAGGAGATGCTCCTGATGAGAGTGTGAGTTTAGACGGCCTTGGTGATCCCAATAAAGGATGATATGCCAGGCCTCTGGCGTTAGCATTTAGAGGAAGTTGGAGGTTTGGAACTGAAGTTTTAGGTGAGCTAGAGACGGCATGTTTTTAAAGGCAGCCAGGCAAATAGACAGAGATAGTTAAAAAATACGTATCAAAGGCAATGGCCAGATAGGCACAGTATTCAAAATTACTATTCAATGCTGCTTAGTATTTATTTAGAATATGGAATAAAAATCTCCTTATTTGTCGAAGAACTGCTGCAAAGAGATGCACAAAAAGTCTGGAAATCCCTTGACAAACGTTTACACAGGAGGTGATGATAAACAAACAGGACCTAATACCTAGCACAATGCTTTTATAGGACATGTTTTATTAACAGGTTTGTATTTTTGCTCTGCCTGTCAGGAGAATCCTTTATCCCCAAACCTCTCATTGCAGATTTACCGCTCTATTTTTAATCAGAGTATGGGGAATGAAGGGAGATATATATCCAAAATCATTAGGAGGTAATGCTCAACATCTCTGAAGGCACATTTATTGAATACTTCAATTTGACTGTGAACTCATGCTTAAATGGCTATCTTTTTTTTTTCTGTTGATGTATCATGTTACTGTTCTCATACACTGATGCAGGTTTATTCATTGTCTGTCAAGAGCAGTATATTGTAGTCCTTTCATATGAGACATAAAGACTTTTTTTTTTCTAGTTATAACTCTCAGATAAGCCAAAAGACAATGTATTATTTAGGAATGTGGCGCAACCAGTTCTGTTCTCAGAATGCGAGCTGATAACACTGTAACAGACTGTGCAGTAGCCTTTATGCTCAGAAATGTTATGTTACTGTGCCAGACAACTGGGAACATTTAAACAGGGCCCCATTTTCAGAAAAGGAACACTCAACACTTCCTGAAACTTGAGACTTTCATGTATCTAAAAAAGGAGACAGCTAAAATAAATATGACATTTCTGAAAATGTATGTCTCATTCTTTTAGACCAAAGTTTAAAAATATTCAGACTTTGACAAGAGTTTTGACTCATTTTGAAGCCTACTCTTTATGGGTAAATATACTAGTAAGTAAAATGTTGAGAATGATTGCTATGGCTTTCTTTCAAAACTGTATTTTAACATATAGAGACATGTAGACATAAATTCTTCCATTAGCAGGTAAGATTTTCAACGCTTTAAGAATCTTTCCTAGATTCAAACTATAGTTTAAGTAGGAGCATATGTTTCAATATAATGTGTTTGTTAAATGATGGGACCTAGAATTGTGAACCTTAATAAACGTGGGTGAACTCCTGGGATCCATTTAAGCTTCTTTTTACAAAAGCTCTCAGCACAGCTGGCCTCTGCAACCTTGTAAGATAGTTAACCAAGTGATATTGCTGCATTAAATGGGAGATAGAAATGGAGCCTTTTTCAGTAGCACATGGTTAGTTTTGATAATGTATCTTACTATATATTTTGGCAACAATTTGCAAGTGTTGTATAAGCCATACATATTCCTGGAATGAATCAGCTGGTAGTTATCTCTGAGGACACATCTTCATCTTTTCTCTAAAAATGGAGTGACAGATTATATTTACATTAAGTTAAATTTTAACTGAAAAAAAGAGAAAAAAGCAGATTTGATGCTATTGCTGTGAGAAGATGTGGAAGATTATGGAAATTCCAGTTATTATGGAAACAAATTGATTTTTTTTAGAAGACTATTATTATTTAAAAATTGTAATTGTTCTATTCTCTTACACTCTATTGATATATGAGGAGTCTTGGTCACCATTATGAGAATTTCACAATGTAAATTATTGAAAGTGCAATAAATCATTGAAACATGGTATGATTTGTAGACAACAGTATACAATAAGAAGGCTATACAGATCTTGAATACTGTCTTCTACCTTGACTAACACTGTAATGCATTATGGTAGAGCAAATGGTAAATATATTAGTGTTAGTTATTTGTAATTTTTGTTATTTTTACATGTATTCAACTTAACGGATGATAGATTTATTTATATTTCAAAACTAAAATGTGGATAAGTTTGTCTGTAACATATAAACTCAAGCAATTATCTCTAGGATAAGACCGACTTGATCAACCTTGAGGAGTTAAGACCTCCATCTCCTGAACTACTGATAGGAACTGTATCCTATTTCACATAGCTAGATTGGGCACCAATTAAAATGTACATGAATAAGATGCAGTTAATCCAGAGTGCCAGAAATCACGTTTCTCTCTATTATCCTCTGAATGCTTCCTGTTCAATTATATACACTACCTGCTGGATAATAATTTTATGATGAAATGGTTAATTGGCAAAAAAAGCCCACTCAGCTTTGGACAGTTATTTGCTTGATTGTTGTATTTTTGACCATTCCTGTCCCCTGAGAAGGCTTACTTATACAGCAACTTGTAGGTTATGTAGGGAGATCCAATGTAGTCACCGTGACTTTAAAGCAGTCATTCATATATTTTTCATTTCCTGTAAGTAGTTAATTTTGATAATGTGAATAACTATTTTTAGTTGTCTAGATTAACTGATCTAGTGCTTTAGATTTGAATGATAGTGGTAAATCTGGTTCCCTAAAGCACCGGGGAAGCACACAGATGTGGTTTCAAACTGCCCTGGGATGGTGACTGATCTAAGTTCACATCAACTGAACACTTACAGGCTAGCGTGAGTCTCTCTCTTACAGACATAGTTGCAGCATTTCACTGGCATCGTCTTTTTTTTTCTGTAATCGATGTCATACCAACCCATTCCAATGAGTCTCTTCACAGACAGTCATAATTTTCGTACTCATAATACAGTTTCCCTTCGCTTTGTGAGATGAACCCTCCAAACTAGCATGAAAAATACAATCTCTTCTAACTGAAAAAAAAAATCTGATAGATGCAGCTCAGAAATGCCATTCAGGCACAGCTGCAAGCATATTGGGGATAGTACACCAAGCAAATTGGTCTGCTAGAATCCATTTAAGTATCAACTGGCATGAATTGCCACCACATTCAAATACAATTACTTAAATGACAAATGCTAGTAGCTAAGGACATAATTCTATATTGAACTGTAATAAATTATGAAGACGGTTAAAGATATTTGCTAGAAAGAGAAATCAGAGCTTCAAGATACATTTGTAATTAAAGATGTCTATTTAAAGTTTTATCTCAGTTTGACCACATACTCATAATTTATGAAGCTCTATGTTCTGATGTCAAGAACTTAAGTGGGAATTGTGAACCTAATAACTTTACAGTAATAAAAATCTATATCCCAGCTACAAAAACAAATTATCTGATTGGTAAATCTGTCTGGCAGATAGATAAGCATTTCAGACCAATAATCACTGTCTACTTTCAGTGTCTTTGGTAAAACCTATTGTACAGGTGGGTAATGAAACAAGCATATGCTTGCACTGAATGGTATAAATAGTTAAGAGAGATCCTCTCTTGGGGGCCTTCCCCCACCTCTGGGTAGTACTAAGTAACAGAAGAAATGCCATTGCATACAATTAAATTGCTTGTATTAGTGAAAGCACGTGACAATGTTAATTTAAAAATTACCTAGAGAGATAGACCAGAACAGGCATCTAGTGACCTAACTAGATATCAGTCATGTGGCTAGACACATGACTACTGCCCACCTCATTTTTCCCTTACTGTATTCTCCAAATTATTCCTTAATCTCCGATAATAGTAATCGAAACTGATTTGGTCCACAAGATCTATTGCTGACTGACAGTGAAAAAGTGGCAAATCTCAGAAGGATGGCTGACAGTGGTGGAGTATATCCAAACTGTAGTGAACTTGATTGACATTGTGACATAAGAAAGATGTTATGAAAAAGAATCAAACTGTCACAGAAATTGAAGGCCCCCACATTGCATATGGATGCCTGCGTTTTATGTTTATACAGTGCACTTGTATGGTAGTCCTTACTTTGTCTGCAAGCTTTTATCTATGCTCTTTGTTAAAGCTCCAATTTAGTTATCTTCAGCTGGTAGTTTATAGCAAGTCTGACACAAAGACTTGTTAATCAGACATCATTTTGTATACAAGGAAAGTATATGTTATATATAGGATAAGTGATAAAGAATTGTGAATTACAAGCCTATCTTGATATTAAGGTTTCCTTTGGTGACCTTACAAACCATAGCAGTGAGTTCTAAATGGATTATGAAGTAACCAGAACTCAGTAATAGCATTACATTTTTATTCTTAAAAGTGGGGTTTCAGAAATTGTGCTTGGCAGGACATTACATTTAAATTAGGTACTCTTTATTCCAGCTTCCTATTTCCCTCTCTTTTTCTCATTTAAACTCCCTTGTCATTCATTGCTGTCTGTGAATACAAGTGGCTATTAAGTAATTTAAAATATAATATAGTGAAGGAGCATATATAAAACAATAACTAATAATGGCTGAATCTTACACCAATGCAGGTAGTTTTTCTAGTATATTCACGTTATAATCAGAAATACATTACTTATGACATGTTTGTGTAATAAATACACATTTTTAGATGAAGGCAAAATCTGCCTTTATAGCTCTTTCTTCAACAGTGCCAAGGACACTGCTAACACTTATTCACAGTGTTTAAAAGGAACAGTAGTGAAACGAACTCTTAGGAAATAAGGATGAGTCTGACCTAGGTCCAAACCCACAATGAACTTGGGAAGAACCTGTTCCTTGTGGTCTGGAGCCTCAACCAGGTAGCCAAATGGTTCATGTGTGCTTGTAAAACTATAAAAACATGTAAGTAAGCTTTAGAAAACTGTTGGAATTTAGTGATTGATTCATAGTGATTGCATTCTATTTTGATGGTTAATATTGTAAAGATAGTACTAACCTGATCTGAAGCCATGTGAGCATTGGTGTTGTGCCCCCACCAAACACCCAGACGGTGAAAAACACAATAAGCAGTGCTGTTGTAAACATCATTTGTTTGGGTTGGGATTCTGTGTCTTGAATAGCCAATGCAAATGCTATTGCACCACGTAAACCTTAAAAAAAAAAAAAAACAGACAGTAATGATGAACTTAATGTGATGGAGAAACAGAACTTCGCTCTTTTCAGCCCAAACCCAATTCCATGGTCAGAGGAAATTTTCAGACCATGATCATGTTTATAAAATGCTGAATTGTGCTAACTGAAAGGATGGTGATTAATGCAATGTAAACAACTTTGCGAAAGTGGACAATGAAACTGCTCTCATATTCCCATAATAATCACACATTTATTTTATCACCTAATTCTTTGTTTTGAAAAATTGCGTATTAAATAGGAATCTGGACTTTATGCATGTTAAAAAAGAAATCTATTCTCAGTGTTGTTTTTCTGACTTCAGTGGGATTAATCATTAAATCAAGTGCAACTGAGAAAGAGGGTTGGCATTAAAATCTGTACCCAAATATGCTACCTATTTCTTGCTTGAAAAAATAGAAAATTTCTTCAAAATTCCTTTAAAATCTTTCACTGTGTTAAGAACAGTCACAAAAGTTATGCCTTAAAAACAATGAATAGTTTTTAAAAGATGATTTTAAATATTTAAAAAGGGGATGAAGAATAAATGTAGATTTTTAGCTCTTAGTGTACTTGCAATATTATAATAGTTGTAAAATTATACACCTACAGACACAGAATAAACAAAAACTTACAAATGTGGAGAAAACAGCTAACAGCAAATTTTAAAAAAGCCCCGTAGGTAGTAATAAGCTAACTAAATAGGTCCTCACAGAATGACACATCTAAAATAAAGGGGGGGAAAAAAAGCTCTCTAGTGCCTCCAGTCCTCAGGATGCATAATACAAACAATACTCTATATTTTCCAATGCTTTTCATTTATCTATTTAAATTTACTTCATCTTTTTCTCAAAAAAATCCATAAAATAAGTGTAGAGAGTAAGGCTGTTACACGTACACAATACACACCGAATCAAAAAAGTTCTTTGCAAGTATCAAGAGAGTAAATCTAATAATTAAACCTCTTGTAAGGCACTGCTGGTATATGCAGAATCATTTAATCAGCTGCTAAATGCAGCTATTTTTGGAGTAAAGCTCTAAAAGTCTTTCAGATTACATAGATAGTATGTGAATTATTTGGTATAGAAGATGGACAGTTTATCCAGAGACCAACACAAAGCCATTTCTGCAAGGAAGTACCAGACTGTAGTTATACTAGCTGAAAATGGTCAGTGGCAGCAGGTTTAAAATCTCTGCTTTTAAAAAAACAATGCTCCAGTCAACAAGTGGGTTTGTCCTTGACTTTGTTTTCATGTAAAAGACATCTCTAAGGATGCACATGCTTTACTGTTTTCTTATGGAAAAAAAAAAATATCAGCTCATGTTAAACATGTATCTGAGGAAGGAATCAGCCACCACTGAAATGGTCTTTTTCCAGTGGTTATAGTGGCAATCAAGATGATTAGCCCAGATTATATGCTTAAATAATTGGTGGCTACATTTTGGTGGAAAACTGCTGCTTTCCACAACTGCATCACAATGGTACATGCAATATTAAATCTAGAACATCTGTTTTAGCAAGAGGGAATATTAAAAAAAAATGTTGATTAATATATCATTAAGACTCTACTTCTTGAGCACGCGACTGGGTATTTCTTCAGTTTAGAGAAATAGAGTGCCTTCACTGGATTTTTCATTTATAAAAGGCTCAACATAATCTATAAAAGCTAATTCAGTTTCAACTGAAAACAAAGTAAAATAAATGACCAAACAAAGCATTTGCTTCCCACTGCTTTAGTAGGAAGCAAATGAATATAACCTAAAATATAAAGACTCAGTGAGAAGCAAGGAACACTATTGTATATATCAAAGTAAATTCCAAGTAACAATGCAAATAAAGGAGGGGAAATTTAACAGTCTCAGAAGATGGTAAGGTACTGAAATAGACTGAAGATAACAAAAGTTAAGTTTTCCGTAACACCTTGGGAAAAAATACCAACAAAGCACAATGGAATGATTGGCTTCAGTGGACATTGGTACCGCAGCTACACCTGGAGAGAGTGGCATGGTAGAAGAAAAATGCTCTGATAAACCATTAACAGATATTCTCTCCCCTCATCTTTCAGAGATGGCACACTGACAGCAGTTCCACATCTGTACTGTGATCCATTGATCCTTTGGGCTCTATCACAGATTTGCCACCAGATTTTTGTGCTAGCTGTGCCAGCCATTAGGGATCCATCTTTAAAGGATATTCTTTAATGTGTCAGGGCCTCCAAAGAAAACCACCCCCAGGGTTAAGCTTCAGAGGCCCACAGAACAGAAAAACTGTGCCCTCTTGGGCTGTTATCCATCCTCTGCTCACACTCCACACACACATTACTCTGAACCCATCCCTCTGAAGAGCCTTTGAAGGCAATAGTGTTTGTGAGTAGTGTGGAGAGAATCTGCCAGGAAAGGAGACCTTCTGTATGTAGATCTGGTGTTTTGGTTTCAACCATAGTCATCTGCTCTTTTCTTCCTTGTTTTCTCTTTAGCTGATTTCATATCTATCTTCTCGGAAAAGTTCATTTTGACACTTCCCACCATCATGTATGAGTGTGCAGATGTAAATGCCTGCACAACAGCTGCCTGTACACAGGCATTCTTTTTTGGTTTTCTTCTGTGTTTGTGTTCCACCCTTTCAGACTCCGCTGCTGCAGTAATGTCTTATATTAACAGCAACCACCCCTGTAGCACCATGTCCCACAAGCCCTTCTCTTGCTGATTTACGTGCTGTAGAGAAGAGGAAATCACAGTAAAAAGTAAACAGAGATATTGGAAGAAGAGTGGAAGGGGCAGTACAGTACCTGTGAAATAGTCCCCTCGTGGTTATGGGACAGTGATGTGCAAATATAAAACATTATTGGACATTAGTAAGTCCATCTGGATCCATTTAGTTTCCTTCCCTTTTAATTGTATTACCAGTTAAAGACATCATAGCAGGGTCTGAATTGAAATAAGGATTTTTTCATGCAGCGTAGACCACTAGTTTATAATGATAGTTCCCTTACAATATAATACACTGAAGTATTTCTTTTTCACATGAACAGAGAATGCTGACCTGCTGACTTTAGCTGATGTTGAACTTAATTTGAGAAGCTCAGGCTTAATTATACAGGGACTAATCTAGTTTTGATTTACAATGGAATGTTATCAGGAATCATGATTAAACATAGCTGTAAAAGTGAATCCACCCTCTGTAATGTGTTGTTGGAGGAGTGGCAGAAGCAGATGAAGAATGTAATAAATCAAAATGCTACATAATCCACTTCCAAGTGTAACTCCTTCACCTTTTCTCAAGTGTATTAATGCTCCTTAAAAAGTAGAACTTAATGACTTCAGTACAATTCTTTGCGGAGTAAGATGCTAATCAAATGCTAATCAACAATGTTGACCTGACCTTAATTGCTTTTCTCGGACTTTGATATTCATGGTGATTACAGCGTAAAACTCAGGAAAAAAAGCTGTAAATGTTTGGTGCATTCAGTAATGATAAAATGGAAAACAAAAGTAATCCCAAATTCGTTGTTTCCTACGTCTGAGTGTGTGATGCTGGGGTGAGTGAAGCCCAGTTTTCCCCATGACCGACTAGAACCTGATGCTATACCAGAATATTGCGGCTGATCTGGTGAAGGCAATAAGCATCTTCGTCCAAACTCAAATTCAGTGCCTTGCTTACTCATATCAGAAATGTTTCTCTTTTGGTAGTCATTGCCTTCTCTATCAATATGTACAGTATGATAAGTTTACAGTAAATAAGAATTTTATTGGTAACTAAGCAGAAATCTTGGTGCATATTAAGAAGTACAGTTACATAGAAAATCCCCATATCCTAAGTGTTTTGTGGAGTGTGAAGCTGCTGGCAGTGTGAGAGGCAGTCAGCCTTTATTGCTATACTTGCAGATGATGCCATTTACTATTTTGTAAAGTTATAAAGACATTTTTCTCTACAAAATACAGTGTTTCTTTTCAAACAGTTAAAAATTTCTGAGTATTTTAACATTTCCATTTTAGAAGTTTTCAATACTACTATTTTCAGTTCTCAGCTGCCAGATTGTACTGGAAAGCTAATGTGCAAGTGTGAGTTCACATGCTCAGCTGTTGGCTGCAGGCTACTTTCTGCTCTTAGTTCTGTGGAGAATTAAATTTGACTGGAGAAAATGAGGACAGAAAAGTTGAATAAGATATGTTTTAGAAGATTTTTAATTATGTACCTTATCTGATGAAAAGTAAAAGCAGAAACGGAGCCCAGAAAATAGATAAGTAATGATATGAAGCTATTTTTCATGCTGCTGTTCAGTAGTCCATCTGCTAGCTTTCCTAGAGTGATCTGCATACACATCTTACACGGCTAACAATTGTAGGTTAGCAAGCAGTCTGAAAGCCAGTTCCTAATGGATGTATCATCATCTCTCATGACAATCTAGCTGGTATTAACTGACATTTTCAGTGGCAGCTTTTAGCAGAAGGATTGGATGGATATGGATATAGAAATGAACTACTGTGTTGCTGTCTTGAGAGATGGAATTATATAGGCATAAATGAGGCACCCTGATGTGGAGTACTCCTGATGATGAAGCTTGAAATGTGGCACATTGTATTTTACTACTTAGCTGGCTAAATAGATCAGTGTACATCAAGACTGTCAATCAAGAACTTTTGCCCATAAAAATTTGGAAAAGCAGAAAAATGAAGAAAAAACCCAAAATATTCTTAGCTTGTAAGTGAGTTTTTCCTAACTAGCATCAGAAAGTCAAGTGGAGATATTTCTAGCTTTTTCAAGTCCAAAAATACAGAATCCAGCTGAGATTTTAACAGCTGAGGGGATGATGCACAAATCAGAATAGAACATGGCTCCCTCTTCTGGATTTTTTTTTTTTTTTTTTTAATTCTGCAATGTTAGCAAGAGTACTCAAATATCAGTCTGTAATACATATGAAAAGGTCTGTGGAATTAAAGTTTCTTAGTCTCACGTTTCAAAGTAAAACTGTTCCTGAAGTTAAAGGAATTGCCAAAGACCATGTCTGATTTAAGTATCAGTACTAACACCTTCAAAATTGTATATTTCTTTGCTGGTATGTAAGCATACTGTCAGGTATACTACAGGTGCCTCTAAAACAACAGAACAGAAAACCATGGTATTCCCAAATTGTCATGAAGTGTAGACAGATGGTGGACAAAGGATTGAAAGACTGGCTTCCTGGGTGGTAGGTTTCCAAAAAGTTAATTAAGATAAGTCTGAGCACAGTGAAGTTGATAATACGTCCATTTGCTTCAGTAGCTTTGAAGAGTCTATCTTGAGTTTTAAGATAATGACTTCTTAGTGGTAGATGTGGCTTTTTCCAGTGATAGATGACTATCTTTGTCAGTTATTAAATGTGGACAGGAAAAATACCAAAATAGCACTTACCTGAAAACATCATCATGTGCTGAAAGTTCCTGGGAATCTTTTGTTTGCGACCCAAATTCAAAAGGAAAGAAAGTGGGTATATGTTACAAGCTCTTGCTATAAAAACTGCCACCTAAAATGTAAGACGTTGAGGAAAATGGTGGAGGAACTACTGACAAAAACAGAATTAACTTAAGCCCAATATTTCTCCCAAGTTATTTAAAAAGTGTAATTAAAATGAGTATGAGATTACCTTCCTTCACATTTTACATGTCAGATCCCTCTGGTTCCAATTTCATTATAAAACTGTGCAGTGGCAGAGATTGTCTTCCCCAGACATTCTGGTTTTATATTCATCATTATATATCCCACTTCAATCAGTCTACTTCTATTCATCACATTTGTATCACATGTGACTTCATCTTCAGTCCTTCAGTAAAATGCCTGACATCAATTGCAGAGATGGCATTATCTCCTTGAGCAGCAATTTGCAAAGAATAAATGTGCTCTTGGACATGATTACTTCCTTATTTCCTGACAATTCATATTGTCCATATCCAGCACGCTTTACTTTTTTTTTTTATTTTATTTTTTTTTTCTCTTTGAAGATATTTCAAAAGGAGTTTTTTATTACTCCTCTGTGGAATGATCACAAAAGTTGCCTTAATTAGAAACATGAAGCTATTTCAGATTTAAAAAAAAAAAGACAATCAGAGCTCCATCTACCTGCTTTTAGCAGGTTCCATCCTACCTTTGTCTTCTGACTCTTAAGGCTCAATTATGGCACTCAGCCTGAGACATGCTGTGGACTGCAGAATAGATGTAGTACTTGAGTGGCATCGTCTGTATGTATTGCATCTGCTGGGCCAAGAGCTGCTTAAAGCTCCTATAGACTTGGGAGAACATGCATTAGCAGTGATTTCTACGTAGGCCCTGTGCTCAGCTGTCTGGTAGAAGCCTATTGCAGCCTGTTGGCTCTCCGTGAGGGGGAATGGCAGAGCCGGATCCCTGCGGTGCTCTCGGCAGAGTCCCCACCTGGGATGCTGAGCCCGTGCCACGGGAGTGCAGGACACGGTCCTGCACTTGCCTTGTGCTGGTGGTGGGCTGCAACAGGCTCTTGCGATCCTCTCTGCCACCTAACCCAACCTGTAGCCAAGGGAGCTGTGATGAAGTTCTTATTATTCTTTTGGAAATTACGTTTAAAAATTACTGCAAGTAAACAGTATGATCCCAACTTGCAAAGCTATTACAGTTCATCA